>NC_134653.1:18854294-19172777 GCF_030463565.1 Pelecanus crispus
GTCTCCTGTAGTAGATTTAACAAGGGTGTTACTTTACCAAACTAATGCTTGAAAAAGAAGTGAAAGCCATAGTGTATAGCAGTTCCTTTTTGGAAGTGCCCACCATAGAATGTATAGGTTCTGGGTTTAATTGTATAAATGTACTGTTGGCCTCCATGTTCTACTGTATGTTTGAGACGGAGCTGGAAAGAGAGGCTGACTATTTTCTCCACTTGTTAAGGAAAACACTTGTTGATGAAATCATGCCTGTAGCAGTAGTGTCACTAGGCTCTTGGTAGCAATAGGAAAGATGAAAAATGATCAGGTCTCTCTTATGATCAGGTATCTCTTGCAGCTCAGTACTGTAATGACTGTGTTTCCAGAGAAGTTGAGCAGCACATCTGAAACAAAGTGTTTGGAAATCCACGCTGGTTAAGCATAGTATTTCCTTCTGTGTTTATTGGCTGTGTTTGTGTAGTCCATACTCAGAAAATTCTGTTTCCGTAGTACAGAGTCTGTCAGTTGGAATGCAGAGATGTCTGCCTTTACAGAAATGGATGAAAATGGACATGTGATAAAAACTAGAGGACGGCCAGCTCTTCTAATCAGCAGCACAAGCTGGACAGGTTCGGAAACAAATAGCTTTTTTTTAATACTTAACCACTGCTGAACAAAAGTTGGCTGTTTATACTTCCCCGCACTTGACATGTTACAGAGGCATGTTTACATCATCAGTGGCAAAGTTACTTTTCCTTCATTTTGCTGGAAGAATTTGAAGACAACTTGTATATATACCTCAGTGGCTAAAAATGATTTTAAAACGAAGTTATATTTTAGTTATGGAGCTACAGTCTAGCAGCTTGGCTTCAAGAATGATTAAAAGAGATTTTCTACTTCTGTTTTTAACTTTCATTCTGGACATACTATATTGCATGGTGGCGTAAAATGGATTAATAAACTAAAATATTTACTCCTTTGATAATGCGTACTACATATTTTTCCTCACTTTTTTTTTCCTCTGCATGAAAAAGGGAGCAGAGACTAGAAACAAATCCATTGCTGGCAACCATGGGCAGAATTGTCTGAATTAACAGGGCAATTTCTATGCTTACTTCTCTAGCTTTAGAAACTAGAAATTTTTAACATGATAGCTTTGGAGATGGCCAGTATTTGTGGCTTATTTGTCTGCCATATTGACAGTAAGGGGAGCAAATAAGCATTGTATATGGTTATAGACTTTTATTTATGAAAACAGTTACAGCAGATTTTTAATAGGAAAAGCATGTTCAGTACTTAAATCATTTAGGTGAAGGTGAGGAAAGTCTTGATTGTTGTTACTTAAAGACAATAATTCATTATAAATTATAGAAATCTGAATGTCACTAACAGTGCCCCCTCTCTTTCAGAGGATGAAGACTTTTCAGTCCTTTTAAAAGCTTTAGAAGGTAGGTATGAAGGAATTAATCTCACCTATTCAAAGGAGAATGTTTTTTTTCTGGACTGTTACTAAGGGCTTCTCTAAAGAACAATGCCTCCATATTCAAGTGAAAATGCAGGTGCATTTGATTAATTAGCAGTGGCTTAAGAGTAGTAGTTGAAAAACAGAAGTGCAACATCTGGATTCAATTAGAGTAGTTGTCAGGGAGAATTATATTTCTAACTAGCTTCTAAATTGCAATTTTAATTTCTAAGCTATTACATATACTCTCCATAGGCATCTGATAGTAGGAAAAAAGGGAATATGTATTGTCTTATTTTGTAGACTTTGCAGTTGCAGTTTCTAAATTAGTATATTGAAACAGACGATATGGTGTAGTAGAACAAATGCTTTATGAATAGTGCATTTTAAACAGACCATAATTTATTTCTACAGAAGTTTGACAATTTTAATATTGCTAAATTTACTCCTATTTTACTAGGTATATGCTTGTAAAGAAATTACTTGAAGTAGGAAGCTAATCAATTAATACACCATGACCATTCTTAAACCAGGCATTGTCAACTCTAAACAGTTTTTTATCTTCTCCAGATTATGAGCAGTATATCAATGAGGGAGTCAAGCTTCCATCTTTAGTATGTGTGATAACAGGTAATAGCTTATTTGTGTTACAGTTCTTTCAGTGCTAATACAAAATACATTTTCAATTGTGTTCTGTGCTGACTCTTCTGTTGATGGTGAAGAGAGGAGAGGGGCTGTTGTCTTTGTCTGGTTATAAGAGTAGTGATCTACAGTTGGACTGTTACAGCCATGTAGTCATGGCACATCTTTAAAGAGGAGAAACTCTCAGCCTGCCTATCTAGTACAGCTATGTTCAAAAGAATTTAAGCTCAACATTGAGATGATGCTGCAAAAGAAACTTAAAATCTGATGTTTGGAGTGTTAAGCACAAAGGTTCTTATTCAGTGCTGGAAAATGGAACCTTCTCATCAAACAAGATTTTGCCAAAAAGTTGTGCAGACAGAATGAATGCTGTTTGGTTAACTTTCTCATTAAGGGAAAACTAAAATTCAGTGTGATTTTGAAGGGCCAGTTGTGCTGATGAAATTTATTGTTAATTATCTTACGGCTGTAGACAAAATGCAGGTCAAGACTGGGGGATATTGATGGAAGGCTCTTATAAATATTGAGTAAATAAGAACTCTAGGTTCACGTTGCTTTCAAGGGGATTTAGTCTTTTACGTGTCTTGGGGACTGTGAGTGGTATCTTTTTTGATGTACCCGATACAACAGGAGTTTGACAGCTGTACAGTGAGATGCACAGACCGTGCTATTTTCAGTCATCTTGATGAAAAGCCTATCATATATTTTTTTCTGTTCAAAACAGGCAAAGGACCTCTGAAAGACTATTACAACAGACTGATAAATAAACTGCACTTTAAACATATCCAGATCTGTACACCGTGGCTTGAAGCTGAGGATTACCCTCTTTTGCTTGGTAAATAGTGGATTATGAAATAGGCTTGAGAATGCTAAATTGTTTTTCATACAATTTGCAGAGAGCTGATAGAGATTTTGCTTGGAAGCTGGTAGAATATAGTAAGCAAATGAAGTTGCTGGTTAGTGATGGTGTACACGTACACTGTTTGTGGTTTTGCTAAATGGCTAAATTTCTCCAACTAGAGTTTTTCACTGTTATCCCAAGAAGTAGGCATGGTACCTGCGTTGCTATTTTAGCCTGTTCTTTGTACTCTTCATTTCTTCTAACTACGCTGAGATACAGTGTGCCTGTGCATATTCCAGTTTACTTTCAGGGTCACTTCAGTAAATGAAATCATAAAGTTTTTGGCTGAGCAACCAAAAGTAGCTGAAATCCTAAATTAACATGTCCTTGGAATAGTATTCCCTCAGCATGTTCATTGTATTAGCGTAAAGTGTGAGTAAGCTTAATAAAGTAGTAAAATACATATTTGACTTGATCTGTGTTCTGCACGGTTAGAGCCTGCCAGTTTATATGGCTGTAAAACACCGTATTTATTTGGTACTTCTTAACTAATGAATATAATGTCTGTAAAATCATGCTGTAATTTATTTTGAAATCACTTGAACTGGAAGAGGTCGCTAGTGAGCCACGCAGCATATCCTGTCTGGATTGTGATGGAGTTCTCCTATGCACTTGTCCATTTTTAGCAGATTTAAGAGGCAGAAAGGCTGTTTTAAGATATGTGAAATTTTAAAATTCCTTTTAATTTAATATGCACTCACCTGGTATGTTTCTAAAGCCTGACTAATTTTAGTAACAAAATATATTGCACTTTCTTTTTTTCCCCCTGCTCTGAGTGCTTGAAATCAAGTCAGTCTGGATGGTGTTGAAGGTTGCTCATGTTTAGCTTGCATCACCCAAAGTAGTACATAAATAGAATGGTTTACAGTAGGTCTAGAAGAGCTGCTTTCAGAGAATTCAGCCTCCTGTCTGTTCTGTTTGATTTTCAGGCTCAGCAGATCTGGGGGTGTGTCTCCATAAATCATCTAGTGGCTTGGATTTACCCATGAAGGTGGTAGATATGTTTGGCTGTTGTTTACCTGTGTGTGCAATATATTTTGAATGGTAAGAGGTTGCTTATTCTGTTACAGTTTAAGTGGATCATATAAAACAGTATTTTTACAAAGCAAGAGTTCAGCAGCTTCTGCATGTATCAAATGAGAATCCAGTAACTTTTTTTTTAAATTCATTAAGATAAATTAGAAATCAAGGTTGATTTATTTAAGGTCAGTTAAATTAACACCAGTTTCTGCAAAGTTGGGAGCATTTAATGCAACCAATTGCCTTAAAAACCTACCCTGTAATCCTTTGTTCCCATATACTTCGTGTAAAAATACCTTCCTTCTGCATAGATGTGTCTGTGTTTTGTGAAGGGGTGAGTGTATGCATGGTCAGCCTTAAAATTTACAGTCCTTTGGGGAACAGTAGGTTTTATAAATAAAGATACATTATTTGTGAAGGTCTCATGAACTGGATCATGGACAGATTTTCCTTGTAGGTTAATTTTGAAGTAGATTATTGCCCTGATTTTTAATGTATGTCCCAATGAATGGCACAAAGACAGAGAGGGGGGCCCTTTTGTACTGTAATGGTAGATTTATAGTCTGACATAGAAGGGAGAAACAATCTTTAAACTTAAACCTTTAAAGCAGTCTTCATTCCATTTTGTCAGGTATGAAGCTCATATCTGGACATCCAGGATCATAATGTTACAGATACCTTAGCACAGTCTCTTCAGATGTCACTATGCAACTTTTTGAATGTATATGTCCCACTCACTGCTTTTTGTCTCACATTTTCTTCTATGACTTTTGTTCACAGTTTACATGAACTTGTGAAACACAATGAAAATGGTCTGATATTCAGGGACTCAAATGAACTTGCAGAACAACTAAAGGTAAAGGCTTGACTGACTTTTATTTTTTTTCTTTCCCACTAGCTGTAACTGCACAGGTGCTACCACGTGAGCCACCTTTTCATATCTATCATCTGTGTATTTTCCATTCTCAGAAGATACTGCTTTGTGTGGTGAATGTTATTGGCCTCACTTCTATTTGAGTATGAATCTGAAGCTGACAAGAACTTTTAAAATGTTGTCATCGTTCACTGTTTATAGGGCCAGACCAAAGAGTGCTCTCTTACTGCAGCATTGTAGTTGAGGGTTAACACTGGGGAGGCTAGAATGAGCCTAAAATGTAATATGACGGTATTTTTCTGTGTTTTTCCTTTTTAACTTACAGATGCTTTTCTTGGGATTTCCTACACTGGAAGGCAAACTTCATAACTTCAGAAAAAACCTTCGTGCGTCCAAGCAGCTGCGCTGGGATGAGAGTTGGGACCAGACTGTTCTTCCTTTGCTTGGGCAGAATGAATGACTTTGTGGGGGAGGAGGGTGTCAAAAAAGCTAATCCATTCCTGGAGCTGCATACGTTTGATAAACAGTGAATAAACACTTTGTATTGTCAATAGTTGCAGTTTTTAACTACTTCATCTTGGAACAAGTGTTTGGACACACCTCTTCCTTTACAATCTGAGCTTCTCATGTGACTAAGAATAGTGCTGAAGGTGCAGCCAAGGCTATTTGCTGTGTGCTGACAGTGTAAGTCTTGAGGGAAGACATGGGCCCTGTGCTGAAGAGCTTGAGCCTTGCCATCTGGACTGCCTTTCCTCCCTGAGCACTTGGGATGAATCTTCAGAAAGTGGGAGGGAGGTTTATTTACTCTAGGAAGTCATATGTGCAAATCTGTTACCTGTGCTGCTTACAGGTCACTTTTTGGTGAAGATACTTCAATGCATATATAAACTATTACCAGTTATACCTATTGTACAGTAAGCAGTTTAGTAGGTGATTTGGGTGTGTTTTCTTGCAAATGGGAGATGCCTTTTATTTGAATTGTTTTATTTGAACTGACGATACAGTTGTGGTTTTATTTTTTCAACCAGTTAATATTCTTGGCTAGTCTTCCCTAGATAAGCGCTGAATATCCTCTTGTATGATTCTGTTGAGACAGAACCATTTTGTTTCAAAGTTTTCCTTTTTACAGTGTGTGCAGGAATGCGAGAGCACAGCCACTGGTATGTGACAGCTTTATAGAATCATAGAATCGTTTAGGTGGGAAAAGACCTTTAAGATCATCCAGTCCAACCATTAACCTACACTACCAAGTCCACACTAAACCAATCAAGGGTAGACTAGACTAAACCATGTCCCGAAGTGCCACATCTACCTGTTTTTTGAACACTTCCAGGGATGGGGACTCCACCACCTCTCTGGGCAGCCTGTTCCAATGCTTTATTGAACACTTAGAGGAAAACAGACATCTCAGTGAGTGTTGTCCTTGTACACTGAAGTGAATGTGCCCATTTACCTTGAGAAAGACCATAAAATATACCCCTTTTTGAACAGATGAACAGAAAAGGAAAAAAGAAAACTAAAACATATTATTAAAGTATGTATAAATTAATAAAGGGCACTTCACTTTCTGAGTGCTCACTCGGGGTATACCCTTCATCTTTTTATTGTTAATATCAATATTAATATGCAAACCTAATGCTTACAAGATGCTTTTTTCATCACCTTTTTGATTATAAAATAGATGTCAGTTATTTAAGGAACGAATGTGCTTGGTTTTATCATGTGGTCACTGCTCTTCAGTGGTGGTAGATGATTACACTGGGTTCTGCACCAGCATTTTTAAACCCGTTTACTGAGTAACTGTTTAATATCTGCTTTTGTCAAGCTAGACAGCCATTTGCTAATCTTGCCTTTCCCCTTCTGCACTGTGGTTATTGTAGACACTCTCTCTTGTGATAAAGATTGTTGGCAGTGATTTGGTTCCACTGGTGGGAAGGTGAAAGTAGGAGTCCAAGTTGCTTACTGCAGGAGTTTGGCAATTTCACTAGTTTATTGACTGAAGTATGATCCATAAAGATTTATTTGCCAATTCCTGCCCCCGCCGCCCCCCCCCCCCCCCCCCCTTTTCAAGCAAAATCTTGCATGATAGTTTGCCCATTCCCCTTTAGCAATTGATGTGCACATGGAGGTAAATTAGGCACTTCTCTAAACAGCCAAAAGCTTTAGAGAGGTTTCATCTTCCTATAATAAACTTTTTAAGATCCAAAATGAGCCATCTGTACAGAACTTTTGAGTGACTTGAATTTTGTGTAAGGGGAGCTAAAGAAGCTTCTGTTTGGGCTGCTAGCATGCATTTACTGTACAAACAGTACCTTTGAATTCTTCCTTCTTGGGGAGACGTAGCTAAAACCCAGGGTGGGGTTACTTCTGTATAGCCAACTTAATACTAGCAGTCATGGCCTCCTTCAGCTTGAAGACTAAGATGATTCTTCAAGTTTCAAGTTACCTATCGTCCATTTTCTCTCCATTACTACAGAAGGAGAAGGCTAAAGTATTTGTTAATTTTCTTTTAAGTAGCTTTTAAAACAAGGTACAGAAAAGGAAGTCAGAAGAGGAGAAAGAGCAGCACACTTCGTTTTTGCTTCAGGACCAATACTGTCCAACAGGAAAATTGTTAATGGATTGTGGAAAGTTTCAAAGAAGGTGAGCTCAATTCTTCCCCTTTGCAGTGTATGTAGAGCATTGCTACAGAGTATGATTCTTTTTTTTTATTTTCTGGCCAGTCTGAGATGATGGCTTCCCAATAGCTAGTTGTGAAAATGACAAGTCCTTATGTGAGAGAAATGTAAATTAAGTTCTGATATCTGTCATCACTCCAAAGTAAAGACGCACCTGATTTACAGCAGAGTCTGTTACCTCCTCTTACAGCATCATGTAAGCTTGTGACACTCTACCACATTCACTGCAGGAATTATTCATTATTCATTTTAAAAATGACCCATACTGCAAATATGCGGTATATACTGACAAGTACAAAAAAAAACAGAGTAGACAATTACAGCTGGTTTTAATATTAAAAATATTTATTACTATGAAACAGTTTTGCTCCCTTGTCAGTGTGAGATACTCATCCTGTGATCCTGCAGATGTGCCTCCATTATTTACAAATCAAAACACAGTTGAAAAAAAAAATACAGTTCAATTCTGTTGTCTTCTACAGAATCAAAGTGCAGTATGATTAGAGCTTTTTTTTTCTATTGCTTGAGGTTCACAGATACTTTTCAGGGGCAACAGCTTGCTTGCATACATGCTGACAATTACAGGAAGAAATGTAACTCACTTTGACAGCAGTCCGTGCATATAGTTGTATCCTTAGTGCCTCTCATGTACGTTTCTAGAATTCAAGATAATCTTGTTGCGAGGACGAGAGAGCTCCTGTTGGTCTGAAAATTCTAATTATGTCGTATTTGCTGAGTCTATGTAAATAGCTGTAGAATAGTTATGTTTGGCTGCACGTCACAGAGAAAAATACTGGTGCTGTGGGCTGGAACAATCTGCCATCTGATCCCAACTTTATCTGTAAAGAGAAACACTGGGAAATATTTCTGCTTAATAAAATTAAGATTTTAGTTGAAGTTGGATGTCAAGTTCCGTAAGAAGAGATCTTTAGCATGCTGTTAAAGCAAGCTACAGGCAAATGCTTATGAGTATGTATTTTTAAAACTTAATAGTAATGCTTCTGCTATGCACTCGGCAGAATTTTGTGAATTAACCAAGTGCTGTAGACCAGCTGTACAGCTAGTAGACTGCAAAATTCAGGCTTTTGAGGCGTGTATGAAGAAAAATCCAAAATTCCTCCCTATTTTATTTAATCTGTAGTTGGTTTTTTTTTTAACCCTCTAAGAACAGTTAAGGTAAGTTAAAAGTTTTAGGCTGCATCTCGAATATTATCACTGTGACAAGTGCAGCACAGGTGGTTTTCCTCCTTTAACCTTAACCCTTTTTTAGTTTTCCTATTGCCACCACATTTGCAATTCATATCAAGCTGGCACTAACAGATGTGAGCTGTGATAGACAGGATGTAGCAAAAAGCTAAGTTCCAATCTCCTGATCAAATCCATGTGGAAAAGTTACTGCTCTTAGGCAGACCACTCTTAAATCCAGCTCTAGGACAAGAATCTCAGTATCAGACAATACCCATCACCAAAAAATGCTCCTGTTCAGCTCTACTACAGATTAAGTAACAGGGAAAGAGGCCAAAACTATTGATACACTTCATGAAAAATGCACCTACCAAGTTCAGCCTGGAACAGGTGATACGTGTCTGGATTACGAATTGTGAAAGCAATGTAAACCCTGGGAGGTTTTCTATCTGCTCTGGAAGTGGAGAGTGTTTGTAGCATACCAATAAGATCTAAAATTATCTCTGGATCGTATACCACATCTGCACAAAAAGGAAAACATTCAATATTTATTGAGAATTGAGCAAGAAGCAGAACAAAAACTATGAAAATATAAAATATTTACCTTACAGGAGAATACGATTTTCTTATCGAGGGGTTAAAAAAATCCCAAGAAAAGATCTTAGAAAATGCATCTGGTTTATGTGCTATGTCAAGTTGCCCTCATCTCTAGTATCAGTCCAAAATCACTAAAAATCAGTGCTCCTTTTTGTAAATGGCTTGTCAGGTATTGTATTTAAGCCCATCTTAAGGGAGACAGCAAAAACATTGAGCATTGGTACTCTCTGTTACAACTGTCCTTAGCAGAACAAAACTGCATTGGTCAAAATCTGTATTTTAGAGGCTGATTGCAAAAGACTTGATTTGAACTGCAGCAATTTTTATCTTGAATAATTTATTTGAGAGCAGAAATAGTGATGAAAGGTAAAACTGATCACTAAGGGGTACAAAATGTCAGCCTTACTAATTAGCACTGTGATTCTGAAATGCATCAGTCTTGTGTTCAGGACTGATATTCAAGAGGTGGTTGTTTACTACACAGAAATGTCGAGGTACGTACATGTACCACTGACAGACATACCAGTTACTCTTGATTCAATGTAGTAAGGGAATGTCCTGCGGTAACTAGTAATAGCAAATAGCAGATACATATAAATCACCTTCAGTTTTAAATTGCCTTGCCTTCATGAGTCCAGCCTGGGCTGGTTTGTGCATTCTCTGAACAGTATGGTTGGCATTAGGTAACATATATACAGTGACTTCATTTTACAGAATTCATGTGTTTAATGCATCATGTGATACTTTGATGACAAAGGCAGTATATTTTGTCATTTCTTCCACCTAAATTCTTAAGTAATTTTTGTTTTGCAAAGCCCCAAGACAGGGAGTAAAATCCTGTAGCTACAGCTAAGAAATTTTACTATTGCTAGATTTTGCCATTATTAAGATTTTTATAACTTTCCTCCATATACAAGTTCCAACAAAGTGGCTTTCTTTTAAAATATGTATGTGCTATCCCTCAAGACTGCCAGTTATTGATGAGGCTCTTTTAAGATTTATCATCTTAAATCTTTTAAGATTTATCATCTTCTGTTTTTGGACTTTTTAAAAAAATACAGAAGGAAAAAATAATTTCCTTTTCAGTCTTACGTAAACTGTTGAATATCTGAAAAAGACAGAATGGTGAAATGAACTGGGAGAAGATCTGTCATACACTTCCAGATACGGCAACTGGAGGAGGGTTAAGTGAATCCTGCACGCAAATGCCTCTGCGTTTATCTCTCTAACCTGCTTATTCCTGCATGACAGCACACAGTGAGGCATAATCAGAAGTGTAAAGCACCTGCTGCAATGATGACGTCAGGCTGAAGATCCAACAGTTGTTTTTCTGTAACTGAGCCCCAGTCAAGTTCTGCAACAATTAGTTTTGGGTTTTGGTAATTCGTTGCTTCTGCCTCCTGGCCTTGGGACTCTGTTTGGATATGACGAGTAGTTTCAGGCTCCAAGACAAAGCCATTCAAACAGATGTTTTCTGTCAGCTGTTTGAGAACACAGGGGTGGTAGTCACTAAATATATATGTCTTGGGATTGCAGGTTTTACATATTGTAATTCCAGTGAAGCCGATCCCACTTCCTAGTTCCAAGACTGTCCTGAAAGGGTAATGGAGCAAAAAGTACTTATTAGGACTCTAAATTGAGTTAAGAAATCAAAGCATTCTAAGTGTATCTAAAGGTAAATTCAATTACAGATTCTTGCAATGAGTTTTGAGTAAACCATCTGCAATCTAATCTGTTTCAAATAAGTGGTAGAGTTGGTAAACACTGAAGACGCAATTATACGCGTAAAAATGAAGTACTTGAAATACTGCTTTTGCATATGGTACAAAGCATTTCCACTGCTGGGGTGAGATACATTCCACCTGGTTTTACACTTCTGCAGCATGGCTGTCTCCATCTAAACTGGTTGTCCAGTTCTTTTCATAGTCAGGTGAGAGAAACAGACACTTCATCAGCACAGTTCCTTTCCTTGTGAGGTCAATATTTAGAATTAATTTAGCTGAATCCTTCCTCAAAAGTGCTTGTTCTCTTGACTGCTTATAAACAAAGTCTAGACTATGAAATTAGATGTCCACACCTGCACATTGATCATCTAAAGTTAGGTGAGATGAATCCCATCATAGAGTGAAGTGCACTTGTTAAAGTTACTGGCTGGACAGTGTGGTAGCTGAAATTTAACAGCCTACTTTATGGAGCATGTCTGACTGCGTGGTGTAATGGTTTTGATCTTAAAACCTGTCTTAAAATAACTATGAGGTCCTCTCCTGGATTAAAGTTTGACTGTTGCAGAACAGACAAGAGTAGCAGTCAGCCAGTAGCAAAAGGGTGTGGACATTTCCATTATTTGGGGGGTAAATATTGTATATTGTTAAATTAAAGCTGCATAGCTCGCTCACAATATGAATGAGAATATGTTGGCTTTTTTCCCCATCTTCCTGTCTGTGCTGCTGTCGTTACCTGTTACTGAAAACTGCAGAGTTCTCTATTGCCCATTCAGCAAGATGAAGAGCAGCATCCCATGTGACAAGCCCTGTGGTTCCTCCAGAGATAATTGCCACGCTCTCGGAGAGGGTAACACACTCTCCCGTGGGCTGGAGGACACACGCAAGAAGAGAAGGATGGATCAGCACAGACAACGGATTCCACAGTTTACAACCAATATTAGTGCCTGGAAACTTTGGGTTTCTGGGGGTTACTTTTAAAGCCAATTATTACTTAGTTCAGATGATTAAAAGTGATTTACAGTAATGCAGCATTAGTTCTTACCAGTAAGTAGTTTTTGTAACAGTGAGTAGATTCTTCTTCATTTAAAATATCTGCCAGTGTATCATACAGTTCATCCAGGGGTTCGGCTGCTGTGGATTCATGCTATGCGAAAGAGAACAGGGCTGTTTCAGGTATCAAATTGTTTGTTACGAAACAGAAAACGTACACACAATAAGTGCAATTTTAACACAGCACTGGCCATAATATTTACACTGAGTGCTACTTTTTGTTAATATAAATAATTCAGCTTGGCACATAATGTAAGTCTGGCATGTTTGCAAGGAAAAAAGAAAAGAAAAGTTGCAACCAATGTGAGAAGTAAGCACTACCTTTTTGATGAGTTCAGTTAGAAAGCATCTTCTGTACTTGGTGGAAGGGGGATATTTTACACACACAGGGTGGAGAATCGTCTAAAACAAAACAACAACTGCAATTGAAACCAGTTACCAAGTGAATATTTTATGAAAGGCAGTAAGGGGCAGAGAAAGACACAGGAGCCATTAACTGGCTCTTTGCATCATGAAAAAGAGTTGTGATTCAGTCTGTAGCTAAAAGAAGTGACGCTGAGCAGAAAATGAAATTGGGTGGTTTCTGATCAGCTTGTTAGTTTACAGATCTGTGGCAGCAAATGCATTTTTCACTGTTCAGAAAGTAAATACCAAAACTGAGTGGAAAGCCAGTCCAATTAGCTCTATTTTGCTTTTCTCTTCTCTCTTTTGGTTTGCTGCCTTACGTGCTATTTCCTGTCCACGTACAAAGTTTAAGCACCGTAAGGGTCGATGCATTCCCACGGTGACTTGGGTCACCTCCTTCCTGACCATTAGAGCACCAAGGTACAGGACCAGCTGGGCTGATTTGCTTGTGGCATTAAAGACACCTGTGCTCAGGCACACAGGGCTTAATTTTGACGCTAAGAACAAATAAATAACAGGAAGAGAAGGAAGTTTGCTGTTCTGCTGGGCCTGAAGTCCCAGTCCCCCCTAAAATCTTTGTAATTATGGGCAAAACCCATCAATCGCCTTGGTCGCACCAGGCGATATCGGCCGTGCGGGGCAGCCCGGGCCACCGAGTCATCCCAGCCTTACCTTGTGCAGAATATCTACGAGTAGGGGGGAATCCGGCGAATTCCGTAGGTTTTGTTCAAGTTCCTAAAACAGAGGAAACAAAAAGCTGAGGCTTCCCCGTCCCCTCGGGACCCGAGGGCGGCCGCCCACTCCCCGCTGTACCGTCCAGGGGAAGGAGCGGAGCTGCCGGGCCGCCAGGAAGCGGCGCTGGAAGCGGATCCCCAGCTCCGGCTCGGCCATGGCCCCCAGCAGGCTGCGCGGCCCCCGCCTCGCCCGGTCCCGGTCGCCGCCCCGGGGCGGGGCCGCAGAGGAGCCGCCGCCAAGAGAGAGGACCCCTCCCGCCTGAACAGGGGCTCGAACCCTGGACCCTCAGATTAAAAGTCTGATGCTCTCCCGACTGAGCTATCCAGGCCCGCAGGGGGCAGCCCCCGGCCCCCTGACGCAGCCACCGGGCTCGGCCTGCTCCTGTGCCCGCCCTGCGCACGGTGATGACGCATCACTGTGCGCCCCGAGGACGTCACTGCCGCGCGCCGTGGCGAAGGACACAGCGCCCGCCCGCCGCGCAGAGCCGGGCCAGGCCGCGCCGGGGCCGGGGCCGCCATGAGCGGCTACAGCGAGGATGAGAAGCTGCGGCTGCAGCAGCTCCGCGCCCTGCGGCGCCGCTGGCTGCGGGACCAGGAGCTGAGCGAGCGGGAGCCAGTCCTGCCGCGGCGGCAGCTGGGGCCGGTGGCCGCCTTCTGGGAGCGCTTCCTGCAGCCCGGGGGGCTCTGGCGGCACCAGGTGAGCGGGGGACGGGACACGGGCCTGGCCCCGCCGCCCCGGGCCGGGCGCCCCGGGCCTGACGCGCGTCCCTGTGTCCCGCAGGTGTTCAAGGCCTACCAGACTGGCGGCTTCGTCCTGACGCGGGTCCTGGTCCCCGCCTGGATCATCCTCTACTACCTAAAGTACCACGTCATGGTGCGTGCGGCCCCTCTGTGCAGCCTCTGAAGGAAACGTGAAGAAGGGGTTTCAGGGAGAGTGAGGGAAGTCTGGGTTAAACCCTGGAAGAAGCGCTCTTGTAGAGAGAGGGGCTGATGCAACAAGCAGTCACATAGGGGTTGTATGAATATGCTGGTTAAGTGTCTGCTGCTGGGTAAGGTGACTTCCCGTGGTCTGTTCACTGCTTGTTTTTCCTTGCTTGGGTGGTACAAATGTATATTTTTTTGGTCATCTTTTATGGTAGTGACCAGCTTTGACCGTGCTGCCTCCTGTGAGCCGGAAAGCTGTGTCTTAATTGTTACTTTCGTGGAGGAATGATGACCCTGGGGATAACCTCACTGCAACTGCTGGTGTGGGGAAAGGGAATGGCCAAAGAAAGCACTGACGATGGGACAGACCTTCCACTTCTACAGTCTTGTCTTGCTTGTGAGGTGTAATTTTATTAGCCTCAGGTATTTCTTTAACTAGTGGAAAGAACCTGGCTTAATGAGCCTTGTACTCAGTAGAGCTTGTGTTTTAGAAGGGTCGTCATCCTTGTTTTGGAAATCCTTAATACTTCATCTGAGTAATGCTCCTTTTTCCTTACCCCCCTCCCTCTCTTCTCCCCCCCCCCCCCCCCCCCCCCCCCCCCCCCCCCCATTTTCAGAAAATGCCGCATGGTATTGTTATGTCAAATCCACGGATATTCCCAGTAAGTCTATTAATACTTGTTTTATCTTCCAACTTGGCAAAACAAGCAGAAAAAGGGTGAGTTAGGGAGAAGTGCAGGTTTGCGCAGTAGCCTTGCAGGGAGAATTTCTAGAAGGATGAGCTTGATACTGTGGGCAGGCTGCCCTGGAGCAGCACAGTTACGGTATTTTTGAGCAGTGTTCATCTTGTCCTCAGAGCAGACAGTCCCTGTTTCAGTGTTACCTCCCTCTGTAGCAGCAACCTTTCAAGTACCTGGCTGACGGCGCTGCCCATCCTAGGCAGAAAACACAAACGTTCCTTTATGGAATCTCCTGTAGCGACTGGAGCAGGTTCCCTCTCTGGAGAAGTACGCACAGACCACACAGAGAAGCTTTCCTGTTTGGTTCTCAGTTTGCTACTTGTGCTAATTTCATGGGAAGCTGAAGTGCTGGGTCCATCAGGGCATGAAGTACTGGTGAAAGCCAGGGCTGCATGTTCCCACCACCCTGCAAAGGGGCAAGCCCAGCTGCGTGCCTGTCGTGGTTTCACTAAGAACAGGTTGAATGTAAGTGTTAATTACTGCGTGTCTTTGTGAAGGGTTTTGGGTGTTCAGTGCCTCTGTGAAAATGTGATTATTAATGTATGGAATGACAGGAGCAGTGATTGTCAGGAGTTGGGAGGAGTTCGGTGCTGAGTGTGTTAGTTCTGGCCGCACAAGCTTGGTCCCAGGCGTCCCTGAAGGTCCCCCACACTCGGGTATCGCCAAAGAGATAGACTCATGCCACCCCCAGCTTGAGCTTTGGTTTACAAAGTGGAGGGTGTCAGATTGTTTGGTCTTTACTAGTTTTCGGACTGCTCTTGAGCTGTTACTCATTGCTTGGTGTAGTGCATCGGTAGGCAAATATGCTCATATAAGTTTAGGTCTGCTATTTCTGCCAGTTGCATTTTTTTTTTTGCATAACATCTGCCTAATTGTGCTTTATCTAAAACAAAATTACAAAAAGTTGCATCACTAACAACCACATAGCAACATATGGAAAGCCAAGCTGTGGGCCTCTGACTTCAGCCTAATTGCTCACTAGAGTTAGGTCAGCTCAGTAGGCCAAGACAGTGCCTGAAGCTCTAACAAACAGCACTTGGGCATCAGATTGATTTTTGAGGGGTTACGTAGCTCTTCATGGGCTACAGACCATGGGTTTGGAGACTCGCCAGAAGTTGTGGTATGTTGAAGGTCGTTATGCAGTGCTATAAATCCAATATACATTTTAAAACAATATAGTCTTGAAATGTTTGGCTCCTGTTTTGTAGCTGAAAAGAAAGGAGTAAAGCAAGTACAGATTTCAGATAATTTGGCTGTGATGTTTTTTCAGAATCCTGGGAAATATTGAGTGAATGAGAGTGTGCCGAGTGAGTTGTAGTAAGAATTTTTTTTTTTGTCTGGAAGTGGGGACAGCTACAGCTTAGTTGAAAGACTGTGCTGTGTGAAGGCAGAGACTGGGTGTAGGACAAAATGCTCACCATCCTCTCTCATTCTATCAGGGGGACAGAATTTTAGAGACAGGAGAAATTATTCCACCCCTGAAAGAAGAACCCGATGAGCACCACTGATGGATAAAAGCTGATTTCCTCCTTCAGTGAACAAGGCGAGAACTGCAACTGCTTTATCTCTTCTATAAAAGAGTCTTTATTCTGCATCGCCTCAGCTTTTCTGTCATTTACTTTCTCCTTTTAACCTTCTGGTTGCTACTCATGTTGGGAGTTTCTTTTGCCTTCATTGAACATTATGGCTAAGTCCTGGTGATCTCCAACCCCCCCTTCCTCAACTTTTTATCTGACCTGACAAGATCTGACAGCAGGACAATGTGGGCCTTATAGTAATGGGAGAGATGCTATAGGTCCCAGGGGATTGTGGAATAGTCTGTTGGAAGGAAGGGTGTCACAGCGAGCTGCACACACACACAGATGCAATGTCTGTCCTCTTCCAGTCTAGCAAGCCCTTTTCTATCAACCAGTTCTGACAGAGACTTCCAGTAAAAATTAAGCTTCCACCTATGTCATCCCGCTTCCCTGCCAAGAGAGGGTAGCAGAAGTGGCACTGCTGCCAAAAATTCTTTATTCTTTACCCTTCAGCACTTCCTTCTCTGTCTTCAGCCCTTTCTGAGTTGGAGTCTTCCTGCCCTCACTGGCCCCACCTATCTGGGGCACTTCATACTGGGGAAGGCTGGCCCCTAATCGAATGCTAAATCTACAAGTATTTTGGTGGCTACTTTGGCGACAGAAATGAATAAACCAGCAATCCAAAGGGTAACGTGAGGCACGTAAGGGGAGGGGCTGGGACAGAAGCCCCTCATGGAACCATGAGGTCATGGTTCCATGGTTCAAACACAGTATAGCCAGTGTTTGTGAGGTCAAGGTGACAGGCAGGAGCCCCTCTGCTGTGCCTGGGGGCAGCCACACCCCTCATAACCCCTCCAGTACAGACTCGCACCAACAGGGCCATGGCCAATGCAGGGGTGAAAACCCTCCTGCAGTCGAAGGAGATCAGGGAGGCTGTGGACCCCACATCAGGCACCCATGCTCAGCCCGCAGCCCCCAGGCCACTGCTGGGCCTGGGTGCCCCCCAGGCTCTTGCCCAGCCTGCAGCCGTCTCTTTCCCCGGGTAAAAGGCAGCTCAGGGTGGGATGGCAACTGGGGAACAAAGTGGAGGGGCAGTTGCAGGCTGTGAGAGGGCAGTAGAAACCTGTGGGTCATCACTGTGAGGCTCTGGAGGGGGGTACTGGGGAAGCTCAAGGGTCTCTGGGGGGCTAGAGAGTCAGCAGGGGCTGTTGGGGGGGCACCAGGGAAGGTAGAGAGTCAAGGGGAAGACTGGGGAGTTGAAGGTTGTCAGTGGCAACAGGGGGACAGTGGGGCTAGTAGAGAGGTTGTGGGGGCCGCAGGGGGTTGAGACCTATGCTTCCTTCCCATGGCTACGGGGATCCCTGTCACTACTTCTGCCCCATGGTGTGTCAGTCCCCCCAGCGCGGAGTTCCCCAGGAGCGCTCCTCCCCCAAACTGCTGCAGCCTGAAGCGAACCTTTGCCTGCACCAACTTGCTGCTGCTCAGCCTGGCCGACCCTGATGATGGCACAGATGAGGAGGCTTCCTCTGGCTCCCACCTGTGTGTGTCGTGCCCCAAGGATAGCACCCAGCCCACCGCTCTGCCGGTGAGTGACCACTGGGGATGCCTCACCTCCCTGGGGTGCCTGGACACCCCCACCCCACCGAGGGACTGGTTGGGGTGCCCCTGCATCTCCAAGATCTCCCTGCACACTTCTGCAAGGCTTGTGAGGGACTGGGGACCCTGACATCTCCTTAGGACACCGCCACACCCACGGGGATGCCCGATACCCCCAGGGCTCCCAGATTCCCCCAGGGAAGCCCTGACACCTCTCCCCCTCTATTGAGAGACCCTGCAGGACTACAGAGTAGTATCCCAGAGTCCCATGGACATCCCCACAGCTCTAGCACCCCTAGAGCCACCACTGATCCCCCTCATCTCTAGGTTGTGGGGCCCAGTGCTGTTCTAGGCCACAGACTGAGTCCCAAGTCTCAAGAACTGGGGTGGGTCAGCTTGTGGGGCCCTGGGATCGCCTGGGCATTTGGGAACAGATAACCCTCCCTGGGTAGAGGGAATGGATCTCTCTCCCTCGATCAGGGAGGGGTTTGACTGTCACAATCCCACCAAAAAAGACAATACAGGACACGGAACATGTCCCGGCACAGTCACAGCAGGAGCATTCATCACCACCACCTCACCTGTCCCACTGAAGAAGACAGCACGTGGCACTCAGCGAGCAGGACAACCCACCCACTGTAAGACACCATACTGCTGATGGCGTGCTGGACCTGTGCAATGAATGTGCCTCTCTACAAATACAGTATGGCTCTTCCCTTGGGGACTCTGGGCCTCAGTTACACCTCTCAGAATCTATGAGTCTTATCTCCCTCTTGCGCTAAATGTGGGTGATGCATTATCTTGACAAATCAAAACTCTTCTGGGTTTGTACAATACTGTTCCCTTAAATGTCCTCTGTGTTATACACCCCCCCCCCCCCCCAATACACATATGTACATGCAGGAGTAAGGGGAGTACGCACAGGTACATCTACATAACTTCCTTTTGAGATCCCTACTAGCTAACAAAATATTAAAACTGCTCTGATCAGTGATAGATACACACATATATATTTAGTCAAGAGTTACATTTGTTGCCACTGTCTTGTTGCAAAAAGCCTTCCATTACAACAGCTCAAGGACACATGGAGGAAGATGTCGTCCCAAACACGTGATGGACCATATGCTCTGGGCTGTGACTTTCTGACCAGCTCTTTGGAGACCCATCAGGACCTCCTTCTTCCTCAGGCTGCAGATGAGAGGGTTGAGGGCAGGCACCAGAAAAGAGCCACTTGCCGGTCCCAGGCTAGCGTAAACCGGAGGCTGAGCAGAAGTAAACACTCACTAAAAGCTTGGTGTCTTGGGAAACAAGGACTGGAAGACCTCAAGTGGTTGAACACGCTAGCCCTTCCTCTCTCTTGTCCGATGCGCCTCAAGCAGGAGCTGCTGATTCCAGCACTGGCTGCAAGAACTCAGCCAAGAAGCCTCCCTGTGCATCCCCCAGTCCTTGTCAATGCTGGGTGTGCCATCCTTCATGCTTGGCTAGCTGGGTCTGCTCCAGGTCAGCCCCCAATTTCTCCCACCCCACAGGGTATCCCTTTGCATACTAGCTCATGGTCAGTGCCAGGCAAGCTTGTTTACCGGAGGAGGAGACACTGAGGATATGGAGCCATCTCAGTGCCTGTGTTGACGTACAGTGGAACCCATGAGGATTCATACGGTGTTTGCTTGTTGGATCTTGACTGTGCAAGTCCATGGGGCCGGACAGGCTGCAGCCTGGGGTGCTGAGAGAACTGGCTGATGCTCTTGCAGAGCTGCTCTCTATCAGCTTTGAAAAGTTGTGACTGCAGGAGAACCTTTGTGACTGGAGGAAAGCAAGTTTTGCACAGTCATCAAAAAAGGATCAGAGGACCTGGGCAGCTACAGGCCAGCCAGCTTCACTTCAGTCCCCAGGAAAAACATGGAATGAGTCCTTTTAGAAGGCATGGCAGGTGGAGGAGAAGATGGAAAACAGTCATCGTGGAGTTACAGTGCCTGAAAAATGTGATGGCTTTCTGTGATAAGATGATAAGGTTTGATCAGGGCAGAGCAGTGGATGACATTTTCCTTGCCTTCAGCGAGGCCTTCAACGAGGCTTTCAGTGCTACTAAGGCATTCATTTTCAGGAATGCAGTTCACTGAAATATTGATGCCTCTGCTGTGTCGGCCAAATGTGTGATTCTCTTTATAATCAATGACAGAAATAGGAATTTATCTGGAATAACTGGAACTGTCCATCTTTCTCCATTGCTCACAGATGAAGACGTGATGACCAGTACAATTTACATGCCTCAGTTTATACATCTAAGATTAGGTGATGTGAATCCCAGTTCATGTGCCTTCCTAACAGAACACGCTGGCATTTGTCCACTACTTGAAATCACTTTGGAACTGGGCAAAGTTAGTTTTATGTTTATTCTCCAAATACAGAGGGTCAAACTGATAATGTAAGTTCAGCCAGGAACTCCCGTCACACCAGAAAAGCTGGATGTCAGCAGCTGGTTTTTTTGTGCCGAGTAGATATGGTGTTGAAACCCACACCAAGTATGCAGTGACTCCACCACTCCTCTCTTCACTCAGTATTATGCAGTCATACTTCTCATGTCTCAATAATCATGCATAACAAAAGGGACTTAATTCAATTGCCCACACATAAGCATGCAGAGATATTTTAGGTGCTTTGAGAATCCTTGTCTCCAACTGCTACTCAATAAGGTTGAAGGTATGAAGGGTGCAGGCACTGAATGGTGTCCAAATGTGTCACTGTAAGCTAAGCACCCAAGCTCCCGTTACAGCTAACGCTCAATAGTTTAGATGGTGAGAGATCTTACTCAAAATAGCCACCATGGTGTAGCCAGTGGTTTCTTTCTAAGCCCAACTTCACCCTTTCCTCAGGGGATCCTGACAGATTTTGCCCTACAATGGGCAGGGGAGCCCTACCGGCCATTTTGGGATGCTGACCCTGCACGTACATGCAGGGCCGTGTGCTGGGATGCCTGCCTGTGAGTGAGGGCAGTGGGGAACTGCTCTTCCCCAGTTCACCTCTGAAGAACAAAGGGAGGGCTGCTTCTGCAGCCTTTAGAAAAGATGTATCTACAAATAAATGCATTGATATGACTAGCAGTTGCATCTTACAGAGAGATGAACAGAAGCAAAAGCTATCCACTTGGCTTTTGGTCCCTGCATCGTCTTTACAGAAGACTGACAGGCCTCCCAAACGTGTCGCTGTCACAACTCCCCTCAACTGCCAGCACAGAAAGCTTTGGGTCCCCTTTGCGGGGGTCCAGCAGCCTGAAGAAAACATTCCCCTAATAAGCAGCTGTCCTTTTTCATTTAGCAACCATTAATCCCCCTTCCAAGTGCGGTAGCATGAATGACGCTGCTTTTTCTGGAACAACAAGCATTTATTTCACATCTGCGTGTGCCGGACCAGCTTGGCATCTGGGATTCCCCTCCCCATTTTCACTTGTGACTCTGGGAGGGGAGCAACCCTGCACCCCGCCCTCAGCAGGTGCTGCACAAACTGCTCCCACTTCTCATCTCAGTGGGGCAGGAGGGTTTGAAGGTGCTTCTTAACCAGGTGCACCTGGCAGGGGGCCAGGGTTGGGATGTCCGTGAACTCAAAGTGGGGGGATTTAGATCTGAAGCCGGATGGAAGAGCTGGCCCGACCTGTACCTACCTGGCAGCGCAGCAGCACCTCAAGCACTGCCATCGCAGCACCTGAGGGCTGCAGTTCACAGGGGAGAGCTTTTGGGAGGGCCACCAAGGCTCCCACCGCTGTGCATCCAGGTTCTCCACCTCCCCGCCAGCACGGCTCCTTGCGATCCAAAGCTGAAGCATGGCTGCACATCGCCTGGAGGGCTGAGGTGACTCGGTGCCAGTTTCAGGTGCTGCCAGGTCATTAAGAGTTGTAATTAGCCAGGGTTCAGCGGCTCCTTCCAAGGCGGCTGGGCTGACTGTGCAGTGGGAAGGCTGGGAAGCCTGGCTTTGCTCAGCCCCGGGCTTCTGATCTCTGCACCAGGAACGCCTGAGCCCTAATCCTCCAACTCCTAATGCTGGTGTCTTCCCTGAGGAGCAGATGGGGACCGCTCACCCCGCAGCGTTGGGACAGGCTCAGGGGCTCACGCAGCCTCAGAAGAAACGGTGTTCTCCGTTTGAGAGTTCAGGACCGTGCACCCTGCCTTCCGTACTCAGGGCCCCCAGCGACTGGAGACCCAGGGGCCCGCAGGCCTCGGGCCGGGCCTGGCCTCGACGAACGCCGCCGGAGCCTCTGGGGGAAGCACCGCCTTTGGTACCGACCCCCCCGCCAGGGGCGGCGCTCTCCCCCAGCGGCCCGGCGGCCGCAAAGCACCCCGGGAGTTGTAGTCCTCACCCTCAATGCAGGGCCCCCGCTACCGGCCGCGCCTCGCCGCCTCCCTCCCCCGCTCCCGCCGGCCCCTCGCTCGCCGCGGGATCCCGCCGGCCGCGTCCCGGCCCCGACCCACCGCTCCCGGCGCGCCCCGCTCGGCCACCGCCTTCCGCTTCCTCCGCGCGGCGCCCTTCGGGGTTTGTAGTCCCCCCGCGCTATTCACGACGGCCTCTGCGCTGTTTCCGCGCCGTAGCGCCCGGAGGCCGGGATGGGGCGCTACGCCACGGCGGCGGCGTAAGGGCGGGCTCGGGGACTCCGGGGCAGGCCCGGCCGGCGGCGGAGCGGGAGGAAGGCGCCGGCGGAGCAGCCGGGCGCCGCGGCGGGCGGGGGGGCTGGAAGTTGCTCTGCCCGGGGGAAAGTGCGGGGCCCGGGGGGGGACGCGAGCAGCAGCGCGGCCGCCTCCATCCCCAGGTAAGGGTCGGCGGGGGCCTCGGGGAGTGCGGGGGAGGCGGGGACGGGCCGCCCGGGGCCTCCCGCCGCAGCCCCGCGGGCCGCGGCTCCCACCCACGCCGCCGGGTTGGCGCTTTCCCGGCCGGAGCCTCTGGCTGGGCCCCGGCCTCCCCCGGCCGCCCCGCACCACCTGTTGCCGGTGGGCCCGAGCCCGGGGGGGCGGCGGGAGCCGGGCCTGGAGGCCGGGGAGGGGGGGCCGGTGTCGGGGTCCCACTGCTGAGGCGAGCCGGGAATCCCGCCTCGGGGGTCCTGCGGCTGTTGGGGTGCCTTATGCGGGGTTTGTGAGGTGACCTGAGGGTTGCGGCTGCCCTCCTCGTACCTCAGCCCGGCCGCACGCCCCGACGGGCTTTTGACGAGCTTGGGAGTCATGCAGCAGCCATGGGGAGACCGGGGAGGCTTCGTGAATCCCTGCACTGCAATGCCTTACCTGCCTGCACCGAGCCCTTGCAGTGCACTCCTGTCTCAGTATGGGGAGATCGAACCTCCCAGTCCTCCTCTCAGGCAGGTAAGCCTTGCTTATGGCAGTTAATGGGCACAGTACAGCTGAGTGCCAGCTCCGGGGCTGGACCACAGCAGAGCCCGTGAGAGAATCAGGGATGCCTGTACTTCAGGTCTGCACTCTAACCTCCAGGTTAGAAACTCATCTGCTGGGGGCTAAGCAGGGTTTGGTGCAGAGTTTCTAAAGCATTTGTGAGTTTGCCCTTTAGAATCGGTTGGCTGGCTCTTATGCTTGGGTCTTTGAAGGATCCTAAGGCTGCTTGGGCCCCAATGCCTCATCAAGACCCCTGGATTTTACTGCACGTCAGCTCAGCTGCAGTTATGAGCACGTCGGCCTCCGGATCCTGGATGCAGAAGTCAGTCACAGTGGATGGAAAAGGCGCTGTACGCTGGCTAGCCTCTCCATTTTCTGAGCAGCTCTTCTGTCCTCTCCCCTCCCTGTGCCTGCTTCTGCCTTCTTCTCGCTTTCCTCCCAAACATCAAGAAAGAAATGTTTCAGGATGGTTGTCCGGTGAACTATTGAGGGAGATGTGCATGTTGTGTTTGAAATGTCACATTGTTTCCTCCAACCGTTTTTTCAGATTGAAACCTCAGCTGGCACTCAGCGATCTGTAGGCCTTCAGGCCCAGGATGCGGATGGGTGGTTTTTCATGGTCAGACAGAAGGTTGTCTGAGAAGTGCTTACTGTACTTGGCCTGGGGCATTCGTGCATGGACGGTGGTGCGCTGCTGCGGGTTGGTCAGGAGGTACTGGAGACCAGAGTATTGGTTTAGAGAGAGACGAGGTGGAGATGAGTGGTGCGGATCACAACCGCTGGCTGATGGAGATAGGCTGCAGATCCCATACTGTAGCCCTTGTCGATCTTGCCTTACTTTGCACATTGTCGCCTGGGACTTGTACGGACTTATTCTTCAGGGGCTGTATTCTGTGCAAGCTGCCACCTTTCCTAAACTGGAGCAGACCTGTGGTGGGAGGGCGGCCAAGTGGCAGACCAACCTTCTGTGGTGCTGCGAGTCTGCTGGTGGTTTTTGCGTGGCCATTTCTTGAGACCTGCTGCCAAACAGACTAGCTTGTGTCTCTGAGTGAACCAGAGCAGGGCTGAGCTGTGCCTGAGAAACAAGCTGCGGTAGCATAACATGTGTCAGAGAGGCATGATTCAAATCACCAAGGTTTTATGTACGTGGGGATATTAACCAGTTTAAAGTTGCATCAGCTTCTGGTTTTGTCTAAGGCTTTAACAGTTGAAGGCAGAAGGCAAGACCCAGCATTGCTCCCTTCCCCGGGTGGGGTTGGAGGGCTGGAGAGGCCTTTGAAGGTTTGATGTGACTTGCTGTGTTTGCTGAGCCATATTACTTTGGCAGGAAAGAAAGCAGCCTCCTTGAGCCTGATGACTTGGTACATTAGGGAACCCGAGGTGTAGGCCAGGCATAATGTCTTTTGAATTGGAACAAATATTGGAAAAAAAACCCCAAAACTGCTAAAGTTGCACATAAAAAAGGTCGGGCGTCCTGCCCAGACTTGGAGCTGTCTTGTAGTAGTGGAAAGGCTGGGTGACCCTGTGGAGGAGCCTGGATGCCCTACTGATTACCCCGCTGTTCTCCTGGGCTGTCCGCAGGGCACCCTTTATCTTTGCTTTGGGCACCCTTTATCTTTTCTCTGAATGCTGCTGGCTTTGCAGAGGGAAATGTCCTGGACCCTGGTGTTGCCTCCGCCAGCTGAACACGATTGGCTTTATCTTGTGGAAAATACAGTGCTTTCATCCATCCCAGAGGTTTTGTAGGAGCTTGCCAAGTTTGCAACGGTTGCATGTGAGACCTAGAGAGAGACCCAGACAGTTCCCAGGCTGGGGTGTGTGGACGCGACTGTGCTGACCTCCACTGGCAGGGACATCATCTGCTCTCAGGTGAGATGCAAGTGGGAGAAATGCCTTTTTCCTCCCATCTTCCCGCTTCATCTGAAGCCAGGCTTTTATTCATTTCTGGGTTCATTCTGACCCTTTCTGTGAGCAGAGGGGTCTGGGAAGGAACGGATCCTGTGGCATTTCTCCAGTGAGGGTCCTTATGAAGCAGGGGGAGGCTGGAGTGAAGGGCTGTGGCTGCCTGTGGTCAGACCCGGGGGGCAGGGAGAGAGGAGGCTGATTTGGAAAGCGTGTGTCAGTGCCCAGTGTCCTGCCAAGATGGCTCTCTCCTAGCATGCAGTGCTGGGAGGAAACTTGTGAACAGACGATTTGATGCAACTTGGGGCTCTGAGAAAGGTCATATACAGTGCAGCTTTGGGAAAGCTGCTTATGCGGGTGGGACAGGTGAGTCAGTGGCTTCCTCCTCATTTTCCGTCATAATCTCACTCTTCAGAGCGAGACGTGCTGTCTGCCTGCTCCCCAGAAGCCTCCTGAATCTGCCTGCGTTTGCCTCAACCTTGCTGGTTGCTGTTGGACCCTGCCTGAGTATGAAGACCTTTCCAGGCCACCGTCACCATGCCGGGCAGGGAGGAGCAGGCTACTACCGAATTTCTGTTGCACTCTCGTTGCTATTTCCAGTGTTGACGCTTGCCTTCTATTTAGCAATGGCAGCTGAGGAAGCCAAGGGAGGCAGAAGGGCTGTTGCCTGCGCACAAGAAACATTTAACTCTTGCCTTCATAGCTCCCTTCCCTCTGCATTGGCAGCTCTCAGGTTGGCTGATAGGAAATGCCGGTGATGTTCCCAAAATTTGCTCGTGTTTGGTCACTTAAAAGATGAGGAGAGTTTTTGTGTGCCCTTTCCTCTTGCTTTGGAAAAAAATGCTGCTGCCCTGGTGCCTGTGCAGAAGGGAGAAGGGGTAGCCCTGGAAAGGAAATAAGATCCAAAGAAATGTGTCACCAGCAGAAGAGCAATTGTTTTCCTGCATTTATGTTGCAGAGCATCATCCTGTTCAGGCAGCTGATGTTTGACAGCCAAGATAATACATTTATATTGATGTAATTAGCGGGACGTGGAGTTTGCTGAATGGCTTGGGGGCAGCATGCTTTTCAGTCTAACTCCGGCAAATAGATCAGGGAGGATTGGAAAGCTGCCGTGGGTTGCTAGAATTGGCCCTTTGGGTTTCTGGAGGTTGAGTACATAACTGCTGATATTTCCTATTGTGCTGTACTCTGCCTAGTTGAAAAGAAAATAACTTGAGGGAACACGGGGCTATTTTTGCCAGCTTGAGATGATCAAGTTTGATTTCTGAAAACTGAAGCTGAGTCTTTAGGCTTGCCCATTTAAAACAGTATTGGAACCATATCTCTGTTCCTTTACAAATGCATGCCTCTGCACTTTGCCAATAGGGTAAACTCTAATGTGTGTTCATAAAAAAAGAAATAGCTTTTCTGTTTCTGCAATGCAGCCCCTTTTGTAGCAAGCCAGGGCACTAACTAAATGCTGTGGGCCTGAACAGCGTCAGCATTAGAGGAGGGTGGCGATTGCACTGTGCCAGAGAGGCCAAGCTGGCATCTTGCCCCAGTCCTGGGATTAGCAGCCCTTACCAAAGCCGCAGGGTTATCTATACACATTCACTTTGGTAAAATAGAGACCGAGACCTTACAAAAAGCTGTTGTCCCCGTCTGGTGATATCGCCCAGCTGCATTTCTAACGTGGCACTTCCTGTGGCACTGAAGTTTTCCCCTTTGGCATCTTGTTCCCAGTGCCAGCCCAGATGATTTTGGCTTACTGAGGATATCACAGGCAGCTTCCCAACTTGTGTTGTGTTGTGTTCTTCTGACAGCAGAAGGTCCTTCTGCTCCTGTAACAAAAAGGTTTGCAGAGAAGCTAACTCTCAGACAGCTTTGCCAGGTAACAAGATAACTCCCCCATATTTGTGCTGGTCCATGGAAGTGGGAATATGGCGTGAAGGTCTTTGTGTGCTGGGTTGTATTCTCCCTGCTGTGGCAGCTCTGCTCTCCAGAGAGGCCGGAGCACTGATGTGGTCAAGGTCTTCTCTCCAGCTTGTCTGTATCGGTCACCTGCCTGCAAGACTCAGGCCAGCAGGCAGAGCTCAGGCAGTCCTTGGAATTTCAGCACAGCCAAAAGGTTTTATTTTAAGCTGCTGGGTGTTAAGCAGTTTCTCTTCCTACCCCATGCGTATGTGAACACGTTTCCTGCAAGAAAAATGACACGGTGTCATGTAGACTGATGTAGGCATTTGCGGGGTACTCCGTCCTCTGGTGTTTGTCTCACTCTCTCTTTAGCTCTCATAGGTCTTAAGCCTTTCCAGTGAGCAGGAGCAGCTTGACTGCCTGAGTGCCTCACAGATGGTGTAGGCCAGGAGTTCCCTGTGTAGCCAGTGCTGTACAGACCCTTGTGTTTAAAAGGATCAGGATGGTCCTTTTGAACCTTAATCACTCCATTATTTACTTTTGACTGGTTCCTGAGTGGTGTCTCTTGCCCTCTCCATAACATTCTCCATTTGCTGGTTTGACTTCATTAGCAGCACGTGTCCAGGTGTTCACCACAGGTTGTCTTTCCCCCACTGCCTGGAAATCTCGGTGGTGCGGAGCGCTGGAAGAGAAAAGCTCTTTGTGAATTCACCACAACCTACCCCAGGGGCATCATGCTGCATGCAATGGTGTGGCTGTGGGGAGAGTGGGGGTGGGGGCAGAACCCAGTCTGTTACTCTTGCGTGCTTCTGCCCTGCTCCCAAAGAGGCTCAGTGATCACATTGTTCTGGCTGAATCCTTATTTGTTTTTTTGTGCCCTCCCCAATCTGAAATACAGAAAGTAAGAGTGTGCTGGTGAGCCAGACAGTTATGGACAAGGGTTCTTGTTGCCTCCATCTGATAAAAGCCTGTCCCAAAGGAGACAGCACTTTGACAAAGTATGAATTTCATTAAAATAGGTTGTTTCGAGAGCAGAGAATATGAAGGGGAAATATCTTGGGGGAGGGAGGTTTGCCGAGGCAAGTATTCAAACATCATGCCTTCTGGGGGTGGGATGGGCACATCTGACATAATCAGAGGAATTTGTACTTTTGAATTTCCAGTCGATGTAACTGCTAACGATGTCCTGGCCATGCAGAGTAATTAACATCTGTTTCTGTATTTGAACATTCAGGCGGTGTGCCCCTCCAGACATCCCTGCGTTCACATCCAGACCCCTTGGGAGATCCTGCCCTGTTGCTAATTGTCGAGAGCTGTCCAGAATCCTTATCGTTACGATCCTGCTGTGCTCATGAGGTGTTGCGTTACCTGGTACGACGACAGCTCTCACCAGAATGCTAAGCAGCAGCCGCCGTCAGAAAGAGTAAGGCCAGTGGTGGGAACAGAACTATAAAGTCACCGCCATAGGTTCTGAAACAAGTGAAGAATCTGAGTCGACCCAAAAGCAGACTGGTTCCCATCTCCAGGCGGGACCGAGCTCCAGCCCATCGCCAGCTGGATGCCGTGGGAAGCACAGAGCCTTCTGAGAGCTGTAGTTCAAGTGGATGCTGATTGAGTGACCTAAAATGCGAGGTTGGTTGCATGTGCTGGTGCGGTGCTGATCAGCCTGGAGTCTCAGCAGCCATTTATTCTTACATGCCTTTCTTTCCTCTCTGTTCACCAGCTTGGTGCAGCAGCCACTCCTTCTAGCAGGCTTGGTGTGCTACCGGTGGCTCTGTGCAGAGACCACCTAGCATGCTCCTCCACCTGGGCCACTCAGCTGGTGCCAACAGCAGTCGTTCGGTTCCAGGGACTCCAGGCTGACTTCACACCAACCCCAGTTGGTCTGCATTGGACCTGCAGAGCAGAAACTGTGTTGGGTGAGAGGCTTTTCTGACTGCAGTTGGCTCTGTGCTGGGCTGGGAGGGGCTGAAAAGAAAAAGACCTTTTCTCCTCTGGTTTGTAAGCACGGTTACCCTGCTTCTTGCTTCTTCCCACGCCTCTCGTTCTTGTCTTTCTTCCTTGTTTTGATTCCTTCTTCCTCCTTCCCTCTCCTTGCTGTCTGTGTGAAGGCCACATGCTCTTATGGGTGGGGATACTGGCATCCCCTGGTTTTGTCATGGTGAAGAAGAAACTATAAGAGTAGAAGAGAAAATGTGGGGTCTTCCAGGACCTTACAATCTTGAGCCGTGGAAACTGCATGAGTATCCCAGGGTGTGTTTGAGGCAGTGCAAGGGCAGGGAAATAAATTAATCTAAGAAACTCTGCATTGCTTTGCCTGCAATAACCACAGTGCTGTGGCAGTTCCCAGCCCAGGACTGGGACAGAGAGATGATTGTGTTGTACCTTATGTGGCTGGGCTGCTTTCAGCCTGGCGATTCAGAGCCTGCTCTGCAGAGACAGGACAACGTGGCGGGAAGCTTGTACCTTCAGGATATGCTTGCGCTGTCCACTGCAGGAGAGCATCTAATGGTGTTGTCCTTGTTTTTGAGCAAGCAAAATTGATATGGCCTTACCCAGGCCAGGGCTTTGGATTAATTGAGTGGGTGCTAGTGTGCTGTGTGTGGGCAATCTGGTCTGCCTGGATGCTTATGGGCTAGATGGAGTCTCTGTGTGACTTTGGTGTCCAGCCTCAGTAGAAGGTCTGCAGGAATCTCTTACGGTTTGGGGTCAGTGAAGCCAGGCCATAAGCACTCTGGTCTTTGAGTGGTGACTGTCACCAGGCAGGTGTCGGCTGAGATCTGCGCCATGGCTAGTTCTCAACTGTGGGAGGGATGAAGTAATGTTCCTGCTCTTGGATCAGTTTTGATGCAGCCTTGGAGTGTCTGGTGAATGCTACTGCAGGTGTGCAAAGCCCTTGTTCCCATTGCCTGACCTTGCCATGCGAGGCGCTTTAGCAAGCAGAGCCTGGTGGAAGGAAGGCTGGGGGACTGTAGCACCACATGGGGCTAAGGCAGCTGGATATGTCTTGCAAGGCATTTGAGAGTGGCTCCTGTAACATGATCTCTTCTCCATTAGCCTGTTTCATTTAACATGGGTTCAGGATACAGCCAGCTGGTCTTGGTTAAGAGGCCAGCTCCATCACTGTGCTGGGAGGTGTGTTGGATGGCCCGTTAGGGCTGCCTTTGCTGTAGCAAAGGCAGCTTCTTACTCAAAGCATCTGCATTATGTTTCAGCCCTCTCATCTTAGAGCACAGCATTTTCCTCGTGCGGCCGTTATATTTGTTCAAATAACTGCTCTCATGGGCAAATATTGCTTAAGGCGTTGTGTAATTGAACACATCCTACAGTTTCAGCTGTATTAGTGTAGCTGAAGAGGAGCCGCTTGTCACAGAGACAGTAAGCCAGTATAGCTACTCCGGTGAGGAAATGGGAGTATCGTAGTGGTGTCAGGCACTGTTATATCTCTGTCACTTCAGTTGTACCAGCTGTTATTCCAGTCATAAAATTTCAATTACAATATCATCTCCTAACAGAAATAATGGCATGGCTATGACATCGGTATGCAGAAGGATTCACGTGTTTTTCGGATGGCCCAGGACAGAGTAGAGGTGTAATCTGGAGGTGGAGAGGGGTGAGCAGTAATGTGGTGCTTCTCCGTTAGGTTATTGCACTGAGCTGTGCTAGAAGAGGAACTATCTTTTTGCCCCCTCTGGGTTTTACTCTCCCTGTTCCACCTCCCCTGTGCTCTCTTGGTTCCCTGTGCTCGTGGGGAAGGTGGCAGCCTCTTGCGTGGTTCTCAGCCATTCTTATGCTTTTATCTCCTGGTTGTTTGTGATGGAAATGCCAAATGCCACTGTTGTCTCTCAGGCTTATCCTACCTTTGCACTTGCCTGAGGCACAGCCAGAGATCTGGTGGTTTAAATCTAGTCCAGTTGGTTGGAAATTGGGATGTGGTGACTGATTAAAGCCAGGAAGGGCCAAATTGCATAAAAATGGCAGAAGGAGACAGCCAGGTATTGCTGCCCTTGTGTGAAAAGTCTATGTGGCTCCCGACAGGGCACTGCAGTGAAAACTGGGAGCTGTCTCTAGCAAGGGATGCAGCTGGATTTGGCTTGGACAAATTACGTATTTACTGTCTGTCTAATCTCTGTTAGAATTAAAGCTGTGACTGGAGTGCCTGGGGACAGTGTGCTTAGGGGTCATCTTCTCCACCCTCTGTCTCTGAGACTTCGCTTTCCAAGTCTGTGCCCTGGGTTTTCACTGGCTGTGAGACTCTGCTTCTTGCTGCAGCTCTCTTCCCCTCCCTTCTGCAGTGGCCAGCTCTTCATCTGCTTATCTGTCAGCTTAGCATGATCTGAAGGTACAATCCCTGATGTCCTTTTGGGTATGACCTCGTGCTTGTGCTATGCCTGGGCACCTATGGCCCTCTACAAATTCAGCTTGCTGAGTGATTGGGAGGAACTTCATGGGTCATCAAGTCCAGTTCCCTACTGCTGAAAACATCTTGTGCAGGTCATGAACTTGTCCAGGAACTAATTGTTGCAACTAACTGTGCTTTTTTTCCCCAGTGCTTCTGGAGCAGCTGGTCCAGAGATCTGCTCTTTGAAAGGTTAGAAACCCTCCTCTGACTTCCAGTATCCAGTTTTCCGGGGCTGGTTTATTGTTCGTGTGCCATTGCAGAGTGTCATCTTGCAGATGAGAGATGACTTGCAAGTTTTTTTCCTTCCCTGGTTCACTGTAACCTTTATGTCCTGCACCAGTCATGACTCTCAATGCAGATTTGTCCTGAGAAATGTGTTGAAAGCTACTTTGTTTTTCCATTGCTTCTTTTTGGGAGGTTGGTTTTGCTGGGCCCGTTTATTTCCGTGTTGTGCTTTTGAGTGTTTTTAAGTGCAGGTGGAGTTCTGAGCTGCAGTTTGTGAATGTTAGCGAATACAGAAGAGCACTTTTTGCGCTACTGTCACTTCTGTCGTCTTTTTTAATGTTTGTCCTTGCTACTTTTGCCGTCTTGCCCCTTCAGGAGGGAGAGATGATGTCAGAAACAGTCGAATCAAGGTGAACCTGATAAAGCAATGTATTGAAGAGCCCGTGCCTGGCTCTTACTCGTGGCTCTTATTCATGTTTATCCCTAGCTGTGAATGTGCAATAACAACAGTTCTGTTCTGCACAGGCTGGCACAGCCTCAGACAGGAAGATCTGCTGTTTACCAATCAACACTCTGCTGTAAGTGAGAAAGGGGAAAAAAAATGTTTTATTGCTGCTGGGTAACCCAGAGTGTAGTAAAACCTTTCTGGAAAAAAGAGGAAACTAAGAGCACATGTGTTACTCAAGATGCATTTTTCCTGGCAAGAGTCCCATGTGTGTGTTCTTCCTGCAAAGCATCCCTGCTTATGCTGCTTCCCATTAAATCTATAGCATATTGGTAGCAGGCAAGTAAAAGCTTTCTGTTTTTATAATGCAACTGGTCTCAGCAGGCAGTCTGTCGAGGTGATTTTTCAGCCTGGCATGTTTTGTAGCTGGGGCAGTCTGTGGGCTGAGGTAGGATAACAGAACTCTGCTACAAGGATTATAAATACAGGGAGGAGAAGATCTGGAAATCAGATCTGCTGGTAAAGTTTCCCAAGATTGGATGCTGTGGCTTGTCTTGTTTTGTTTCTTCCCCTTGTCTGTCTTTCTGTGGCATTACCACGATGTTGCTAATGAGACAAACCGTGCCAGCCCGCACACGCTTTTGTTAACACTGCACTCAAAAGCCAGCCACAATTGGCTAGTAAACTGGAGGATACAAATGGCTCCTTGCACTTCATTGAAGTGCAATGTTAATTGACTTAATAGAGCACTAGGGTTTTAGAGATTTGGGGTTTTTTTGTTGTTTGTTTTGTTTTTTTTTTTTAATGTGTGTACATTCAGACCCCACTTCAGCAATGCCTTTGCCATTTTCGTGCTTATTCAGAAAAGGATCTTCCTGCTCTTCAGCTGTCAATGGAGATAGGTTTTGAAGTTAACCCTTATTTTGAAGAAACCTTCCTGTCCACTGCTTCTCCCTCTTTTTTTTCTCCCTGTAGCTTAATTAAGATGTTGATTGCCCTTTCAAATCTGTATAATCCCCTCTCTCAAAGTGACATTGATAAATTTCCAATAGCTCGCTGGATAATCTATCACTGGTTTACAGTGTCCTGTGCAAGGAAGAAGAGGAAACTTTTTTCAGGCTTGGACGCTAGTTGCTTTGTGCCTAAGCTGGCTCTACAATAAATCTACTTTTCCTATCAATCTTTTGCTTCAGGCTTTGGACACCTCTTCCTCTGCCTGCCTACTTATGAAGAGTCAGTGCTGGGCATTAAATGCAGCTCAGCCCAACTCAGCTGCTGTGTATGAGTTTCTTCTGTGTTAAAGTTGGGCCAGAACAAGTTTCAAGGCAGTTGAAAGAAGGTAAAGATCCTCAAGCTTGCCTTTGCATGTTAATGTCCGTGGCCAGAAAGATGTGCTGCTGTTCTGGACTTTGCTAAAGCGTAGCATGAAGCGTGAGGTCCTGTTCTGCGCTGGTCTAGGACTCCAGGTTAAATTATCTTGTTACCTCATTAATAGTCCACCTGGAAATCTGTTTCCAGGCAGCTAATTTCATCTAATGATATCTCTGCAAGTAATGCACCAATCTTATTTCTCACCATGATTTGGAAAATAGCTCATTTGCAGCTTCCAGTCCCATAGATTTTCTCTAAGGCAAGAACATTTGACTTGCCTCTCTTCTCTCAGCTCTGCTGCCCCATAACAACATTTGGCTAAGTTTTACCCTTCTCTCCATTTTCCTCCCATTTGCGGTGCTTGTGCACTGCCTGTCATCCTAGTGCCTTGTGACTCTGAAAACTTCTTGGCCCTGGGAGGTAGGGCAGTGCTTTCTGAGTCACAGGACTATGCCCCGAGTCACACAGGAAGCTCTGTCGTAGAGCATGAAGGCTGAAAAAGCCTCCCACGTCCCAGCTGAGTGTGCCAACCACTGGCCTGTCCTTCCTGTTACACCTATGCCTCAGTCTGTCCTTGGAGGTACCTTCTCACCCCTCCCTGCCAGAAGCTTTGCAAGGAACTGCAACTTGCTGATGCCTTAATTTCCTGTCAAGACTGCAGCACTCAGGCTGCCTTGTAGTGCTGGCTTGGCAGGTGAGGACAGGAAGAAAGAGCAGCAAAACTTTGTTTCTTGTCACCAAGACACCAGGTTTGTGCAACATACCTGCTCAGCAGGAGCATTCCCGTTTGCTTGGCTGCTTTGCAGTAGGGGTCCCACAGGTGATCACGGGATCTCCTGCTACACTTGAGCCGTAGAGCTCTCATTGGGTTGGTGTTTAATATCTTGGATTTCAATCTGTCCTGCATCTGTCTGAGGTGGATGTCTTGTTGCTCTTTCCTCCCTGCCTTTTGGAAAAAGAGAGATTGTTCTCCCTTCCTCCCCTGCAGTTACTTCTTTTATCAGGGTCTTCTCAGCATGGTGAATACAAGTCATGCTCTGCTTGGTGCCAGTATGTGGCTTTGCATGTCCTCAGGTTCTGCCACCCTGCCCTGCAGAGCAGGGAGCCCAGCTGTGTGTCATTTGCTGTGCACACAAATGCTTGAGCTTTTTTTTCCTTGCTTGGTTGGCATAATAACACGATCAGGCCTCAACTCTGCATCCTTCTTTAGTTATCCTGTGCCAGACCTTCTCTGTGACTTAATAACCTTCTTATGCTGACATATCTCAAGCTGTGTACCTTACCCATCCCTGCACACTGTTCCCTGCTTACCCTGGAGCCCTATGAGCATGTGTCTCCTTCGGTGGTAGGTGGGGAGGTCTCCTCCTCTGTCTGGTGGCAAGATTGGTAGAGGGTCAAAGGTCTGCCCTGTCTTCATGATGTATGAAGTGGTCTCCTCCAGTCTGATGCACCAAGCCAACCACAGCTACTCCAGCTGCACTCATCTGCCCTTGAACTACTTTGTGTTTAGGATGTGTGATTTATGTCCTGCAGTCTCCAGAGAGGAGGCTGCCTCCTGCCAGGGCTGTGTGTGGGGACTGGACATTCAGAGCTCTTCAGGAACCCTTATTTCTCCATGCAAGCCACAGGTTGCATGTGAGTGGGAGCAGAGAGCTCCTCCTTTGCTGTTAAGGGTGGTACCAGGTCCCAGCATGTCTTAGTAAGCCCCCAGGCAGGGGAGTTCACACAGCAGAGGGAAGAGAAGGGCTGGTACTTGCAGCTTCAATACTAGAATTAATCCCTCTGCTATGTGGCTTCCTCTGGGCACAGCTTTGAAGGATGTTTTTCCTACAGGTACATGGTGTGCCTTCTCCTGGGCCAGCGGCTGGCCCTGCACCTCAGACAAGAGCTGTCTGATGTGTGGGGTGGCTGTGTTTTCATTTGTGAATCTTCCCTGGAGCAAGGGAGTAGCTCAGAGGTGACTTTATTTATAGACTGGAGAAGTGGAGGAATTAATGAAGTGACAAAGTCTTGTCCCAGAGTCTGGGAGGCTGAGAACCAAGAGAGGTTGGAAAACTCTGGCAGGAGCTGAGCTGGCTTGTGCTGCATGTACAAATAAATTAATAAGAAAAGGAGTGTGGGGGATATTCCATCACAAGGAGGGGGCTTCTGCATATGGGACCAACTGGGGTCAGTCCGCCTCACTGGTTTCCTCAGTGGGCTGGAGCAGCTCCAGGGACCTCTGTCTCTTCTTCCTGCTGTGTGCCAAAGGGAAGAGCTTGGGGCTGATCCTAGGAGGATCCTAAGAAAAGTTGATCCTGCAACTTCCAAGATACATTAAAACACGTGGGCTAGTTCCATTTTTTTTTTCTTTTTTTGCTCTCTTCAGAGCCAAAACCTACTTTGGAGCCAGAGGGAAGGAAAGGGGGGTGGGCAGACTCAGATCCCCACCCTTCCTGCCTGCTTCACTGTGGGTGGTGTGACAGAAGAGCTGGGGCCCAAAGGGTCAGCCCTGCTGACTGGTGTTGAGGAATAGGGTTTATCTGGAAGCATCCAGGCGACTGCTCTGCTGTCCCCGCAGCAGGAGGAACCTCCATGGGAAAGCTCTGCTGTCTTGAACTCGCTGTAAGTGCCTGCTACTCAGGGTACTGGTGGGGCGATTTGAAGAAGGGTCTGCATCAAATACAACAGATCAGGGTAAGCGGGTGCGAGTGGCTTGGGGGTGGAAAGATCAAATCTGGTTTTATTTTGGAAGCAATATTTTGGGAGCAGTTAAACAGCGTCAGTTGAAACCTGGTAATTATTGCAGCTGCAAGGGGCAAAAAACCAAAATCCAAACTCAGCATCTTGCTAAGGTGCTTAACTGTAATTTCCATGAGTGAGATCCACCCTTCTCAAGACACTTCAATCTGTTCACATTGTTATATCCTCTCCTGATTAGATAGGTGGAAGCAGTGCTTTATTAATTAGGAGGAAAATCCTGCTCCCTGCTGCCAAGCCAAAGGAGCTCTTGGCAGTTTGCTCCCCTTCCACAGCTGAAGCCTTCCCTGTTCAGCATGGGCAATGTGCCTGCAGGGCATCTCCTGGGCATCTCCTTGCCCGGTGGGAGAAGTTCCTCAAAAATAAGGCTGAGTGCTTCCACAGAGGCTTTCTTCTTTAATTGACCCCTTCCTTTGCTAGAGTGTAGTTTTCATTCTCACCTTTACTTCTTGCAGGCTCTTCATTTGCTTAGTGTTGGCCAAAGGCATCTTCTGGCTCAGTATGGTGAGCGCATACATGCTTTATATTGAGCTGTAATGCTGCCACTCTGCCTGTTTTCAAGCAGGTTCACCCTCTCCCCTCCTTGGGCCAACGTTCCCCCCTAAATATTGTTCATTGGCTGCTCTCACCTGGCATGAGGGGTGACCTGAAGAAAAGGATTTACTGCTTTGCCCGGAGAAATCCGATTTCACGCAGCACTTGCAGCCAAGCAGCCCACTTAGACCAGACAGTCTTGGAGATCAGTACGACTTAGCTAGGTTATCCTCCACCTATTTATAGATCCCTTCCTCTCCCCAGCTCCACCCACCATGGGGTTTTACCACACTGCTTTAAAGCAGGTCTCCCAGCCTCTCCTCTCCCTGCAGAGCGTTTGCGTTGAGCTGCCTGCTCAGACTCCCTGGTGCGGACCTGGCGGAGGAGGACGGGCCAAGACACAAGCAACACGTTGGGAGCCAGCAGTAATGCAGGCAGCAGGCATGTCTCTCCCCTGTTGTGGTGAGCTAAAACTGATGTTTCCGTGTGTAGGAGGAGGAAGCAAAGGGTTCTGCTTTTCCAGCTTGAGAGTGAGCTGAGGAAGTGGTCTCGAACCAGCCTGTGGAATTGCTTTATTTGGCAGTTTAGCTCTGCTCGAGAGGGGAAAAAGGCTATTAACTGACTGAGCATCCTGCCTTCTGTTTCGCTCAGCCTGTGGTGAACTGTATGGGGCTGTGTTTCTACCCATCTTGCCTTTATTTATTTACTTCATTGTAGTAGAAACCAAGTCTTGAGGTGAGACAGAGGTTGTTCTTCTAGCAGGGCTCTTAGTTGCATCCCCCATGCCTTTGCTGCCGCTCTGCAGCGCAGCTGCTGGAGCACGTACAGCGCTCGCTATGGGGGAGCTGTCGAGGGCTGTGGCAGAAAAGCCAGAGATGCCGTAGGTATGGGACAACTGATGTCTCCAGTTAGACTTGAGCTGATGACACTTGGAAATACTCTTCTCCTCACATCACATGGCTTTCATTTAGCCAGAAAATCGGATTTGTTACAAATTAACTGCTTGAATAGCAGGAAATGAGAGCAGAAGTGCCATGGATCCATTTTGGCTGCATCTGCAAAAATCAGTGAAATCTTGCTGTTGGGCAGGTAGCAGGAAGCAAAGTGTGGAGATGTGTTGGCTGATGCACTGCAGTTAGGCAGACCAATTAAAATGAGGAAATCCAGGTAGGGAAAATTGTGTTATTGGGCTTTTTTTCAGTTTTATTTTGTTAGTCCAGGCTTTGCAGGTTGCAGAGAAGAGACCACAACAGAGCAGTTAACATTCTTCGGCTAATGGCCTAATGCCGGCACATTCCGGTATTAAGCTCGTAGCAAAACTGCACCTGCTCCTTGAGCTGCAGCATTCGAGAGTCTGTTATCTATCTAGGCCTTTCTTGGTCCCTTAGAACAATCCTGGGATTGAAAAACTGTATTTTAGGAGTCTTTGTTTCAGCCTATTTACTGCACAAAGTAGTTTCTTCGCAAAGGTCCTTCCTGCAGTTCATTCATCTCTATAAATCCTGGTGGGTAATTGAATAAGCTCAGCTGTGCTAATTTTTTTTTCTTCCTCATTTCTTCTTTTTTGCTCTGTTAAATGTTCCCTTGATCCGTTCCTCCTGACATGCATCCAGATTGCCATGACTTTTTCCTTTAAGGAGAGACGTGTATGTTTAAACTTCTTTGTATACTAAAGGACACGAAATGTTTCTGTGGTTTAAACTGTGAGGATGCTCAAACAATAAATTCTAAAAAGTAGGAAAGAGAGAGGGAGAAAAGGAAGAACAGTCAAAACCCCAAACCTGGGTAGGGGGATGCTCAGTATCAGCTAAAAATTGGCATGAGCTGAAAGAAAGTATTTCATTGCACTGTGTGAAATAGTCACAGAAGACATACTTGTGCAGATACCCAGTCTGTCTGTTTTCAGCCTTACTGTGGTATTAGTGGGGAAGAGGAAAAGAGGGATATTTTATTTTACATACAAGAAAAATAAAATCTCCTTACCGCATACAAGCCATCGAGTCATACGCCTGATAGCTGAGCTGGTGTGCCACTCAGAGGCTGGAGCTTTCAGAATAACTTTTTGTGCATGTGATTCCCAAGGGCTGCTGGTTTGGGCTCTGAGACTTGCTTGCCCCCTTTTCTGCTGCTTCACCATGGTGGCAAGGGCTTTCTGCTGGGCTCTGGTGTGCTTTCCTCCACTAGTCAGGCTGCTTCCCTGTGCCTGGTAACTCCTGGTGCTTAAGTGGGGAGAGCCTCTTCTAGAGCCCCCGTACACCCCACCTCCGGGCAGTAAAAGCTGGATTCAGTGAAATGGCCCTTCCCATCCCAGTAAGTGCTGGGATGGGGATCCTGGTCAGAGCATGCATTAATAGGCTTCTAAAAATGGAGGGTTGTTGCTCAAATCATACCTTATCTTTCTCTCTTTTTCTTTCCTTTTTTTCCCCTTTCTCTTTTGTTTTTTTTAACTCTTGATCAGAACCGACCTTCCTTTCTCCAGTGTGTTGGGATCTTTACAGCAGCCCATGCCGCAGCGCCTCGCCTATTCTACCCGAACTGCCCGTGCCACTGGCTTGGACCTAACCTAGGATAAATCTCAGCGTGGCCTGGGTAGGGGGGAATCATGGGGAGCTCTGCCTCATCGCTGGCCGCAGAGACGGAGTCGGACCATGGCTTCACTAGCACACCTTACCCGGGGCACCCAGCTGTGAGCTGGTATAGGAGTAGTCACAGTGGCCCTGTTTGGGAAAGTGCCCTTATAACACGGCAGCATCAGCATTTACACCACCGGGTGCGAAGGTAAGGAGGAGGGGAAGGAGCCTGCTTACCTGCTTACCTCTCAGCTTGAATCCAGGGCAGTGCATTTGGGAGATAAGTTACTTTGCATCCTATTGGGTTGTCGGGTCCTTTCATTCAGAGGCTCAGTTCAATTCCTCATGAAAGCTAGAGCCAAATTTCCACCGATTTGAGTGATGCCAAGCCATGTCCTTTATACAGGGCTGCTGATGTCTCCTGCAGAGTAGACTGCAGGACTCATCCCAGCTCTTCCTCACTCACCTAAATTGTGAAGGTGGCTGCCTGGGAATGGGATCTCAGTTCCTTTAATGGGTTTGCCATGTTCTTGTGGCTTCTCTTCTTTCTGACCTCCCAACTACACTGTAGGTGTCACAAATGGAGGATTGTAACTCCAGGTTGGGTGGCAGTAAGTAGCAAGAGTTTCTGAACTCAGAAGAGCAAAAGAAGTGGTTTTCATGCAAAAGCAGTGAAACGCTTTGAATGCCAGATCCAGGGGAACAAAACACACCAAAGCAGAATTATTCTGAAAAAGAGCTCAGTGTTTCCAACCCTCAATTTCTATCCCTCCTTGATGAAATCAGCACCTCAAATGTGTCTCTGAGTCATTGCCTCTGCCCCTTCCCCATCAGCCACTTGCAGTGGGAATTTTTCTTCGTGTTGGAGGGTTGGTGTCCTGCATGCAGTCTCTGACAGGTTGAGAGGTATGTCAAAAGCATCTAAAAATCCTCTGCCCGGGGGCTTGGCTACAGAGGCTGCCGTGTTTTGTGCTAATAATATTTGAGCCTTTGCCTAATGCCTGCTTTGTGTAGATTCCAGTCTGGTTGGGTGTTTGTACTTGCTTCAGTCTGTTTGGAGCCACTGGTCTTTTAGGAATAGCTGCTTGCTTCTGAGTGTCCCCGAGCTGTTGTTGCTTTCCACTGGAGGCATTTGCTGTGATGGTCATGCCGTATCTGTCATGTAGTCCTTGTTTTCTTGCTTTTCTGCTGTTGCGAGTTCTGGAATCTGCTTCACGGTGTCTGGTGCATGACTCCGTGAGACTCTGAGGCAAGCGATGTTACGCTTTGCTCCTTTGTAGCCCTGTCTTGGGTTTCCTTGAGCTGGTAACAGTGTGAAACCAATTAGCTGTTGTCTTTGCTCTCAGTCATGGGCTTGAGTTCATAGCAATGCCCAAGAGGCCTTTAAAAAGGCCATTTTGTGCAGTTCCCAACATCTATTGCTGTGTGCACCAATCTTTGTGGCTGGCCCACAGTTCTGGTTGGCGGTCTGTGCTGTGTAGGTTTGTCCCCTCTAGTTTAGAGGGATCCTGTGGAACAGAGCTGGGTCTTTCCTGCAGGATTATTCCTTCCAGACTGCTGCTCTTTACCCTGTTGCCTTGAAGAGTTGGGGAAGGTGTCAGCAGCTCACAGATGAATACCATGGTTTGCCCATGCACAGCCAGCACTGAGATTTAGGAGCTTCCAGTGCAAAGCTGGCACCAGACACTGAAAAGGTTGTGTCTCTGCAGCCTCATGTATGCCAGCTGAGACTGCTTGTGATTTGAAGTCTGGAGCTTGGAGGAGCTTGAGAAACTTAAGTGAAATCTGGACACACGGAAATAAATTTCCTGAACAACCAGCCTTCGTGGTGGAACGGATGTTGGGGCAAGAACAGGAACTGCCGGTCTCAGTGCAGATAAAGCCAGTGTCCTGTTAGGACAGGAGTGTTTTTTCTGGTAATTATGTATTTCCCCTGCTAAAGGGAGAAGAGAACTCATCCTGGTTAAGTGCCGCATGGGTCCTGGAGACAGGAAAATCACTGGCCATGATTCACTGAGCAGTGAATTACGTGGGAAGAACCTGCTTTAGGCAGTGATTATGGAAGTGGGTTCAAAAGACCTGCTGAGATCAGCCAGGCTGTCAGGCATCAAAGTACCTGCGGTTCCCATGGCGAGACGGGTTAAACAACAGGGCGAAGAAACAGCAGTTTCCAGAGAGGAACAGATAAATATATTCCTTTAAAAAAATTAAGTAAGTCAATAGAACAAGTCAGGGTAGGTAGCCCTGCCTCTGAATGTCCTCGTCCCTGGAGTTCTGTAGCGCAGGAAGGAAGTGGAGTACTGGGGAGTCAGTTTGAGGCTAGACAGTAGTTCTGGGATAGACTTTGCTTTTCCTGCTGATTTCCTGTCTCTGCCTGCGGCTGCCTTCAGAGCTGGTAATGCTTAAGCTACTCTAGAGCGGCACAGAGCCAAGCCAGCTCTGGTCTGTCTCAGGGATGAACACAGACCTTCCTTGGCAGGAAAACAGGGACACAAGTACTTCACAAGTGACTTTGGTCTGTACTTGGTGGGGAAATAGGGGAGACTTCCCTCACGGTGGTGTGGGAACAAGGGAAGAAATCAGTGCTGTTTGGGTTTCAAGATTTTAGAAGCTGGGAGGAGGCTGCATTGTCTCCTGTTGCCTGGGTGAGGCTGGTGGTCTGGAGTTCCCTGTCTGCTGAAGACGTGGACATGAGGGAGAAGAAAAAGGGCCTTAATAATAGAAGCAGTAGACTTGTGACATCCAGATTTGAGTCCCTGATCTCTTCTGGACCAGGCCACACAGTCTCTTTCTATGTGTCAGTGTCCCACCTTTTAAACAGGAGTATGTCCCTGCCTTCCCCAGCATACCAGGAGGACATAGCTACTTAAAGACTAGAGGTACCGAGTGTTATATGCATGTTAGTTAGAGGGGTCTTATTGCTGAAATCTCTGCTTAGGGCACAGATGTTGTTTTTAAATACATCCTTGGTAGCTGTGTGCAGCCAGACAAATTCTGGCTTATTTACAAGTCCCCTTGGGCTCCTCCTTGCTTAAAGGTGTTTGGCCTGGGCCACTGTTGGATGAGAGTGTTCAGCTGAGCCTGCAGACCCATCACAGCCAAGCTTCCTGAGATGCCAAACACTTCATGAAGCTGAGAGCAGCAAGGTGCAGTGCCACAAGTCTGGGTGCTGGTGGCTGGACATAGCTTCATTGCTGCTGCTGCAATTGAATGGTTTGGGAGCCGTGGACTCGTCGTGGCTTCTGCTGCTGCTGCTGGAAGTGGCGGTGGCAGCTCTTTGGTGTGCATCCTTCCACATCTCTAAGCTGTTAGGAGGGAATTAGGGCACTGAACTGTCTCCCAGATGTGATTTAAGGGAGTGTTTCTGTTCACCTAGCCTTCATTCCCTAGCATTCATAAAGAGGGACAACAGGGTCCTGTCCTGGTCAAATTCTTGATGGGACCCAGAGATGAATGGGATCTTGGTGGGACCATCAGAGAAATGGGGCTCTTCCCTGCTGAACTTGCTGGATTGCTGTGTTGCTGTGGCCCGTTCAGTGAGGTCTCTGCCAGAGCTGGGTACATGTTAGCACCAGGCTGGTGGGCTGGGAGAATGCCTGGGTTGCAGAGCGCTTTGGATGTCTTGTGAAGGGTTCATAGCACTGAGAATTGCTTGAGTTTGCTCCGCTCAGTGGAGGCTTTTTGGGGAAAGTGTTGCAAGATCTGTGTGGCTGAATCTAAGTGTCTCTGCCCACCACTCAGTTTGGCTGAAGCTCTCTGAGCTCCTTCCTTTTACAGAGAATATGCATTTTTCTGGGGTTTCCTGCAGTGTTCTACAAAGTCTTTGTATTTTTCTTTAAAAGCCTCTTCAGGATAAAATAACTCTGGGCCTCAATGGCTGTGGAGGGAGGAACAGACTCTCTTAATTTTTTTTTTAAATGCTAAAAATAGATAAATCCCTCTGCTTTTAGAGGGAAGCGAGGACACCTGCTTTTGTGGTTGGCAGCTGGTGGGAGGGCACTTGCTGTACCTCCCCCCGCTCCTCAGAAGCACCACTTAATTCTGGAGAGAAACACAGAGTGAGGCATCCGTGACCTTGGTGCTTGTGAACCCCATGGCTTAAACGTGCAAAAAGAAGCAAGTCAAAACTGCTGCATAGCATCACACAGTCCTGTCTCGGGGCCTTTGAGCCATCTTGAGGTTGGTGGAGATGTTAATAAGGGGACGTTGGCATATTGATGAGTGGCAGGGAGCCATATGGAGTGGGGATGTGGTTGTGTGCAGCTCCTTCTCTCCCTCCTGTGTTGTGGCACTTCACCTCCAAGTGCGGCATAAGCAGAACTGGTATCTAGAGGACTTGTTTCTTGTTGGGGAAAGCAAGGCCCAGAGGAGAAGTGAGATGTCTGGGAAGAAAAGCTAGTGGGCAGGTGACTCTGCCAGTTTCCCTGCTTCTGTTTTCTGTCACCAGACCTCGGGTCAGTCATCAGCCTCAAGAGGTCTGACAGCCTTGGTGTGCCAGTGTCCATGCTATTTGGGGTACAGTTACCCCAAAAGAGCTGGGGTTGGGGCTGTGGGTTGGGGCAGGCACAGTTCCTTGGTTTTTATCAGCAACGTGCTTGGTTTTGGGTATGCTCAGAGAGGAGATTTTGCACCTTGCAAGAATCACAGACTGGTTGAGGTTGGAAGGGACCTCTGGGATCCTGCTGGTCCAACTCCCCTCCCAAGCCTCCATGTGAAGAACAGAGAACGTGTGGCTGTGAAAAAGCTGGGGATAGCCAAAATCTGCTCTGACTCTATATCCACAGAGGAGGGATGAGGAGGGAAAAAAAGAGACCAATCTTCCAAACCACAAGGGTACTAACATCAGCTCTGATATTCAGGACATGCCTGTTCATCACACCAGGGTGGAGCCCATGTTCCCCATGTGCTGCAGTGAGGTGAATGTGTTCCTGTGTGGGTTGTGCTCCCTCTGGAAGTTGTTATGGCATCGAAGTTCAGCTGCGATTTGGTAGAGCAGGTTGTCGTGGATACCTGCTTGATGGGAACATTGAGCTTGTAACTGTTTGCTTGCCAGTTCTCACCAAAGCACACGGCAGCTGGAATAATGTCTTGCTCAAGAAAGTGTGCACTACCAAGGAGTTGGCAGCGGGTATGCTGTTTCATCCGCCTGAGGCTTTCAGTCCTGCCCATCCGCTTTTCATGCTGGCAACTCCAGCAGTCCGCTCACTCATAAAGCCTCTTAGTTGTTTAAATTGAGGCTATTTATAGCTCTGGAGCCGTGAAGAACTGGGAGGATGGCATAGAGTAGCAGAGAGCGAAGTTCTCAATAGGTACCCAAACAAACTCTCCCTTTCCTCCCCGTTTCCCCCCCAAGCTCCCCATCTCCATTTCCCACAAGTACAGGTAACAGAGCTATCCTGCCTGCTTACCCTCTCCAAAGAGAGGGCAAAATCCAGGGCAGGGAGTCAATCAGAGCTTGTGTGCTTGTCTTACCCAGCAGGGTTGGCTAAAACCTGAACAGAAATGCCTGAACCCCTTGCCTGGAGTGTTGCAGCATGGAGAGCACAGTGGACCTGTCTCTTTGATAGTGCCAACCATAAGAAAGGAGAGCAGCACCTTTACCTGGTTTCGGGTGCTCCTGACACCATGGTAGCTGAGCACCCTTGCTCCCAGGGATGTAGATTCCAGTCCTTCTACAAGTGCAGGCATTGGGTAATTTTGCTGTGGTGCTCTCAGGATGCCATGCTGCATGAAGGGGATTAGCATCCAACTTTAGCTGTGCCTAGGTCCATGGTCCTCTACTTTTCATCTCTTTTGGGAAGAAATCCTGGAGATGTGATTTTGCTATGAAGGAAGCTGGCCTCTTGTACTCTGTGCTGCAGCAATGTGTGGTAGGAGGGCCTGGTAGAGCCCTTTGGTGCTCTATTTGGAGCAGACATGTTTCCAGATGCAGGTATGTTGAAGGTGGGGTGGAAAAAGGTTTGGCAGGTGGTGAATTTTTTCGTTTGTGTTTTATTTTTTTAAGAGCAGACAATAGTAAGGAACCAGAGCAGGGATTTTTCCAGACAAACCCTTCTGCGTTGCTCCCTTGACTTTTTTTGGCTGTAGAGGCAGGAGCTTGATCTAGTGTTTCATGGCAAATCATATGCACCACTGAGAGGTGTCATGCATGTAGCCTGGAGCTGTGAAGTGGTCTCAGCTCTCCAGAAGAAGCTGATGGATGGATGTGATGACAGTAGGAAGCTCAGGAGCCTGGCTGAGCTGCTGCAAAGAAGGAGAAAATGTAGGAAAGTGTGTGCGTGTGGGTTATTTGTTTTTGCCCCAGGGTCACGTGAAAGAGCTAGGCTGGGAACCACAAGCCCATCTACCTAACATTGTGCAGTATCTGTCCTGGAGGGAGAGGTGCCTTCATTAACCTCATGCTCCTGCTGTCAGGGGCTTCTGAGAGGGGGGGTGAGGGCAAGAACAGCCTCCTGCTTTCTGCCCGTGGTGTCGAGCAGGGACCTCCCTTCCCCTCTGAGCTGTTCAGTGCTGCCAAGTGGCCAGCTGTTTCCTGGGCTCGTTCCGGAGCTCATTGCTTTCCTCCAAAATTAGCAGGTACTGGTTGCTGCAAAAGGCACATGCTGGATTTCTCTGACCGGTAACTTAATCCAGTTTGACATTGGTAGCTCTGGGCTCAGGTATCCAACTAAGTTGACTCAGAAACGGAGAGGGGAGGACATGCAGAGCTGCAGTCTCCCCTTCCCTGCCTCCACCCCCTGCTGTAAGTGCCTGGCCTCGAGCTGGCAGTGGCACTGAAAGGCTGCGTTGATCCCATCTCTGCTGGAGGCTGGTGCTCGTGCATGGAGGGGACGGAGGGGAGTGTGTACTGAACGAACCCTCTGCAGGCCTTTGTTCCCTCAGATGAAACAGCCCCCCCAGTGCGGGGCTACCGCAAACAGAAGGGCAGTTGTTCAAGGGACACAGAGACGAAAGATAAGCTGTGGTTGAATGCTGTTTGCATTTGGCAAGCTGGGGCTGCATTTGTCTGTCCTGCCCAGGGATCCACAACCCTCCCAGGTAGCTGTGCCTTATCAGCCACTCTCCTCAACAAACTGCCCTGGGCTTTTATTTGAATTGGGTACCTGCCCATGCTTCTTGCCCTGCTGTGCCTGCCAGCCTTCCCACTCTGCCTGGTGCTGGCAAGGCACCAGTATTGCAGCCGGCAGCCCGTGCCAACCGGTGCATCTCACAGCATCCGTGCCCACAAGCATCACTGAATCCCTGCAAGGGGTAGGTGCTGAAGGTCACTGTGAGGAGGTATGAAGAACTGATCTGAAGAGAAAGAAGCTGCTCCTGTGTTACAGATGGCATTTATGAGGCTGCAGCAGGACATTCAAACCAGAAGGAAACTTGAAATGAAGTGTGAATGCAGCCTGCAGCCCTTCTGGATGGCGGTGGGACAATCAGCAGGAGAGTCAGGGCAGTGCATGGGGTGAGGATGAGAGTTTGGGCTGCAGGTGCTTAAAGGCTGCCAAGTCGGCAGCTTGCTGGGAGCTGGAGGGGTCTCGCCTGCCCTTGCCCAGAGCAGTACAGAGCTCAGCTTTGTCTCCAGACACATGGGTTCAAGCCCTGCTGCTCCCAGCGCTCAGAGTGGTCACATGCTGGGGCTTGTAGTTACATAGAGCTGGGCTTCTGCATTTGGAGTGTGGCAGATTCACTAGAGCAAAAGGAGGTGTTGGGAGGCTGGCTCTTTCCAGCCCCTCCAGTGGGGTGAAAGGGACAGGGTGTCCATACACCCCAACCTTCTGTAGCTTTCCCCACCTGTGGAGTAGGGAGAAGGTGGACACAAGCAGGATTTTTCATCTTCCTGAAAACCTGATTTTAACTTGCATACCTTGGAAAAGTGAAACTGTAGATAAATAGGTAGATATGTGTGTGTCTGTCTGTATGTATGTATGTATCTGTATTTTTCGTCCTGATTCCTTGGGACACCTTTTATTCAGAGCCCTGGCATTGGCTGGCACGTGCCCCATGCAGCACTTGGACTTCTCATCAGACCTGTGCCACCAACTGTAGCAAAAGGGGTCCTCTTTAACCTTCCCTGCTGAGGAGCTTAGGCTTCTCCTGCTGCCTTACCCCACAGCTGTTGTGTCTATCTGGGGGGGGGGGGACAGATGTGGAAACACTTGGTGCTTCTGAAATGTGGAGAAGACTTTTTTTCAGGAGCTGCAGGGTTGCAGCCCGTGGCACAGAACGGACTGATCATTGATGCTGCTGCTGTCTTGCCAAGCAGCCTCCGTGGCACATGCAGTGACGCGCATTGGGCACATCATTGCTTTACACACCCCCTAGAGAATCTCCTAGCAAAGCTTGGCACAATGGCCTATTTTCCTTGGGTTGTCTTTTCCATGTCTTCTGGGCATGCTGGTGTGGGCACTGCAGCTCCTGGCTCTCTCAGAGCGTGTGTTGGAGGGACTGCTGTTGGTGGCAATGTGATGGCGAAGGCACTGCGGCTGACAAGGCCCATCTGTCTTGTGCAGCATTGAGCCTGCTGCAGACAGGGCACGCACGCTCTTTCTCTCCTCTCTGTCCTGTGTCCGTGGGATGGCAGTGATGTGCTTCACATTGTCCTTGAGGAGCATGTGTGCTGAGGATACCCAAGAGCTGTTTGTGAATATGGGTGTGACTTGAAGAGGTTCAGGAGCTTTAAACGAAAGTGGGAGCTGCCCTCCTTGGTAGGAAGCGCTGTGTCCTGCTGAGCTGTTAGAGGAGCCCCAGCATGGCCTCTGCTGGATTGCTGCGATGGCAGGATGCTTCTCTGTGGCATGTGGACATGTGAGGGTTAATTGCACATGCTCAAGCCAGGAACATCCTCTAGATTCCAGCTGTCAAAGCACTAACTTCAGCATGTGTCATATTTATGAGGCAGTAAACAGTACTACAGTCTGAATTACTGAGTCCAGAGGCCTCCAGGGTACGGTATAACTTGTAGGGGCTTCCCTGGTAATTACTGCCTGCCTGACTGCTCAAGGAGTTGGCCAGATATGTTGCTGGCTCAGTTAAGGTGGCAGTAGCTCTAGAGCATGGGGCAGGAACAGAAGGAGCAGGTTGGGGTGCTGGGTGGTTGTGTGGCTCAGCCTGCCCCAGCACAGCATTGTTCTGCTCTGCTCCTGGCCCTTCCAGCTCCACATAACCCACCCAATCCTCCTCACTGTCTCCGAGAAGCCAAAGAAACCAAACAGCCACCATTTTCAAAGTGCACAGCAATGCCAAACTGAATCTGAGGCCAAGTGTGGGTTCCTGTGTTGAACCTTTGTTTGATGGGGTGGTGGGAGCATGGTGGGCTTCTCATGTGGTGCAATGCTCTTGTGTCCTGCTGGAGCTCCTTGGTTTGCCAATGGTATCCTAGTGGGTGATCTCCTGTGGCGTAGCAACTGCCCTGGGTGGCCTCGAGGCGCTGTTGACTGCCACATTTCACTTGGTGCCAGTGGGGCAGGAAGGTGCAGGGGAGGGTTTTAGGCTGGTGGGGATCACAGCATGCTGAAGGAGCCCATCTTGCTGTCTGCACTGGATGCTGTGCCACAGAGGGCACAGGTCTGGGTCTGGTCTGCACATCCAGGGATATTTTATATGTGCACGCTGGTACTGAAGATTGGCCCAGGACTGTCCTAGAAGCCATCAGTGCAAGGAAATGAAAATGGCAAGTAGGCTGTGCAAGAGGAAGCATTCTCAGCCAAACCACAATACGATCAGCATGATCTCACTGAGCTTCTTGGAAACTGTTGATAACTGTCCCCTCTAAAGTTCAGATACATGAGAAATAGAAGTAAGTGACCTTTATAGGTCAGCTGCAGATGCGCACACAGACCCATTGTTGTTGGTGGCGCTCAGCCTGTGCACAGGATCCCTTCTTCTCCCATCTCCCTTGCAAGAAGGAATGGGACTCAAGCATTGGAACAGGCTGCACGGAGAGGTGGTGGAGTCACCATCCCTGGAGTTGTTCAAAAAACGTGTAGACGTGGCACTTTGGGACATGGTTTAGTAGGCATGGTGGTGTTGGGTTGATGGTTGGACTGATGATCTTAGAGATCCTTTCCAACCTTAATGATACTATTCTAATTTTACTTTCATTAAAAAATAATCCAAAAGCCACCAAGCCAGGAAACATGAATAATTCATTATTACTCTACCCTTAATTGGTTTAGTGGTGGCCTTGGTAGTGTTAGGTTAGTGGTTGGATTTGATGATCTTAAAGGTCTTTTCCAACCTAAAAAATTCTGTAAGTTCTATAAGACTGAGTTGCTGGCTGGAGCACCATGAGAAGGTACTTCAGCAGCAGGGCTTGAGAGCTCACCGATGCCTGTACGGTCAGTGTTGGATTGATATTTTGGCCTCTCATTAAATTGTCCTGTAGTGATCTCTGTAATAAAGTGTGAGTCCTTAAGGCTGGCCTGGCTCTGTCTGTAAAGAGCAGGGATGCTGAGGTGGTGAAAGGCCAAAGTCTCCTTGGATGTAAGACTTCTGAATTTCCTCCGTGGTTTCAGCAGTATGGGACAGAGCAGCTGGCTCAGGGCAGGATGAGTTTCCCTGATGTCAAGAGGAAGCTGTTCTGTTAAAGTTCACTAAAGAGGTTTTGCTTTTGATTTTTCTGAAAGTTACATGTCAGCATCCAGTCCTGCAGAGCAGAGCCAGGATCCCTTGAGAGCTGCAAGGCGCTCTGACCTTTCCTTGGCTTCCCCTCAGAGGAGGGGTCAGTGGGGGTTGCGGTGGGGGAATTGTGTGGCTTTTTATACATGCAAGGATATTGATCTATGACTTCAGCCTTTTTCCTGCAGATCTAGTGTGCAGAGCTGGCAAGCTCCTGGAAGTGCAGAGGGTAATTTAGCTCGCCTCTGACCTCAGCAGGTAGGAATGGTGTTTAACCAGTGCTGGAATGAGAAGGTAGAAGGCAGGGAGTGACATTTGGGATGAGGGTGTCCCTTCTCCTGTCCTCTGGAACCTTGGAGGCTGCAGTTTGGAAGTCCTGGGAGCAGCTGCCAGCCTGCAGGTGCCCTGGACCTTTTGTGCCATTCTCTGCCTGCTGTGTTTACTGAGCCTGACGCTTCAGCTGCTGTGGAGATGGACGTATTTCTATTAACCGTAACCCGTGTGTGCCCCCCTGTGAAGTGAGTCCAGGTATTATCATTGCAGAAACTGAAGGCTGGAGCACAGCAGCTGGAAATGCAGGGTGATTTATTCAATGGAGGTGCGAGAGATGGGAGCAGACAGCTTTGGAGCTGTGTTGTTGCTCCCAATCCATTTCCCCTCCCTCCCCTTTCTTTTATTCTCTTTTTCTCTTCCCCAGCACTCTTCCAATTTTATTTTAACAGCACTACAAATTGCAGCATAAATCTTAGCTGAGCAGCAATTGGGTTGGTGACCACTGGTAAATCTCCTCTTCAGCCTCCCCACATGAGAGGGAAGTTGCACTGGGAGTAAAGGGCTATGGGTGAGTCCTGAGTGTGCCTGGTTTACAGTCCCATCAGGTTTCCCTGGCTCATAGCATCTTTAGCCTTTAGTCCCACATCTCTCTAGTCTATGGAAACAGGAAAATTCTTCTCCCACCCAAGCCTCCAGTACTAACACCTGGTGTCTTGGAAAGTGGTGTGAAACAGTCTCAAACATGGCATAGAAGGGATGCTAGCGTAAGTTGCAAATGCTGTTGTTCAGGTGTGTGACATCTAAAGTTGTTCCCTGTTCTTAAAGATAATAGAAGGTGGCCTTCATCTGGAGAAAGGGATGCAGGTGCTTTTGTTTTCTGATGCAGAATGCATGTATCCTCTGCAGGCTGTGCTGGGAAGAATGGCAGAAAATAGCCCTGTGCGGTGTGTGAAGGGCAAAGTCTTTGTCATTTGGTTCACACATGGGACCTATCTGCGCAGTCCCACACCAGGAGCCGTTTGTCCTGGCAAACATGTTTCCCAGCTGCCTGTACTGTCTCCTTGGATGTGTGCTCCGCCTGTGTTTGTAGCCCCCTTCCCACCATGCTTGAGCCTGACCACCCTGCATTGAGGCCAGGTATTACAAGAGCAGAATAAGAGTACAGACCATGCCTTCATCTTAGCCTCTTCTTGGCTGGCTCTGAGGCTTCAAAGGCATTTTCCATGAGGGGGTCTTAAAACATTGGGCAAGTGTTGAAAGATGAAAGGATAGGTCGCCTGATGTCAACAAGACTTGCTTTTTGTATGATGTACCGGTGAGGAAACCAAGGTGCAAAGGGGAAAGGCATCTGCTGCAGAAGTGTGTTAGAAAATGGTGAGATTCTGGGGTTTGCAGTAGCTGGGATTTTTGCAGAGGAGAAGCACAGGGCCAGCAGTCCTGCAGTGTCTAGGGACTGCAGGGCTCTGAGTCCAGTTGGCCACCTTGCCCCTGCCTTGCTTTGTTCTCCAGGGAGTACAGAGTCTTTTGAGGTAGACCACAGACCCTTGCTTAAAAAATAATTTCTTAATTGGCTTAAAGACAGAGAAACAAAAGCAACAAGTAGAGTTTCATCTTCTCTTCATCCACCTTTCTTTCCTCTTCAGGTGTTGCTTTTGAAGTGATTGCTCAAACATACCTCAGGTGTGGATAGCTAAATGGGGGAAATCAAGTGTCCTTTGGTCCCAAGAGTCCACCTTCCTTGCTGAAGCTGTCCCAGCTTCTCAGATGAGAGAGCAGCTTAATGAGTTCAGTTTCTTGCTCCTTTCCTTGCCTCCTCCCCTCCCTCCTGAAAGCAGGTAAGTCTTTATTGTAAAATGTAACTGAGGAAGTCAGCCCCATTGGTGCGTTCTTTCCTTCCCACTTTGTCAGATTCATAGCACTCCTTCTCTTTCTGTGCCTCTGTGCTTAGATCCTCCTTCAAAAAGCAGCCTGTGCTCTGCTTCTCCAGGGCCTGTTTCAAATTGGACCTGGAGAGAGGTGATAAAGACTGTTATTTGAAGGATCGCCATGCACAGGTCTCTGAGCTCCTCCAGTGGTACCACAGCTGCTTCTTCTGCAGCTGGGGTGAATGACACATCAGCAGGTTTCTGGGACAGCTCTCCCTGTTGGGATCCTTTCCTCCCCCAAGAGAAGTACTGCCCAGCTGGGCTGCTATATTGCAGGGTATCTTTTCTGAGCTGGGCTCACCCAGCGCATACACAGAGCCTGCTGTGACATGTTAGTGAAATTGGGGCAACAGAGACCCTCTTTATAAGCCCTGTTGTACCTACCCCTGAGGGGCTTCCTAGGTAACAGGCAGCATGGAACTCACTGCCTGCCTGCCTCGGTCCTTGCATGCAAGCAGTACCTGGCATGCTAAGAGTGTCCTTAGCCAGGGCTCCCCTGGCTGTAGAGGGAGCAGTCACAGCTTGATTCAGCATGAATACTCTGCTTCCAAGGGCCATGTGTAGCTGCTTCAGGTCCTGGTTAGATCCTGTTTAACCTGATCTCTGTCTCTGGCCTTGTCCTGGAGATTGGACCTTCATCCTGTTCAGGGGGTGGCAGCTGTTCTAGAAAGGGAACAGGAGCCCTGATGATCTCCTGGGCTGGTATAAATCTCCTCACTAGCACTGAAGGACCTAGGGTGATGTAGGTGAGCAGCTAGAAACTCATTCACAGCCCTTGGTCTGATGTTTGCAGACAGAGGTGGTTCTCTGCTCCTCTGTGGCCAGGCTCTGGTGTCTAGTGTCTGGGTGCTCAGAGGTCCTAGTAGCTCTCTGAATCCCAGGCTCAGATACATGTTTTGTTCTCTTAAGATTCCCCCCACATACATACACAAATCTTTTTATAGCTATAATAAACCATATGACCATTATTTAAATAGAATAAATAAAGTTGGAAAAGCCTCCCAGGAGCATCTGGGACTTCACCACCTTTGGAAAATCGAGTTAACAGAGCTGTTTATGTAGTGGAGAGCAGGGAGAACAGCCCATAAAGACAGTGTCAGCGGAAAAAGAGGAGTGTCTGAAAGTCTTTCATCTTTCCATTGGCAGCGCTCAGATGTGACTCCAGCTGCTTTCTATTCTGGGATGCAGGCAAGTGTGCGCTCCCACACTTGGTTATTACTGCTTGCAAAGAGCAGGTCTGGATTGACCCAAAGGTTTGGAAATCATTATGCTATCGAGTAAGGATAATTTAGAGGATGATGAAGGAGCATTGCCAGGACTTGAGAAATCCATGTTTGGTTTCTGGACTTGTCCTAGACTTTTAGTGGTTGGGCAGGACCTGTGGTCTGTCAGTGCCTTGGTTGCTGTCTAGATAACAGGCCCCATGAAAGGAGAATCTGAGGCTCTCCAAAACACCACTGTCTACTGCAGGTACAGGGCTGCATAGGTACATACGTAGAAGTGCATATAGACATGAAGTCTTGGTTTTTTCAGCTGCTGGTTGTGCTTCTTAGGCTGCAGCGGGAAAGTCATTCCCAGTTCTGTCCAGAACCTCTCCAGCTGCTTTGTGGAAAGAGGGAATCTGTCAGCCAGGCAGGTGTTGCAAGCTAAGGAGGACACAGCCATATCTCTGCATTCACTGGAGGCCAAATGGACACTGGAATTACATTGCTTCAAGAAGGGGCTTCTCTGCTGCTCTCTGTTCTCTCTTGGTTAATCCAGACACCTAGCATCCCAGATTCTTCTTGTTACAGGTTCCCTACAAGTTAAGAGCTTTTATTTCCTGGTCTCCCGGACAGTGAACACTCCACAGCCAACTTGAACGTCACTTATAAGCTCAAGATGCAAATATGAACATCCCACCTGTGTCACGTTGCTGGATGCTCCTTAACACTGTGTCTCATCCCAGAGGCATTTGTGCCCAAATGTTCAACCCCTTTTGAGGCTGAAGGGTTGAAACATGAACCCTCTAGAGAGGGGTATGCTGAGAGGTGCCACAATGTGTGCCCTGCTGCTCACTGCCAGCCCTGGATGCGGAGGACAAGCAGTGATGGCTGGCTAGCACACACCGTGCTTGCCTGCCACCAGGGTCCCAGGTGGGTAGCCAGGTGTCTTTTGCAGCCTGGTTCTTCCAAGTTGCTGATCATCTCCCTCTGTGAGTGATGCATATATCACTTGACTGCCGGTACCCTCCCCTCTCCACTCCAGCATGTAAGCCTCTGTGTGGTACACCAGCTTTGACAGAAAGAGCCAACAGGCTTTCACTGTTTGTCAGAATAAATTGCTTCTCCTATTGCATGGAGGAGATGCTGGTTCATTTGCCCTGAGTCTGAACAGCATCTGGGGCAACTTCTCCCCCCTTGTTCTTCCTCCCCCTGAGCCTGCAAGGAGAGCAGAGCCTGCTGGCTGCAGCATGGCAACAGGCTCCCAGAACGACAGCTGATGCAGCAACAAATTTTGCGCAGTCTTGCATTCATCTGCTTGACCTGACATAACCTGGGAACAGGGCTGGAGAAGGTGCGGATGATCCAGGAGTGGGAAAGGCTGGAGCTATCTGTGAGGTTGGTGGGGTTTACTGCTGTTCAAAGCCTCTGCTCTCCATGCAGGTCAGCCCACCTGACCAAGCAAACCCTTGGCCCCACTTCACCCCAGGTCAGTAAGGCATGGAGAGACGTGGCTCCAGTGCAGCAGGCTGCACCAAGCCTTTGTGCATGTTTTTTTCAGGACCTGGTAATGAATGTGAGTGCGCTTGAAAGTTGCATGTGGACCCAAGGACTCAGTGGAAAGCATGAGTGTGTGCATGTTTGTGTGAACTCCAATACCCAGTTCAACTGGGACATTGCCCCGGGCTTCTGCTCTGTGCATTGAGATCCTCCTCTGGGATCGGTGTTCTTTGGAGGGGTTACAGATATGGTTCCTGAAGGAGAAGAGAGGACATTCAGGTTTGCCCTCTGCCTTCTGATCTCCTGTCACCAAAGGAGCTGTTCAAGCATGTTGAGAGATAGCAGGGCTTGCTAGTTGGTGGCTGGGGGAAGAACACCCACCCTCACCTTTTTCCTCGCTGCCAGATGACATTTGTAGTGTGGCTGCAGTGCTTGATTTGCCATGCCCTGATCCGACCATAGGCTGAACTCCAGGGATGTTGGGAGTTGCCAGAGTTCCTCTCTCTTCCTCTGTCCCTTGGCAATCTTTCTTTCTTTCTGCAGATCAGTGCAAAGCTTGTTGGCTGGGTTATTAAGCATGAGCTGCTTTCCTGAGGCACAGAACTGGCTTAGTTTTTCATTAAGGCCTGTTAATCATCCTGAAGAAAGCCTGACAGCCGCTGGCAACGGACCACAGTGCCCTGCTGCCTTCCATCTCGCCGGTGGGCGCGAGGTCCCACTTGCGGTGCCCCAGGTGTGCCTGGCAGCTGCCGGACAGGTGCTGCATGGTCTGGTGTGGGACAGTACTACTGTAGAGCTTGGCAGTATGGGCTTGGGCCCTGAGAAGTTTCCTTGTTCGTAGGGAGAGTGCCCGGCAGCAGCTCTGCCAGGAGTCGGGATGATAGCCAAGTTAAAGCCCCAGGAGAGGAGGAGGAGGCTGGGGGCTCTGCTCTCCTTGGTCTCAGCCCTCACAGAAACACCAGTCTTTCTCTCTCCATCCATCCCAAATGGTACTGAGCTCTTGATTACTGTTGGGTTTTTCTTAATTGCACCTTGGAGCTATGCCCTGATTTATTTTTTCAGGGAAAATTTATAGTAAAAGATGGTTGTTTCTCAAGCAAATAGCGACCTGCCCTGTGCAGCTGATTATGGGCAGGGCTGGGAACTGGTGAGACAAAAGGAGAGAGGGGCTCAGCAGGGTCCTCCTACTCTGTGGTTGTGCCCGCATTGTGATAGCTCCCACCACGCCACAGCCCCTGCAGGGCCATGCAAGGGGGCAGGCAGCCCTCTCCAGACTTGTGTGGCATCCTCCAACAGCAATATTTTGCCTCTTAGGCCTCAAAGGCAGCAAATAGCTTTGAATTTCCTTCTCACCCTAGGAAGAAGGGATTTAATTTACTCTCTGAAAGTACAGGGCAGTATTTTGGAGCTGAGCTGGTGGCACTGGCGGTGCCAGTGAAGTGGAATTGCTCACAGAGCATCACTCACAGCTCCTCAATCCTGTCCCATGCCATGCTCTCCAGACATGAGATGTCCTAAGAGATGTCCTCTAGTCCATTCCCTCCCACATTCCATCTGAAATCCTTACCCTTTGAGCTCTTCTGGCCATCCCTTCCCCTCTTCCTGACCTGAGCATCATAAATAATCATTGAAATGAAACTGTCCCCATCCCCATGTCATCTCTGGGCAGGCACCACACAGTCAAGCAGGCATTCCCATGGCCAGTCTGCAGGGGTGGATAGCAGATGTCTGCCCCTGGCTTGAGAAGGGTTGATGGCAGGGCCTGGGTCAAAGCCAGCTCAGCAGTTCTGCAATGGGAATAGTTTAAGAGGCAATAACACAGGAGGGAGCCCAGAGGAAGATCCCTCAACCATCAGATCTGAGGGAATGACACACATCCTTGATGGAGCAAAAAAAGAACGTCTCTCCTTGGTATGTCAGCCTCATTTATGTCTCAGCAATGCATCAAAGACAGCAAAGTCTTACCTTTCTTCCTCTCTGGGCAAAAGACATGGTGAAGGGGATGTTCTGCAGCCTCCCTGAATGCCAATAGGCTACTGCTAATGGTTTGAGAGAGGCATTAACCCTATGTTGCTCTTCCCTGGGATCTTCTCTTGGTTTGTTGCTGTTACCAGCTTTTGTGTCCTTTTTAAAGGGCACAATTTCTGTTGGCCTTTTAAAATGAAAACCTGCCATGATTTGAAATGCACTGGTGTAATAGTAGTATTAGTAAAGAACATCATCTTCCCAGCTGTTCCTCCCCAGCATCTTGCTTGTCCTCCTAGGTCTGGCATGTTGGTCATAAATCTTCTCACTATTGTTCTTGATCTCCTCTGATTTCTTTATGTCTTGTGCTAGCCTAACTTCAGTGGTGGCTTGGAGGTCTGTGTTCCTGATGGGAGTGGCACCTGTATGATGTGTCCTGCTCACATGTTCAGCGTTAAACTGCTCACCAATTTGTCCAGATCAGCAGGGAGCCCTCATGACTGCAAGAGGAGAGGCTGCCTCCGGGGTGTGATATGGGCCAGTCAGGGAATGATTAAATGCATTTGTGGAGCCCCTGCCTTTCCTTCAAAGTCTTCCTTCCTAACCAAGGGGATCTTCTCAGAGTTTGAAATTTTTTGTTCTTTTCCAAATAAGTGTTCAGGCTTCTCCACGTGTGAATAATTGCAAACTCCCTCCTGCTGGGGCTGTTGAAGTAAAACCGCGCTGCACATCTGTACTAAACCTGTTCTCAACATCAGCAAGCAAGCGGGGCTCCAGGGCATCCACCGGTGTGGATACGCAGTGAGCGCCTCACACAGCAAGGCACTCTGCTGGTGCTGGCGTCTTGAGTCTTGTCTCTGACTGCCAGGATGTGGGATCAGCCCTCTACTTCGGTGTCTGATGTTGAGTTTTCGTCCTGTCACCTTGGTGTGGACAGTCAAAGGTCCACGAGGTTTGTTTGGTGTTTGTGTGCATTGCCACCGGCTGGACGTTGGCTGGAGATAGCTGTGGGACTTGCATCAGCAGCAGGTTGTTCTCATGAAAACCTCTCAAGAAAATATAATTCCTAAATTCCCTTTTGCTGTGTCCAGAAAAACTTTCCTCTGGCGTTGCTGTAAAAGATAAGTCTGAAGGGCCAAAAGCTGAGTTCCAGCAGCTCTCATAATCATAGAATCATAGAATGCTTTGGGTTGGAAGGGACCTTTAAGAGGTCATCTAGCCCAACCCCCCTGCAGTGAGCAGGGACATCTTTAACTAGATCAGGCTGCTCAGACCCCCTTCCGACCTGACCTTAAATGTTTCTAGGGATGGGATCCTTGTGTTTCCACATAATGTAGGCAAGATCCTTACCCTGTTTGGCTTGTGGATCACATTTTCTTTCAGTTTTTAGCATGGAGGCCTTGGTTTGATGGCTGGGTGTGAAAATCTGTTTTTTTCAAACCTTTCTGTACAAGCCATCTTGCAAACAGCTAATTGTTTTATTTAGCAGCAGATCTGTAAGATGCATCATCCTGGTCTGTGGGATGGATTTCACTGGAGTCTAAATCCTCCTCCATTTCAGGTGCTCGTGAATTTTGCTGGACAATTTTATTTTATGTGGGAAACTTCTTGGGACGCTGCTCAGACCAAAGGTGGAATGTAATTGTAAAAACTATGTGAGATAGCTGAACCAATTTTTACCAGGCTTTCTAAAGAACAAATCTACTATTTTCCAAGGGCCTTCTTGCTCCAAGTGTGCAAGAAGCTGAAGCTACAATTATCCAATATAACTTGGGTCTGTCATTCTTCTAGGGTTCAGGCCTTTCTGGTCTGTTGGGTTTTTTAACAACAACAAAAAAAATATCCTTGAGTTCTTGTCTTGTGTTTGCTGGAGGACTGTGGGCCTTTTTCCCCTGAAAATGCAGCTTTTGTGGGGGCTGCAGGCATACTGAGACACTCCCAAATATTTTAGCAGAACCAGGGTATCTGCAGAGATCCTTTGCACTTTCTACACTCAAATTACACCAATTTCATGCAACTGTGACAAAAACCTATAAATCTGGTGTACCACCTTTCTGTATTTGCTCTTAAATGGGTTCAAATATCCACTGTATGTGGATTTTAGTCAAAGTCAGTGTAGCGTAGTCAAAGTAAGGCAAGCTATGGATTGAGGCCATTCAGTTCATCACCACCTTGAGCCAAATCAATGTATTAAGACACTATCAAACCTGTTTAAGCATGTACATAGTACGGGCTGAGTTAGTACTGGGCTGAGTTAACGACACAAATTTTCCTCACCTAGTATAATGCTTGAGTGCAATTGGAGCTTGATATTGTTTGCTTTTAAATTCCCTGGACACCCAAAAGACCAGGGAAATTAGGTACAGAAAAGGGAAATAAAGTAGTTGAGTCCAGGAATGACGGCAGCAGTAGCGCTGTGCTAAATTGGTTTCTTTGAAGTAAACTGTTATTTGAACTGCAGAAATTTCCCATGCTTGCATGCAGGGAGGCAAGATGAGATTATTAATTATAACAACAGGCTGGAATTGATCTTAATGAGAAACAGTGTAGCCTGAGAGGAGCTGAGGCTGTCCCCAGGGCTGGGGCTCCAGAGAGAGATTCCTGGGCTGTTCTGCCAGCTTTGCTGCAGCAAAGCCTGTCTCGTGATGATCCGGTGTGACTGAGTGCCAGTGTAGCACATTCCCCATGCCTCCATCCTGAGTTTTGAAGATGTCACATTGCCATTGGCCATCTTGTCTGGGCCCTGTATCCCAATAACCTTGGGTAGCTGCAGGAGGTGCTTCTTTATGGGGAGACACCTGGTCCCTCATCAAAAGCTTGTGAACCCAGAGCTTGCAAAAGCTCATGACATTTCAGCAAAGCTAGAACTCGGACTTTGCTGGCCTCCTTGAAATACTTGGTCTGCCTTTTCCTCTTGTATCCCCAGGGTTTCGTCTTGTTGCCCTGGCAGAGATTTGGGTAACCTGTTCATTAGCAAAGGAGCTTTTGAGAATGGTCTTGTCTCAGCATGCCTGTACTGCACAGTGCTCTGCCAGCCAAACTGGTTTTCTTCTGAGAACTAATATCTTACAACACCAAAGCAATTAAGGTATATTAAAGGCTAATGATGCACGTCCTGTTTTTCTCACAAGGCAAGCCTTCCAGATTCTGATTCTGCTTTGATGATTTTGCATGAAGAACGATAAAAGTCTCTTGTCTCCAGTCCATCAGTTTAGGATAATGTTGCCTGTATGTCCTTAGCCTCGGAGGAAAGCTAGTGTGAGGCATACTCCTTCCAGATGTGTGTCACTTTGCATTCTTGCAGCAGCATCAGGCGAGCAACTCCAGTGACCATGTATTCAGATGAGCAGATCCCTTCAAAGGCTCTGCTCCTCCTCTCATTTTCCTGGGCCAAACCCAGCCAGGGATTTCAGCTGTGAAGAGGACTCTCCAAGTGATGATGGTCTCCTCAACTTCCTTCCTTCATCAAAGCCAGAGTTTGGTGCATGTTACAGGGTGCTCCTGTCCCAGCTGTGCCTCTGCCCTCCTCCCGTTTCCCACCCTGCTCTTGACAGGTTCCTTGGGCCCTCTTCCATGGCCAGTGAAGGGTACAGGAGTGTGTTCAACTTGCATCCTTTGCAAGCAGTTGTACTTGCAAAGCATTGCCTTGGAAGTCCTTTCTTCCCTGTCCTACAGCAAAATGTCCCCTCTCACCCTTTACATCTGTCTCTTTTGAGACAGGCAAGCCCTGTTTTCTGGGAGGTGATGGCAAAGTAAATTACAGGGAAAGCTGCAGTTTGAGAGTGTGTTCTGTGGTTTTGTTGGCTGCCAGAAAAATATACTACTGAATGAACTCCATACATCTGAGGCCAGTGTTTCTTTTTCTCAGATTTCTCATTAGTAGAGTTTGATTTTCCCCTGAGAACTTCTCAAAACTTGCAGCCTCTTTTCTTCCTGGGCAGTGGAGCACATATGAGCTGGTGGAGCTGTGTCTAGTGTGGGAAAAGTAGAAGCTAAACAGAAACTGTGCAAGAACCCTCTTGAGGTTTGGTGCAATGGGACCAAGAAATTCCCAGGAACTGGCGTGTGTCATCAGCTTGGAAAACTCTTAGTGTCCGTCTGAGCCTCTCAGCACCTTCTGGGGAGGGTTATGTGGTGTTGATGGGTCTTTAATGGCCCCATTCACTGTAAAGTGCTTACCTTTGCACGGTCTACTGCTGCAGAATTAGACTTCTTTTTTTTCTCCCTTCTGCTTTGATGAGTGATTTTTTTGCCTGCCACCATTGCTTTATTAAACAGAACAAATCCAGTTGTCCTACTTCAATTCATTGCAAGTTATTACCAGTGGAAAATGCTATTTCTGGCATAAATGCAATTGTCTGCCCCAGTGAATGGTCAGGAGCACTGATACTGTGCTGGGGCTGGGAGGAGGTAACCTCCAGAAAGAAGGGGTGTCCTGGCCAGAGCAGAGTTTGGCATGGAAGTGGAACAGGCTGGTCCCTCAGCTGTTTTTCCTTCCCCTATCTAAGCTGTGTTTCTGGGAACTGGCTGACAATTTGTCTTGGATTGACTCTAAAAGAGCAGATATAAATATATGATAAAGCTCTGGAGCACTCAATAATATTTCAGGATCAAGAATTCTTTATTTCATCAACTGCTTCAACAAAAGGAGGAATTTGTGTAGTTGTAGCCATTGTGGTTCCCTTCCACCAGACTGGAGGAACAAAAAAGAATGGTGGAGCCGGGAGACCCAGGCCCCAGCTCCAGTCCCTGCTAAAGGAGCCACGTGGTATGAGAGGACTAATTAATTTGCCTCCTCCCTGAGGAGGATGAGAGCCACCAGCCCCGTTCTGCAGGGTTGCTCAGACTTATACAGTACCAAACACTTACCTAGTGCTGTGCAAGGAGAGCAGGAGTGCAACCCAGAAAGGTGTAGTGAGATTGCAGCTTGAACTACTAAATGTATATCCAGTTTGGGGCTTCCTGGTACAGCAAAGACCTCGGCAAACTGGAGCAAGTTCAGTAGAGGGGCACTAAGATGGTCAGGGTGCTGGAGCACGTGCCCTGTAAGGAAGGGATGAGGGAGCTGGGCTTGTTCAGGCTGGGGAAGAGAAGGCTTTGGAGGAGGTCTACCAATATCTGCAGGGACATAACGCAGAAGACAAGAGCCAGGCTCTTCACAGGGGTGCGTGGTGAGATGACAGGAAACAATAGGTGCAGGATGAAACAGGAGACGATCAGACTGGGTATAAGGAGAAGCATTTTTGCCTCAAGGAGAGTCAGTAGAGTTTGCTGCCCAGAGAGGTTGTGTAGTCTCCATGCTTGGAGGTTTTTCAAGACCAGACTGTATAAACCTGAACAACGTGCTGTGATCTCTTAAGAGATGCAGCTTGGAGCAGGAGTTTGGGCTGGAGACCCCCTGAGGTCCCTTCTGACCTGAGTTATCCTGGGATCCTCCATGCTTGCTCTTGTGGAAGTGGGTGCTGCTTTTGCTCACAGGTGGAGAGGTCCAGCAAGGGCCCCTGTTTTGTGGGCACATTTGTGCCATTGCAGTTGGCCTGCCTGGCACTGCCTGACTTGCTTGCTTTGATATGAGCCTCCAAGAAAGCACGGGTGAGCATAGGGGAGGTTTTCTTTGGTGTTTCTGCCCTTCCTCAGTAGAACTGTGCTGGTGTGAAGTGGGAGAAGAGGGCAAAGGGACAGGTCCCTTCTGGTGCTTTATTTTCGCCTGCACCTCTCTGAAACTGGGTGAAGGTCACTGGTACTGAAGCCCGTGTTATTTTCTTGTCTCCCTTTGGTGGAGTGGGTGAGGCAAGATTTGGAAATACTTACGCAACCTGCCCTGTTTGTATGATGCTAGCACCGAGCTGGTGACAGTTCTGTAGCCTTCAGGGTTTAGAAGTGTGAATCAGAGACTGTTTTTCTCCTATAGGAATTTGTAAAAAGTGCAAAGTCCCTGTTCATAGTGTTTCTGTGTTGCTCTGCCAGTATATCTGCTGCAACCTTCCCCTGGTCCAGCCTACCAGCCCTTGCCTGGCTCTGCAAGAGCGAGTCAGCTCAGCCAACAGCACCTCCTTGCCTGGGCTTCACGATGTGCGGGACATGATCCCAACCCACATGCCCTTCTAACAGTTCAACTGCCAGAGTGGTGCCGCGTGGTTCCTGACCTCTCTCACCCCTTTCTTACATAGGCATGGATGTCTCCTGCTCCGGCTGGCTCTGGAGATGTGGTAGGTCCACGCGGGAGATGGCTCAGTGGTCCTCTCTTAGGTCAGAGCATGCTGTGTCATTGAAAGGAGTTAAATAGAAAACAGTGGGATGGGGAGGAGGGGAATTGATTCACAGTTCGCAGACAATCGAGGCAGGATTTTGTTTGGGGTTTTTTGTGATTTTTCTTTTTCTTCCACAAAGTTCTGGTGCTTTTTCTTGTATTTGTCAAACAAGAGGATTTTGCTACAATGTGTTCTGTTTCAGAGAACTTGGGGTTTGTACGTTGCTGACTAGAACAATTGATTTTTGTTTATTTGTTTATTTACTGCAGGAGAAAACTGAAGCAGTAAGTTTTAAGGCTTTAGCTGTTCTGTAAGAGTTTTATTTAGAGAAACAGCCTGATTCTGTTGCTACGTGCAATTTGACACAAGCTCATATAATCCCTGGAGCCCTGAGATCTCTCGCTCCAGTGCCCAGGTCACCTCAAGCCATGCGCTCTGGCAGTCCAAGGTGCTTCTGTCCAGGGCTGGTTGCCATCTCTTGCCCTGGAGCTCAGCTGCACATCACACAGGCTTGGCACGCCACCAGCTCCCTGCTAGCAGGAAAGACGCAAACTGCAGGTTTTTGGGCACTTCCTGGTCTCGCACCCTGCCCTGTTCCTTCCTGTCTTGCCCTGCTTTGAAGAGGCTCCAGAAAAGCCTTTGGTCCCAGATGACACCCAAAGGTGGTAAAGACCCCTGGCGTCTTTGATGGCTGTGTAGGAGCCAGGGCTCTGTAGCAACAGGGCATGCAAGCTCAGCAGAGACTCCTAAACTCATCGCTCAGCAGAACCCTAGGAGGGGGACATCGCTATCCTAAGGTAGATTTGGAAGGTGACCAGCTGGTGCCGCCTTAATCCCTTCCCTGTCTTGTCCTAGCAGTTCTGCCCGGTTCTGGTTAAAGGAAATTTCCTGCATGCCAGAGGGAGGCAAAGGGCCACAATGTCCCTGCAGTGACTCTCCCTTCCCTCCTAGTGACAGCCTTCCCCCACCACTTCTGTGTACTCAGAAATGGTGTCCAGAGGGAAACAGCCACACACGCTTCGGGCAGCTCTGCTTCCAGATTCTGCCTGCGAAGGCTGCCTAGGCATCCCAGTCAGTATCCCTGTCTGGAGGCTGTCACCTCAGCAGTGGGCTGTCTTTGGCACTCCTAACTACGCAAGGCAGAGTGAGCAGTAAGGTTCCCTGGGACCTGATCAGCACGCTGAAAACTGTCTACTTGGTTAAGTACCTCCTATATTCTTTTTTAAGTATTATAATTATACTGTTGTGACTGCCAAGGTAGGTGCAGTCCTGCCAATGTGGTGATGTCTCCTGCCAGCTGATGTTCACACTGTCTTGGTTGGGTAGAGCTACTGCAGTGGGAAGCATGGCTATGTAGGGCCAGCCCTGTCCATGCTGCTGGAGGTGTGCGTTGGTACGGCTGTTGCCCTTTCCTTGCCATGTGCACCCAAAAAGAGCCTCTAGCAGATCTCTGCTGCCAGCCTGATGAGCTGCTGAGAGCTTGTGACATCGTGCTCCCTGTAAAGTGTCCCCTTTCCAAGAAAAAGCCTTTCTGTGGGTGGGTGACTTTGCCAGGTCACTGTGGAGTGGCTGGTTTTGAGAGGAGCTCCTCTCCTGCACAGGCGCCTGGGAAGGTGGCAGGCAATGTTTATCTCAGTTGTGTTTTCTGGGGCTGGAGAGCATGTGTGTTATCATACAGCAGATGGGCCTGGTGAATAGATGGTGGAGACACCTGTATTTCCTCATGCAGGCTCATTGCCTGCTGGGAACGGAGCCAGCTAGACTTTGTAGGGAGAAGTACAGAGCTTGGACAGGCTGCAGTTGGGTTTCTCCTTCAGCCACTTCATTTCTGAGAGGTAGGTGTTGGTGTGGGACTGAGGCTGCTGCTGCTGTGATCCACCATGTGCTGGTATAGGGTGTACCGTATAAGGACAGGTTCCAGCCTTCTGCCCTCTGTGATCTTTGGACCCTTAAATTAAGTCTGGTGCTCCAGGCAGGGACTTGAATTGTCCATCAGTCCTAGGCAGGAGTCTGGTGGGAGCAGGCTGCAGTCTGGTGTACTGCCAGTCATCAAGGCTGGGGAACCAGTGGCTTGTGCGGGACAGCCAAAGATGCCTGTCCCATGTCCTCTCCCATTTTTGTGTGTCTCCCACTAGCTTGCACAGAAAGCTGTGCAGCTGCCAGGCATCGCAACATGGTGTGACAGCCATCCCGGGGAGGAGCAGGCAGGAAAGTCTCCTGCCAGAGCTTACCACTGCGATGGGAGCTACAGACCTTTGAGGGAAGAGCTGATGGCCTTTCTAGGAGGTTTTTTTGTTTTCCTGAGAGCTGTCATTGGAGAAAGTCAAGTAGGTGGAAAACCTAGCAGCTGGCAGGATGGTGTCCCTGGAATGGACAGTGTTGGGAGCAGACTCCTATGGTGTGGGGGAGAAGAAGGGACCAGGAGGGGGACAGCATGGCTGGGGAGCAATTGCAGCTCCCCAAGGCCAGTATCAGAGCTTGGGGGAGAGTACATGCAGTGGCAGGACAGAGCACTGCAGTGTCCTAGCTTCTGCCTCCCTTCTTGCTGCCTGGAGCTTGGATCCCCTGCCCAGCCAAGTGAAACGGTGCTGCCTTCCCTGAGCCCGCAGCTCATCACTGATAGCGCATCAAGCAGGTCTGGCAATGCGGGCGTGTTCCACTGTCCCCTTGTGTGGTACTTTTGTCTTTGAGGTTATCCTGGTTTTCCCCTTCTCTCTGTTGGTAAGGGAAGGGATTTCTTTCCATGGACCTGTGGTTGCATGACCAGAAGCCTTTGCCTGCTGGAGGTGACTGATAGGACTGAGGGTGTGAGAGTGATGTGTGTAGCAGGAAGATTGGTGGCCGGAGGGTCCCACTCTGTGGTAAGCAGCACGGCATCTGGATTTAGGGGTGGATTTTTTGGAGAGCCAGTGCTCTCCAGCGTGGTGTGCAGTGGGTAACAGCATGGGACGCTGCAGGACGGATGTGGATGGTGCAGGTTGCTGACAGTCTTTGCTTGCCTTTTGCTGATGCCTGTGGTTTCCAGAAAGACAAATGGATGTGACAGGATCACGGTGCCCTTCATGGCCCTGTTTGCTTCCTTGTCTCTGCTGGAGCCAGGCACACAGCTCCTTCCCTTTCTCTGTTTGAAGAATGATCTCCCTTTCAGATGGTTGTGGGCATGGTCCTGCCACAGGGGAGAGGACGGTACAGTAGCTTACCGCTGTAGGACTTCAGGCAGAAAAATCAATGTTTCTATTTCTTTTAGCTGGGAAAGATTCCTTAAATAACTCCAGTAAATAAATACCTTGTAAAGTTCCAACTATGAAGGCATATTGGTATATGAAGGTATATGAACCAGAATGAATTTTCAAGCTCTCTTGCAATAAAATGAATTTCTTGGGTTCGGGCTTTATTTAGAGAAACATTTGATTTAAGAAGGGAGTTGAAGGTTGTATTTGATCTCTTTGTGAGGGGGAGCTGATGGTTGTGGGGCATGGTCTGGAAATGTGGTCATATTGCTGCTGCTGGAGTATTCCCAGGAAAGTTTCTTGTGTACCCAGCCAAAGGGAGGGTCACTCTTCTCCTCCCCAGGGTGGTTCTTGCTGCATCCTCTGTCCCCTCAAGACCCCGCTGCTGCAATGCTATCTGCTCAGCCACTTTGGGAAGCTGGTTGTGCAGGTGCTGCTGCTTGGGATGCTGGAGACCAGCCAGGACCCAGTTGACTCCGTGGACTGCTCCAGCATCTTGTAGCTTCCTGCGCTTGTCCCCTGTGGCATAAATCATCATCTTTCCTTTCTTTGAGGCTGTGTTGTGGTTGAACCTGGTCCTTGAAGGGACACTAGTGAGGGAGCCAGTGGTGAGCCCACTGGGGTGCAGCCCCTGTGATTTAGGCTGCTGGTTCCTTGGTCTGGGATGGCCTGAATTTGCTGTTCCCAGGAAGAGCTGAGGGCATGGGGTGGACTTGGAGGTTTCTTCTTCAGAGTTGGCCCTGCCTGGGGTCTCAGGCAAGCAGTGCAGGGTGGAAGGGGTTGGAAGGAGACCAGCTCAGCTGGAGAGAGGCGCAGCTGGCCCAGAGATTGGGTTCAAGATTGGAGCTTTAGAATTGGCTGTGTTATCTGGGAGCAGGAGTGCATGGAGGGCGGGCTTTGGGATCATGCTTCACGTTTACCTGAAGGAGAACTGTTTTGTCCTTGTGTGAAGGAAGAGGAAGCAGAAAGCTCTGTTTCAGCCCCACCTTTGCTTGAAGCTCCAGGAAATTACCCCAAGCAGGGGACAAAGGGCACTGCGCAGGGCTGGGATTCCTTCTGCTGTTCGTCAGCATGCATGCAAGTGTGGCATCGCCTTTCTTAGAGCACCAGGAGGGCCGCAGTGAGGGAAAGCTGCTCCCTGCAAGCCCAGAGGTTGCGGTGGCCTGTGGAGCTGGTGCTTGCTGCTGCACTTTGCTTTCTGAAAATTGAACCTGCCTGGAAAACGTTATTACGACTTTCTGCCCTGGAGTGAGGTGACTGTGGTGTGCGTTGGACCTGTTCCCCCATCAGGGTTTCAGGCATTTCTGGGTAACACTGGAGGTTGAAACTGAGGGCTGGTGCTGACAGCAGGGCTCTGTGGCCTCTCCACTTCCCAGGTAAGCAGGGCAGGAGCTGGAGCTGGGACACGGTGCCTCACAAAGCCTGCTGATCAGAAACGCCTTGCCTCTGCCGGAGGTTGGGGAGAATCAGGAGCTGCTGCTGAGCTCAGAACCTGCTGGTGAGCTGTCCTGGCGCCGGCTCAGCGCAACCCACCTTGGCTCCGGCATGTAGCTACTGCTTGCAGACTGAACAGGCCAAGCTTCTGGCCCTGAAGCCTGTAGTCAGGTAAAAGCATCACCGTACACCACAACCTGCTTTTCTGTGCTCAGTGGTGCCTGGTGTGGTATAACACAGCCCAGTGTGGATAAGTGGTGTACCCATGGTGGCAAGCCAAAAGGAGAGGAGAGAGACAGGAACAGAAAGTGAAACAGAGGTGGATTGGAGTGACACCGAAGGAGAAAAGAATTGACCCTGGGAACCGCAAGAAGGCAGAGCAGGGTGTCACCTCCTCCAGAGAGTTACAAACAAGCTGCAGACTAACAAAATTGTCGAGGTTGGGCGCAAAGGTGGTGTGCTTGCTTGCTGGGGCGCATTCTTGCAGAGAGAGGGGTCAGCAGGGTTGCAACACTGTTTCTTGTGCCCTTCCTGAAGTGTTTTGGGTGGAAGCCAGCGCATTGCCGTGCACTTGGAGAAATCGTTTGTCAGTGCCAGAGGAACAAGTGCCTGGAGAGCAGTGACTGGATTGATGGTTGTCCCCTTTCTGGAAGCAAGGTCCGGACTATGCCAGCCCAGGAGACGCATGGTACCCCCATGTACTGTGTGGCCTTAGCCTCACGCTGTCTTCTGCTTTCTTCCAGCCACTCCCACTCTCCTGGCTCCATGGCTGCCGTCCGCGAGTGGTCCTGCACCCGCTGCACCTTTCTGAACCCCGTGGGCCAGCGGCAGTGCTCCATGTGCGAAGCCCCCCGCCAGAAGCCTGACCTTAACCACATCCTGCGGCTCAGTGTGGAGGAACAGAAATGGGCTTGTGCCCGCTGCACCTTCAGGAACTTTCTGGGCAAGGAAACCTGTGAGGTATGTGGCTTCACCCCGGAGCCAGGGCCCAGCGGTTCCCCCTTGCCCGTCATCAACGGCATCTTGCCCAAGCCCGCTGTGCTTGTGGAGCCCAAGGGCGCGTCCAAGGAAGAGGCTGCCAAGGCAGAAAGCAGCAGTGAGGACTCAGAGGGGAAGAGTCCTGATGAAGCAGAGCTGGAGAGTGGCTGGGCTTGCCAGCGCTGCACACTGCACAACACACCAGTGGCCAATTCCTGCTCTGCCTGTGGTGGCCCACGCAAGCTCTCCCTCCCCAAGATCCCACCAGAGGCGCTGGTCGTCCCTGAAGTCATCACCCCTGCCGGATTTCACATGGCCCCCTCTACCTCGCAGCCTTTAGTCTCTGCAGAGATCTCTGATGGTGACGCCGTGGCCACCCAGGGCCCCATGGCTATGGAACAAGAGACCCAGAAGATACCAGCCTTCAGTCCCTTCTCCCCAGGGCTCCAGAACAATCCTGTGCCCCGAAGCCGCCGGGAGGTGCCCCCCCAGCTGCAGATGCCGGGCCCTGAAGCCTCCCAGCCTGTGGCTCAGAGCGCAGCGGGGCAGAAGGGCTCTCCACAGGGTCAGGCCAGGGCTGCCCCAGCTGCCCGCTTCCAGGAGCTGCTGTCCAACAAGCGGCTGAGCGTGCTGGAGGAGGAGATGGAGGTCAGTCCATCACACTGGAAGTGCAGCTCCTGCTCCCTGCTTAACTCCGCTGGGGTTGGCAAATGCGAGGCTTGCAGCGCCCAGAAAGGCAGTGACACCATCAATCTTGTGGGGGACTCAGTGAGATTCACTCCGTGCAGCCCCTCCAGCCCTGACTTCACCACCTGGTCCTGTTCCAAGTGCACCCTCAAGAACCCCACCCTGGCCCAGAAGTGCAAAGCCTGTGGCTCCTCCAAGCTGCACGGCTTCCAGGAGCATGGGACACAGGGTGAGCCATCACCCCGCTGCCCTGACTGTGGGGCTTGTGACAAGGGTGGCTGCTCCTCCTGCAGTGGCAGGGCCCCATCCGCCCGCAAGGTTGCCCGACTCTTCCCATCCCAGCTGCCTACCGGCCAGGAGAGGCCGGGCCAGTGGGCTTGTCCTGCTTGCACCTTGCTCAATGAGCTCAAGGCCAAGCACTGCGTGGCCTGCCATACCCCACAGCAGTACATGGCCCAGCGCAAGGGCCTCAAGCCTCTGAAGAGACGGGAGAGCATGCACGTGGAGAAGAGGCGGCAGACAGACGAGGGAGAGGCCAAAGCCCTGTGGGAAAACATCGTGACTTTCTGCCGGGAGGTGAGTGCTTGCTGAACTAGTCCTACTCCTGGTTTAACTTGGAGGGGGCCCTCTTCATGCTTTCCCTGTGGGTCTATGGCATTGCTTGGCATAGGCAAGCTGCCTTCTGTGTCTTGGGTCCCAGAGAAGATCTTCACCTGCAACAGCTGGATGCTGGTTGTTAACACTGAAATGGAATATTTTAAATTGGTGCAAGATAATCTCTAGGGTGAAAGTGACCTATCCAGTTAACTCCCAGTCCAGGGGTGAGGAAGTCTGAGTGTTAACTCTGAAACCTAGTGATATTTTAAATCAGCGAGGGAGAACATCTGGGTTGAAGGGGACATTCTTAGGTGGTCAATACAGCTCCTTCCCTGTCCAAGGGTGGGGAAGGCTGGGAAAGATCATGTCCAGGTTTGCTGGTGGCACTGCTGTCTGTGGGCAGCAACTGTGGCATGTGTCTGTGCAGGAAATCTGGGGATGCAGGCAGAGGCTCAGAGCACCAGCAGGGGTGCAGGTAGAGGAACTGTTGCCACTACCAGCAACTGCAAGAGTTCAAGAACTGTGAGCTGGGCCTTGGCATTCTTGGTTTTGGTGTTTGTGAATGCACAGCTGCAGCTGTAAATGGCTTGCTCCTGTTTTGGGAAGGACAGCTGAGGTTTAGCTGTACCGTGGCTCCAGCTGAGGGTCTCAGGAGAGAGACTGAGCTATCGCCCTCCCCTCCCACTGTGAATTATCTGGCTCGATCTCTTGGGTTTCAGTCTCAAACAGTGCTGTGATGGCCCCATTTTTTGCCCTCAGTGGCCTAAGATGCTCCTGTGAATGCTGCTCTTTCTCTGCCCTCCTTCTGGGGGAAGCCTCCAGGTCTTCTGGACCAGATGGAAAGGGAGTTGCAGTCCCATTTTGACAGACAGACAAGGCTTTTTCTGCCTGATCTGAGGAGTGTGTCCATGCCTGTGCCTCCGCTGCACAGACTGGGGACCACAGAGATGTTTGGCTGAGGAGAGAAGCTGTTAAGAATGATCCTGTTCTGGTTTTTTTTTAATTGCTACATGTCCATCCTAACAGACATGGATGTCTTTATAGCAGAGAGACCCTGATTCTGCTTATCCCCCTCTTTTAAGCAAGTGAATAGCCTCTTCTGTAGGCAGGGAACGTCTGTTACATCCAGTGGAATCAGACCTGAAGGACGAATTATGAGAGATGGCCAAGTTGAATTAGCAGCTTGCTGCTGCCAAGAACGGGAGTCTGCCTTGCCCCATCCAGCACAGCTCTCGGTTGGAACCTTGGCTGAGCCCATTCAGCTCACTAAGCTGGCAGTAATGGCCTATTAGATCAGCATGGGCCATCTTCTGAAAATCCCCCTAAAACTAAATCACTGCTATGTTCTGACACTGGTTATGGTAAGTCAAGGGCTCTGCAGGTCTGAGGGAAGGGCTGGCAGCGGTGGTGGACAGTGCTGCTCCCACACTCATGCTCACTCTGCTCTCCATATGCCTGCAGCCTCCCACCAATGCTCCTGTTTGGCCTGGCATGTAAGGCAGCCTCCAAGCTTCCTTCTGTCCATGGTGTTTCACAGGCTGTTCAGCCTTCCCCTGGAGGAGAGTGTCAGGCTGGCCAAGTTCTCCTCCGCCTGTTGTCCCCATGCCCCATGTTGTGTGGAGCAGCCCACCTTGCTGCACTGCTCCCTGCAGGGATTTCTGCTTGAGCTCCTGCTGTGGGTGCTCCCTTCTCTGCTATTCCAGGGGTGCCTTTTCCAACACTTCTCGGTGCGCAGCCCCCACTTTTAGCTTTGCCCTTTCTCTTCTGTCTGGGAGGAGAGCAGAGCTGACCTCTTCCACTAGCTGCTTCTGCACCGGGCATCTGCTTTGCTGTCTTGTGCTGTCCCCTCTCTTGCTTATCCCGCTGTCTCACAATTCTTCTCTACTCTGATTAACCATCCTTCCTGCTTTCTGAATAACAACATGCATCAGCATGTTCTGCAGAGCTAGAAGGACATCCCAGGACTCTTGCTGTCTGTGCCATGTTCTGGCACCTCTGCCTGCAGAGGCTTTCTGTGTACTGGGGGAGGCCCCATTTCTGTTTTCCTTCTTCTCCACCTGTCAGACAGTTTGCTACTGGCAGCAAGGCCATGGGGGCAAGGCAGCAGCCTTCCTTGGCCCATGCTGTCCTGGGGAGGTGGCAGCAGAGAAGGTCATGTCTCTGGTCCAGAGTCTCTGGTCCAGAATGGCATGAAGAAGGTTGTTGGCAGAGCAGGAGGAGTGAGGGAGGTCCGATGCCTGGTTTTATCCTCTTGCAGGAGAAATAAGCAGGACTCCTCATCTGGCACCCTCTGTGAGCGGGTTCGTCACTTCCTGGGCACAAGAGGAGTTACCTGCTCCTGTCCCCACTGCTCTGATGCTGCCCCTGCAGTTCTCATGCCTCTCTCTCCCTCCATCTCTAGGGATATTGGTAGTGACAACTTCTCTAAAGCATTTAGAAATAAGTGAAGGGAGACATCATGGTATAAAGGTAATTAGCTTGTTAGGCAGGCTTTCCTGATGTTGCTGGGGAATTGCACTGCTACGGCTCTTGCATTGCCTCTATTGTCAGTGCTGGTGAGGTCTGTGGGCTCATGTTCAGGCTCCCGCAGTCCTGCTGAGTACTGTCATGGCCCTGGTGAGACCCTGGCCATGATACCGGCAACACTGAAGGCTTCTTCCACCTCTGCTGCTTGGAAATGCACCGCAGCGACTCCACAGAGGACAGAAAGCTTGCAATGCCCATGGGCTCTGACTCAAGACCGCTGCCTTGCTCTGTGTCTGCACTGCCCTGCATGATGGGTTCCTGGGGAGCCCTGGCTGCACCCCGAAAGGCGAGTGTGCGAGGCTGGGATGTGGCAAGATGTGGTTGCTTGCTGATACAGCAGAGGCGGCTGCTTGTCAGCTGCATGGAGCAGATGCTCCCCTTGAGAAAGCCAGCAAGCCCTGGGATGTGTCCTTTTTAGCCCGCATTGGTATTTGAACAGTAACATCTATTAGCTGAAAAACAGCCTTCTGCAAAAGAGAAACTGGAAGTGCTAATTGAGGCACCACATAGAAAGCATTCACATAGGATTGCAACAAAAGAGGAAGGACAACTACTGGTTTGGTGTGCATAAAAGCTAATTTAAATCAGAGATGGCTTTTGCTGAAAGAATTTAATTTCATTTAATTAACAATAACAAAGAAGTCCTGGTTCTTATTTCACCCTGTGTTAAACTGTCTGAAAAAGCCTTCCTTCTCCTCCTGGTGAAGTTCTGTGCTTCCATCCTGCCTCTGTGGCTAATACCTGTGGGATTATCTGCCCTTCAGTCCATCCTATTTTATTTAATGCGAGCAGCTATTGCAGGTGGGCTCGGACATGGGATACCCTCACTCTGGAATTGCTTGCCTGTTTGTGGTCAGGCTGAATCCAATTGTGAAAGGTGCCATTAACATCCTCCATGGCTGTGCCTTGGGGGTGGCACAGGACTGCCAAGCCCAGCATGTCCCCTCCAGAGCAGGGGCAGCTCAGCCCTTAGCACAGGGCTTGGGTTGAGGAGCATTTGCTTGCCAGGTGGCTCCTCACAGGCTTGCTGCTCACATGCTTTGCCACTTATAGAAGCAGCCAAGGTCCCCCACGGTCCAGCTTTTAGCACCAGCACAAAGTGCGAGACAGTCCCTGCCCGGGGAGGTTCCTATGAAACAGAAAAAGGCAGATTTGAGTTGCAGTCCAGAGCTTGGGGGCCGGAGAGACGAGCTGGCTCGTGGCAGGGCTGAAGGCTGGACCTGATGCACAAAATGCATCTATGCCATTGCCAGCAGACATCCGGTCCCAGACCTGCTCCCTGGCACAGCATCAGAAGAGCCTGCCTAGGCCAGGCAGGAGGGCTGGGGGCTCCACTCTCACTCCTGGGGGTGCAGTGGGAGGCTTTCCAGGCCAGCCCCATCCCAGGAGGCCCCGGGGAGCTGCATGCCACACAGCTGCACACTGATGCTCTCCTTGCCTTTCGCTCTCGCAGAACAAAGTCAATTTTGTAGATGACAGTTTCCACCCTGGGCCCAAGTCCGTGGGATTCCCGGAAGGTGACAGCGTGCAGCAGAGGGTGAAACAGTGGCTGCGACCCCACGAAATCAGCTGTAGCATCTTCAAGGACCGATCGGTGAAGTGGTCAGTGTTTCGCACACCCAGGCCCTCAGATATCCTGCAGGGACTGCTGGGAAACTGCTGGTAAGGGGGAGCAAGCCAGACTGACACTCTCCTACCCCCTCCTCCTTTCCCCCCCTTCATCCAGCACCAGATCAGACCCCTCAGCCCTACTCAAACCCATTCATACCCCCAGGCTTGTACCCCATTCTCTGCCTCACCCCTTACCAAGCGGCTGTGGACTGCAGTCCCCTGCGCTGCATGGCTGGGCAGCTGCCTGCTGCCTGCCCGTGCCCTGCTGAGACCATCCCACGTCCCGTCCCGACAGGTTCCTGAGCGCCCTGGCCGTGCTGGCTGAGCGGCCAGAGCTGGTGGAGAGGGTGATGATCACAAGGACGCTGTGCCCTGAGGGTGCCTACCAGGTACGGCTGTGCAAGGACGGCACATGGACCACAGTGCTGGTGGATGACATGCTGCCATGCGATGAATGTGGATACCTCCTCTTCTCACAGGTCAGCAGCCCTGGAGGGGGAGAGGGGTGCTGGGATGGGGTGGGCAGTGCTCCAGGGGCCAGGGGAGGCTCGTCCCCAGCTCTCCCAAGAGAGGACTGATGGAGGCAGTGGGAAGAGGTACTGCTGTGGTTTGCATGAGGCCCCTACTCTGTGCTGCATGGGGCATTTGCAGCTCAGGACCCTGATTTTTGCTGCACCTTCAGGACAGCTGAACTCTCTGAGGCCATAATATAAATCTATTTAGGCCTCTTTTGGTATTTTCCAGGCTGCGATGGAGAAGTTTCGTTTGCAGTTGCTTTTCCCTCACTCCTCCGTGCACCACAGCCACTTCACTTGCAGAGGAAGCCATCCTTATTCCTTACAGCAAAAGGAAAATATTTTAACCTGTGTGTTTTGCAGTGCGAGGGCTGAGGGAAAGCTGTTTCTTTCCTCTGCGGGGAGGTCTGGCAGCTTGGCTTTGCCAGGGAGGGACCATGGAGAGGGAGGAGACCACACAACAAATCAGCCTGTTTCGAGTCAGTGCCCAGTTGCTGTGAGCATGCATACTCGGGTGGCATCTGCTAGGATTAACAAAGCTCCCTCAGCCACTTTGGGACGTCACTGTGCGTTATGCCATGCCCTGCCCTGCCTGCCAGGCCCAGGGGCGCTTGCTGGGATCATATCCATGAAGGAGACTGAGAACGTCTTTATTGAAACTCAGGCGGCAAAATCTACCAAACAAAAGAAAGTGCTGCTGTCAAGAGGAGACAGGGACCCAGGACTGCTGGGTTGGACTTTGTTCTGCAAATCCCAGTCCTCTGTTTTAAAGTACACACAGCCCCAAACCACATCATGTGTGAGCTGTAGATGTCGGGACAGGACCCTGGCTGGGGAAATGGGGCCCAAAGATGAGTATTTGGGGAACTTAATGTCCGTACAGCTTGCACAGTCCCCAGCCTGTGTGGGCTTGTTAGCCTGAGCCCTCCACAGCGTGGAGGTGGCGCAGTCCTGGGGCAATTGCTAATTGCATTGAAGCCTAATGGGCCTCGTGGGGCAGCAGTCCTGGCACAGCTGGCAGGGCCAGCTCATGAGCCCTGCTTACCCCCATCTCTGGGCAGAGGGGTCTGGGCAGGGGCTTCACACTGTGCAGGCACAGGTATGGGACTGCCAAGCCTGCACTGCCTGGCTGCTTTCTCAGCAGAGTGGGTGATCCCCACAGGGACACTGAGTGGGGCAAAATGGTTGCCAGCACTGCTGGAAGTTGGTCCTGTTAAGGAGAAACTTTGGAAAGGAGAAGAAGAAGGAGTCTGTGTCTACGTTTTGCCTCACAGTAGACAGAGAGGATCCAGTCAGGCACGTGATTTTCAGCATAAGATTTGCCTGTCTTGTTTTTTTTTCTTTTCAATCCATCTTTCCTCTCTTAAAATTTCAAGTCTGCTTTTTTTTTGAAGATTGAAGGTATTCACATGGGCTGGGCTTGCCTTGCCTTTGTTTCCAGGGGCATCTGAATGGTGACGAGATTTTTCTGCTGAGCATTTAGCTGTGTGAGCTGAATGTGGGGGCTAAAAATGGAAAAATTGAGAGTTTTAAAAATAAAGGAAAATCAGGCTCTTATCAGAGCTCCCTGGCTGCGGCTCAAGCAGAAATAAACAACATGGATTTTGTTGAGTAAGGTACTCAAAAACAAGTGAAAAGCACTTGTAAGGTTTCTTTATCCATTGGAAACAAATCTTCACTGCCCTCCTTCCCTCTTCCAGCTCTTGGCTGCCACCTGTGAGTCGCACGCAGTCACAGTGTGCCAGTGCTTTTCCACTGCTGCCCTCCAAGCATTCGGTACCGAACCTGATTTGTTGGGGACCTGGAGGCCAGCAAATGTCTCCTTGCCTTCTGCCCTCATACACCTTCCTTTTGTGTCCTTGCTGCAGGCAGGGGCTGGAATGGAGGCATCTCCCTCCAGCCTGAACATGCCCAGGAGTAAAGCACAGCTTGTGACTGTACCCTGTGGCATGCCAAGGACCCACAACAGTAGCTTGGACATAGTGGTGAAGGCTGTGCCCTGAGCCTGCATTGACGTGGCTGATGGAGGCTTTGCAAACCTCTGGGTGCATTAATGCAGTTTCTGCATTTCTTTCTGAATCCGTAATCAGCCTAGCGATGCCAAGAGCAATAGCCTGGCACTGGAGCAAAGTGACTCCAGGGAGAGTTTCTCCCCTGCAAAAATTGCATCTTCTCATTACATCTTGCCACTGTCCCTGTGCTGGAGTAAGACTTTGTGCGTCTGCCTGGGAGTTTTTGGAGCTTGTCCTTGAAACAACATCTCTGTTCCATGGGTGAAATCTAATCAGTTCCACAGTTGTGTGTGCTCTAGCCAGCCTCCTCTGCCAAATGTTGTTGGTTTTGGTTTGCAACGGTGTGCGAGTGAAAGGCAGCTGTGCCAGGTGTGCTCAATATCTTCTTCCATTATTAAACATTTTTAAATCCAGGTCAAAGCAGAAGGAAGGGACCATTAGCTTACAAGGTGGACACCCACTGCTGCCAGCCTGACTGCTTGGGCACCCCAGGGTGCAGCTCTGTCAGCATCTGGGCCTCTTAGGTGTTCACTCCAGGCCGTTTTTCCAAGGGGAATTAAACTGCGCAAACAAAACACTGAGCAGGCAGCAAATGGGGTCACCCTTGGCCTCATGCGGAGAAGCTCCTGGGGGCTTGGCCTTGCTGCTCCTGCCTCTCCGGCTCCCATCACAGCGGGAGGGCTGGCAGGCGTGGGTGAGCGGGGCTTTGCCTTGTCTGTGCACACTGCCTTTGCTTTCCCATCTCCTGCCTGGGGCTGCTCATGACATGTTTCTCCCTCTTTCCGCAGGCCCAGAGGAAGCAGTTATGGGTTGCCCTCATTGAGAAGGCGCTGGCCAAGCTTCATGGTTCGTACTTTGCCCTCCAGGCGGGGCGTGCTATTGAAGGCCTGGCTACACTAACGGGTGCCCCCTGCGAGAGCCTGATGCTGCAGGTCAGCTCCACTAACCCTCGCGAGGAGCCCATTGACACTGACCTCATCTGGGCCAAAATGCTGAGTTCTAAGGAGGCTGGGTAAGACGAGGCAGGAGGGTGCCCTGGAAGGAGCATGGACACTCGGAGGAGGGGGGCAAGGGGAGCTGCTCTCATTTGTAGAGGCTCAGAGGAGAGGGGCTAGTGCATTACCTAGGGTGCAGTCCACCACTCTTGGCATTCATCTGGAGTGCTGATGGAGCTCCCCTTCTGAGCTCTAAGAAATTTCTCCTTTGTTTAATTTTCATATGAAATTAAAATCCTGATGAATTCCCTGTGCATGTTTACTGCTGTCTTATGGGAGATTTGAAGTGGCTGGCATTGAGTCTGTTTGCTTTGCTTTGAGTTTTTTTGTATTGTTAAATGCTTGACCCTGCACGTGTCTCCCACCCATATGTGGCATCTTTGCTGGCCATACCTGGGCATGACTATAGGTAGTCTATAGGAGACAAAGCAAAAGCAAAGTCCTCTTGCTCATCACTCATCAGCAAGAGGAATGGGAGGACAGTTAGGTTGGCTAAAGGCAGGGTTGCTCCTGCCAGCCTGCAGTATGGGGCCACATGGGAGGCTGATAGGTCCCAGCATGTGGTTTCCCCCAAGCCTTGGCTGGTGCAGACCTCCCGCCCCAAATAGCCTCACCCCTACAGAATGGGCCAGCTGCCTGCGAAGTGGAGGCAGACATACTGCTTGCCTTTCTGTGCAGCTGGTCCCTACCATCGAGACGGGCAGGACTGCGAGGCCTGGCAGAAAATGGGTGAGGTTTGGGCAAAGCTCCACTGTGCGTGGACAGAGCTTTCAGCCCTGCAGGTGAGGCCACTGCTAGAAAAGCTTGCCACGGAGCCTGGGCTCAAGCATGCACATGAGTGGGTGGAAGGAGCTCCCTGCTGCCCAGGCAGAGCTCTGGCCAGTGGGGCTGCAGCACTGCTCTGAGGAGGTTTACAGTGTTGTTGCAGAGAGGGAATATCCAGGAGCCTCCTTGGGGGGAGTCTGTCTCGTGCCTCGAGCAGTGGGGACAAGCTTCCCCTGCATGCCAGGCCTGGCAGGATGCCAAGGATTTTGCTGTCCCCTGTGTAGGTTCCTCATGGGTGCGTCCTGTGGCGGAGGCAACATGAAAGTGGATGATGTGGCCTACGAGAGTATGGGTCTGCGTCCGCGGCATGCCTACTCCATCCTGGACGTGCGGGATGTCCAAGGCTTCAGGTGAGTTCAGGGTGGAGGCTGGCATGGTACAGCAGATGCTCCTGCCAACGGCCCGCACAGAAGCCCTGGGGACAGATAACTGAGTGCATGCCGGACAAGACCTCGGGGACTCTTCAGTGTCCTGTCCTCATGGCCAGTGTGTCATGTAAACCGTCCTTGCCTGGCACTGTCTCCACTTCCAGGGCCACTGCTCCAGGATGCCCTGTGGTGCAGAATGGTTCACCTAGTCTTCTCACAATATGCAGAGGATTGAGTTGAGCTCTTTCAACATAATGAGGGAATCAGGGCATCCTTCTTACCTTTGGAGGGTGGGGGAATAGAAGGGGGTGCTGCGCCCAACAGCCTGGGTGCTGTATGAAGCCCCATTTTCATCCATGTCACTCCTGGGCTCGTGCAGCTCTGGGCACACGCTCGGCAGCCCCTTCCCCACCGAGCCTCTTCCCTGCAGCGCCTGGCTGGAGGCCCTTTGGGCAGGGAGGGGCAGAGGGAGCTGCAGCAGGTCCAGAGCTGCAGGACGTGGGTATCTGGGGCCACAGTGGGGGTGGCAAATTAGGTCTGGGTGCTGTGAGGGCCTTGAAAGGCAGGGGTGGAAGTGGCGTGGTGCTCTCTGTGGGGGTCTGGCTGGGTCTGCAGAGCTGGGATAGCGTCTCAGAGGTGATGTTCCTTGCACTGTCCTTCCTCCTGGACCTCTGACACCATTTTTCCCCTTCCCCCAGGTTACTGCGGCTCCGAAACCCCTGGGGCCGCTTCTCCTGGAATGGCAGCTGGTCTGACGAGTGGCCACACTGGCCGGCTCCGTTGCGTCATGACCTGATGCCCCATGGCAGCAGCGAGGGCGTCTTCTGGATGGAGTACAGCGATTTCATTAAGTACGGTAGCGCCCAGGAGGCAGAGGCTGTGGGGCGGGAAGCCAGGCAGGGGACAGAAAATGGGACATGGGGGTCAAGATGGAGCAGGCAGGACCAGGCATCCCCAGGAGGGTGCAAGTGACCTGCTGGTGCCTGCTGCTCCTGGCTGTGTGAGCTGCAGCATGCTGGGGCATGGGGGCAGAGCAGTGTACCCGCAGAGGACCCTGCCGGGGCTGAGCCCAGCTTCCCCACAGGTATTTTGACTCTGTGGATATCTGCAAGCTCCATTCGGACTGGCATGAGGTGCGTGTGCAGGGCATGTTCCCCAACAAGGCCAATGGGCCGGTGACGGTGACATCGCTGACAGTGTTGGAACGTGCCGCCCTGGAGTTTGCCCTCTTCCAGGAGGGCAGCAGGTGAGCTGGGCAGTGTACAGGCTGCAGGCAGTGACCCGGACCCGGGAGAAATCCCAAACACATCTCCCTCTCACTCCATGCCATCCCGCGGGGTGGCAAAGCTCGGGGATGGGCCCCCACTGCCATTTCTCCAATTCTCAGGGTCTGCTCATATTTTAGCTGAAACCCAACCCCTGAACGCACACACTGGTTCCTGGGGCTGGGTACTTGGGGCAGTGGGAGGACTCTTCCTCTGGACCCACTGTCCTGCCCATGGCCTCCATGTGTTGTGCGGGGCGGCACGCAGGTGACATGTGACCCTTCTCCCCATCCTGGCACAGGCGGTCAGACATGGTGGACAGCCACTTGCTGGATCTGTGCATCATGGTTTTCCGGGCCACCTTCACCAGCGGGAACAAGCTGAGCCTGGGCCGGCTGATGGCTCACAGCAAACGAGCCGTCAAGAAGTTCGTCAACTGCGATGTCATGCTGGAGCCAGGGGAGTACGCTGTCGTGTGCTGTGCCTTCAACCACTGGAGCACCGCCCTGGCAGGCCCCGCCACTGCCCAGGGTAAGGGGCTGGGCTGCCCTCCCCGCTGGTGGAGACCTTGGGGGAGGCAGAGGTGACAAAGCCCTCAATCTTCACCATGGGGACCTGGCTGGGGGTGGAGGTTGCCTGCACATGCAGCAACCCAGCAGCACCCTGCTCCTGGGGGCTGTGGGCTTGGTGACAGTCTCACTGATCCCCCCTTCCTCCGTGTGTCTCCGCAGCATCCAGTCCCACCAGCAGCCGACCCGCCACTGATTATTCCAGCTATATCCTGGCCATCTACAGCTCCCGCCTGGTGATGGTGGAGCAGGTGGAAGCACAGCCCACCACGTTGGCGGACGCCATCATCCTGCTGACCGAGAACAAGGGCGAGCGCCATGAGGTGGGTGTGGGTGGCACGGGGCAGGTGCTGGAGGAGGGTGATGCTGCCAGCAGGAGTCTGGGCCCTGCCTCTGCTGTGTCCTCAGTCTGGCAGGAGTCAGGCAGGGCTGTGTCAGTGCTGGCTGCCACCTAGTCCCCTCCTACCCTAGGGATGCCCACCCCCTTTGCTCCCTGGGGCAGCATGGGGTACCCCAGCAGATAGGTAGACCTTGGCTGGAGGTGTAAGATGCTGGTCCAGGGGCTGAGACCGGGAGGCAGGGATGCCAGAGGCTTCACACCCCTGACTCTGCTGTTTGCCCCAGGGCCGCGAGGGGATGACCTGCTACTATTTGACACACGGCTGGGCAGGGCTCATTGTGGTGGTGGAGAACCGGCACCCCAAGTCCTACCTGCACGTCCAATGCGACTGCACCGACAGCTTCAACGTCGTCTCCACGCGTGGCAGCCTCAAAACGCAGGACAGCGTCCCCCCCCTGCACAGGTCTGGGGTAGGCAGGGGTGGGTCGGCAGGGGGCTGCCCTGTGAGGGCAGGCGGGTGCTGTTGGCCCCTCCTTGGAGCAAGGCAGAGCCTGGGGCTGGTGGGGAGGTATGGGAAGAGGGTGGGCACTGGGATGACAGGCAGGGGGTGGGATTGCTGGGGCAGAGGCTGCTGCTTGGCCCTGAGCCCGTCACTCTCTTCACAGGCAGGTGTTGGTGATCCTGTCCCAGCTGGAGGGTAATGCCGGCTTCTCCATCACCCACCGCCTGGCTCACCGCAAAGCCACCCAGGCCTTCCTCAATGACTGGATGTCAACGAAGGGCACCCACAACCCGCTGCTCACGCCCGAGGTTGCTGGGCTCCACGGCCCCCGGCCCCTATGACGAAGCGCCTGCCCCTCCCCTCTCTGCTCCCCCGTTATTTTCACCGAGCCTCTGGCCTGGGGTCGTCCCCCAAGCTGTCAGCGCTGAGCCGTGGGGCAGAGCCGGAGCATCACACCCAGCACTTTGCCCTGCGCCGCGGGGCCGGGGCGAGCTCTCAGGGCCAGGACCAGTTCTGCCTGCTGCCCCCTGCCCTGGCACTGCCGGCCCCCCATGCACTTTATGAGGAGTGGCTGGGGGCACGGGGCCATCTCAGGATCCCACCTGCCCCATACCTGCGCTGGGGCCCGGTGCCCTTGGCCTGCCCCAGGCATGCAGCCGGGGGCTGCGGGGGGTTGGGACTGGAGGTTGCTGGAGGCACCACGCTCAGGACTCTGCCCGCCCCCCCGTGGCGCCAGGGCCCTGGTGCTGCAAAAAAAAGAATATACCTCTGACGTCTGTCCGTCTGTGTGACCCTTCATCTGACCCTGGGCCCTTCCCACTGTCTTGTTCCCCCCATCATCCGCTCCCAGGACCAACGTGGCACCGAGGTACTGTAGCTGGGCCGGGGGGTGCCGGGGTCGCCCCGCTGTGGTGCCACCCATGCTAGCTGCTTGTGGCGAGGATCCGCTGCGGTGCCTGGACCTCCCATCCACCTCGCCCGTCCTGGGTGCCGGGGCTGCCCCCTGTGCTGTGCCCAGGGCTGGGGAGGAGAGGGCTCTGGGTTGTTTTAGAAAGCTGCTGCTGCTGGGTTTTCACCGCACCTTGGGGTGAAATGCAGAGGTGTCCTCTTCTGCTGCTGCTCCAGAGCGGGGAGCGGGGCCACAGGGCGATGTCTGGAGGGGCTGCGGCAGTGGGGACCCCGCTCAACTTGTCACACAAGTGTTACTATGCAAAGGCGGCCGCTGAAAGCAGTGCCTGGAGAGAAGCCATGTGTCCCAAGCTGGGCTCAGCCCCCCGGGCACTGCCCTGCAAGGGGCCTCCCCCTCCCTGTGCCCTGCGGGAATGAAGGGCAGCAGTTACAGACCCGGGGTTTGGGGAGCAGCTCCCCGTGGCTTTGCCATGTTGCCATGTGCCAAGGAGGGGGGGAGCAGAGAGCCCCAACCTCCAGAGGCCAAGTCCCGTGGAAGGTAGTGAGCACAGGGTGAAGGCTTGCAAGAGTCTGGTGCCGCTGGCCCCGGCGAGTGCTCCGTGGCGGGGGCTGACCCCACGGTTTCAGGGCATCGTGGCTTGGCGCAGGCATGCGTGTGTGTGTATGTGTGTGTGTGTTTTGGGTGGTCCCCTGGTGTTGCCCTCTCCTTCCCAGGTTGCTTGGGGGGGCGGTGGGCGATGCTCGGCCCTGTTTTGGCAGGGACTGTGTTGGGGGACAGCTTGCACCCAGCATCCTGCGCCCAGCCAGCCTGGGCAGGGGGCTGTGCAGGCTGTGGGGTTTGCCCCACGTGCCCCCCTGTCCCTCCCTCCCACCCTGGGGAGCCGAGGCAGGGGCAGGGGGGGTGGGCTGCCCTGGCACCCTCCTGGCCCCCCAGCTGGGGCTGCTGAGCCAAGCTCTGTCCGTACTTCTGTTTGTTGATCTGTTTTCTCTCTTCCCTGCTCCTTCTGCCTCAAGATGATTTGTCCTTCACTTTTTTTTTTTTTCTCTCTGTGTCTTTCTGAGCTGTGAATATTTTTAACCCTGTAAATACTGTCCAGCTCTTAAGAAACATAGGATATTTTATCAATTGTAAATCAGATCAGTAATCCCTGTATGATACGAATTATCCATGGGTGGTTTTCAAACTCAGGTTCTGATGGACCAAATAAAGTTTTGTTTTTTACTGAAGCTGCCTGGATTCACTGTGTGCAGCTGTAGCACCGGGAGGGGTGCTGGGGAAAGGGTGCCGGCCGGCATTCGGCCGTGAGATTTTTGGGGTCCAAGCAAAGAGTCTTGAAGCCATTTCTGTGGAGTGGCAGGCATCTGTCAGTGCTCTGAAGGTATTGCTGAGCACAAAAAAAAGGGTGAAGTCGAGTTTCGGGTTTCTTTGGCTGCTCTTCGGGGCGCGGGGGCCGGGAAGGGCCACGCAGGGGAGCAGAACGGGGCGAAAATAAAGCGAAATCCAGAAACTCCGGTAAGCGAGCAGCAGCTGCCCCTTCGCAGGGCCGAGCAGGGCTGCGCCGCGGCCGGGAGAGGGCAGCCGCCGCCCGCCCGGGGCAGGGGCTCCGGCTCCCCGGGAGCGGCCGGCGCCGGCGCGGGGCTCCAGGTCCCGGCCAGGGTCAGGCACCAGCCGGTGGGCAGGGCGTCTCCTGCCTCAGTTTCCCCCAAAACATCACGACGGGCTCCGGGATGGCCGAGGGGTGTGATGGTGCCAGGGCCATGCCCGGTGCGCCACCGACACCGTGCCCAGGTTGGGGATGAAGGAGCGGCTTCTCCACCCTCGCCACCACCCAGGGCAGCACCCATCCTCCCTCCTGCCTCCCCGTTTGGGCCGGGGGCGAGGCAGGCTGGCGCCGGGGAGAGCTTTCCGGCTGAGCGGAGGCGGCCGGCTGCGCGCCAGCCCGCTCTCGCCCGGGGTGGGCACCTTGAGACCAGTAGGGAGAGACAGAAGGAGAGGATTTCGGTCTTTCTTACAGCAACTTGTAATAGATTTTTCCGGGCGAAACATCTTTGCATTCAGGAGACCCTGTCACAAGCCATCAGCCTCAGCCGGGGAGAAACAGATGGAGAGTTAATTTTGGTGGGGAGGGCACTGCTGCGCTCCCCTCCTCTCCCCTCAGTCTGTTCAGGGAGAGGAACCATGTCGGCAGAGGCAGGGTTTAATCCTCACGGCCGCGCAGCCCCTTGCCCTCGCCTCTGCAGGCAGGCTGCCTGCGTGGGCCCTGCTCCCTGCTGCCCACTGCCTCCCAGGGATGCTGGGTGGGTTGCACGGCTAAAACTGCTGCCTGCTGCCCCATGCATGAACGGGATTCTCCCCCCCCAGCTCTGTGCTGCTCAATGCCAAGGACACACTCAGGTGTCTCAGCCCAGTGACCCCTTGCCATGATGGTGGCTGTGTGGCTGGCCCAGGTGGGTGACTGCGTCCTGCCTTCCCCACGGGGCTCTCTGGAGCCACGCCCCGGCGAGATCCATGCCAGCCAACGTGTGGGGGGCAAATCCCGCCGTGCCAGGAGCTTGGCAAGGCAGCACCCGGTGCAGCCAGTGACACTCGGGCACCGGGTGGGCTGGTGTGTGGAGGGGACAGCGTCTCCCAGGAGCAGCCATGTGGCTGGCAGTGGACAGCAGCAATGCTGCCTGTGGCACCAAGCCTCTGGGAGCCCTCAGGACAGCCCCAGGGTCACCAACTGGGTGATGGCCAAGAGCAGTGGCCATGGAGGAGAGGGAGGTGAAATGAAGCCGTAATTGTGCGTGATTCACAAGGGTTGAGCCAGCATTAACTGCTTTATAATTACATATAATTGTGTGTCAAAAGATATAATTGTATTTGACACATCAGCTTCGGAGTAGCGTGTTGCTTCATCAGTAAATTTGTCATCCCTTGACTCTGTCATGTCTTAAGCCTGAGGTCTGAAGAGGGAGATGGGGACAGGCAGGGAGAGCAGTGGGTCAGAAGGGAAGGACAGACAGAAGGATGGACAGCAGGATGGGGGGCAGAGGGAGGAAGAGTGCTCTTGTACCTACCCGTATGAACAGCACAGAGGCCCGGAGCACGTGTGTGACAACAAAGGCAGCAAGCAAGCAGGGGCTGTCCTGCGGGGCCCTGGCACGGCTGTAAGACCCTAATCAAGGGGACATGGCTACAAAAAGCCAAGTGCCAGCACAAGTCACCCCGAGAACGCCAGGTCACGCTTGGTGGGACAGGGTGAGCTGCTATGGACACGTGAGCCCACCACACTGCTGGCTGCTCCTGCTGCCCACAGCGCTGGGCCCCTCCATGCACAGGGTTGACGCTGCTCCTCCCTGGGCAGCCAAGAGGATGCTCAGGCAGGCAAAGGCATTTGCTGTCCCATTGGCAGCATCACTACCTCTTGACCCGCCAAGCCCCGGGGTGTTTCCCAGGGCCAGAGGTGGAAATGTGGGTCCTTGCTGCCGGATCCAGGCAGGCGCTGGCCACTCATCAGGCCCTGGCACCACCACTGCTGGGGCCCCGGGGCTGCACAGGGAGGGGGCACATCAGGGAGCGAGGGCTTGAGCGCTCTCTGTGATTCACTCTGACTATAATGGGAGCTGCTGGTGAATATTTTATGGCTCCCACAGGGCAGATAGAACATATTGTGCATTTTACGCCACAAATCTCTGCCTAGAGACAGAGGGAGGCTTAAAAAAAGAGCAGCACCAGTGCTGCACCGGGCTGGAGGGGGCAGAGCAGCAGTGCCAGAGCAGGGTTTGCAAGGGCATGGCTGCCCACCCATGCCACCCTCCCAGGGGTGCCCCAAGCCCAGCATCATCCCAGGCAAGGAAGGTGTTTTGCAACTGTGGGAACAGGCCGCTGCCAAAGCACTCTGCGGTGGCTGCGGCTGCTGGGCTGGCTGCCCCGGGCCAGGCCTGGCTGCTCTGCGGCTCTGCGGCGCAGGCAAAGTGCTTTGCCCGGGGCTGAGTGCTGCAGGAGGGGGCCCTGCCTGCACCGCCGCTGCCTGCGCCAGGGTCTGCCTTCCCCTTCGTCAATAATGCAGTCCCTGCCCCGGACTGCCCGCCGGCACTGCCCGCAATAATGGATCAGGGATGTGAGCAACCGCCCCGGCTCAGCTGAGTAGGAGGCTCTGCACCACCCACCCACCTCCTGGCCCCCTCCTCACCCTCAGCTGAGTCTGATGCTCTGCCATGAGCTGTCAAGCAATGGCAGAGCCCACTGCTGCCTTCACCCTCGCACGCAGCAGCCGCTGCCTGCTGCTGCCCAACTTGCAGACACCAGGGTAGGGGTTTGGGGGGGGGGGCTGCCTGCCAAGGTAAACCCACGCCAACCATGGCTCCCCTGGAGGGAGTGGGTGTGCTGGGGCCAGGGCTCCTGGCTGGTCCCACTCACCAAGGACACATGGCCCAGCTGGCACCAGCACTGTGTGCCAGGACGGTGGCTGAGGCTGGGACTCCCAGCCCTGCTGCAGGGCCATGTTTGCACAGGAGAGCTCTGGGTACCAGGGCACTCACCCCACCCTCCTCGAGCACACCCCACTGCCTGGCAGGCAGAGAGCTATTAGAGAGATTGCCGGCAGCTGCTTGCACTGACTTGGTCTGGGCTGGAGGCAGCTCAGAGCCTGGCAGCGGGGATGGGGAGGAGGACAGAAGCATAGGAACCACTTGGTCAGGGGTAGCCCATGGGTGCTGAGCAACCCCATGCCCCCCACTCTGGAGGCCCCTGGCTCCCCACACAGCCACCATTGTGCAGGGTGAGGACCTGATAATGGGGGACAGTTGGACCTTCAGATGGGGGAGAATCCCCCAAAGTCTGGGTCAGCCCTGGGCACCCCCTACTACCCTGGGGGCAGCCCCCAGTCCCCTGACATGGACATGCAGACAGCAGTGGGACACACACAGCCACCAGAGAAGTCCAGCCCGGGCTGCATCGTGGATCCCAGCTCTGATGGGTAAGCAGAGCCCTCTGACATCTCCTCCCACCATGTCCCTGTGGCAGGGGAGGCTGCTGTGGAGTCCTCAACTGGGCATCACAGTGGCACACGGCCAGATGGCTTCACAGCAGGGCTGCGATGGCATCCCGGGGGGCTGTGCTGTCCCCTGGGTGGGTTTCCCCAGGGACGAGGCTCAGGGGGTGATACAGACACCCACCCCGCCTGGACCATGAGCACGGGCAGGCCATGGAGAAGACTTTGCTGGGATGAAAAGGAAAGCCCCAATCCAGGGCGGCTCCTCTCCTTCTCCTGCCCATCCTCTGCATCCAAAGGCAGCTGGGCAGAGGGGCTGCGCCAGGGGCAGGGGCTGGCTGGCACAGCTGAGGCTGCGGCAGCCACGCCACCCGGGCTGTCACAGGCTGGGCTATTGAATCTGAAAGCAATTAAAGCCATCATCAGTGCTCGCTCGGGGCTGGCTCCAGGCTGCAGGGAAGCTGCCACAACAGATCATGTGCTCGATGCTGCTGGCCTGAGGACCCGGCTCAGCCCTGCGCCTGCTTCCACCTGCACCCCGGCACGCACTGATGCCAGCCCTGGCCAGCACCTACGCAGGGGAGGATGGGGCAGGGTGGGAGGTCACGGTGAGGGGCCACGTGGCATCCCTGGCAGGCAGCCACTCGCTCTTGGTGCATCTGCATGGCAGGATGGGGTCCTGCTTGGCAGAGGGGCTTGGCCACCACTGTGGTCACCACATGCTTGTTGTGACGAGGAGATGGCAGTGCTAGGCAGCAAGATGGGATGGCTCAGTGGTGTTCTCATGGGTGCTGAGGAGGGCTTGGCACCCCGGTAGTCTCCCCTGGGGCACAGTGTGTCTGGGCTGGGCACGGCTGGGAGCTGCCTGCACTGGGAGCTGCCTGCACTGGTGGCTGCCTCCACTGGCGGTTTTTCCCATCAGGATGGCTGGAGCCTGTGGCCCATGGCTCATCCCACATGGTGACGATGGGGACAGCCCTGGCAGGTCATACCCTGGGGCGGGGGGCAAGAAGGAGCAGACCCCGACCTGGGTCACTGCTGCAAGCAGAGTGGATGCTGAAGGGGTGCTACAAAGGCTCTGTCCCCAGCGCGAGGAGGGGGCTGTCACCAAGCACCCTTCCACCCCAACAGCCCCCTCCCCGCTGATGGCGAGCACTGCCAGGACCTCCCCCCCTGCACCCACCCCCTCCCCCATTTTGGTGAGGCTGCAACCGCCTGCCTGCAGTCCCCTGGTGCAGGGCCTGATCCAGCTGCTCCAGGAGCAGCTCCCAGGGCTAAAAGCATCCCCATGCTCCTGCTGGGGCACGCTGGGGAGTGGGGGGGGTCCCCCTCCTCAGGCACCGCACAGTTAAGCAGAAGTTTGCTGGTACGGAAGTTGCACATTGTCTTGAGGCACATTTTCTGTTTTTTCACTTGTGAAATATTTCTGTCAGAACCAGTTAATGTACAAATTAGCAGCGGTGGTCTCTCTTACGTCTTCTGACTCACTAATTTGACAGGGGGTGTTTCGGTGGTGGAGCTCGCTCTTGACAGGCAAACGGGAGGTCAGACACCCGCAGGGGGAGGAGGCACTGAGACACAGCTTCCCAGGGGTCTTCTCCTTCCTAGCCTGCCCCACCATTCCCATCTAGTCATCCCTGGCTGGAGGAGTAGAGCTTGGGTTTGGGTTTTTCCCCCCAAATAATTTTTTTCCCAAAAAAAGGCTCCTCTGCTAGGTAAGGAAATGGGAAGGGAGCCGGGGGATGGAGGTTACACTTTTGGGGTCCTACAGGCAAACCCAAGGTGCATGGCAGGAGGGAGCCAGCACAAGGAGGGGACATGGGCATGCAGAAGGCTCCCCGCACCACAGCTGCATTCTTCACCTCCCTCAAGCCAGGTCACTCCTGGGATTCTAGTTCTGCATTTGCATGATGCCCACCCCACCCCCCAAAGAGCCCCCATCCTCCTCCTGCCATTAGAGAGAAACTAACTGATGCTCATGTTATCTGTGCACATCATCCCTCCACCCCAGGTTATTGATGAGCCAAGGGGCTGTACAGCCCCCTTTTATTTCTCTATCTGCATAACTAGGATGTTAATCAGCAGGGGAGGGGCGGTTGCACCGCTGCCAGGGGGCTGGAGGCACCTGCTTGTCATCAGGGCAGTGGAGGAGAGTGGCTGGAGCTGGCCATGCCTGGGAGACACAGCCCCAGCGTTGAGCAATGCTCAGGACCATGTCGTGCAATCTGTCCCCGGGCTAGAGGCTCACGCGACAGATGGACCTCACGCCGTGCCCGGGAGGTCAACAGCTCTTTGGGCCATGGAGGGATGTGTGCTAAAAACCACCAGCCACTGCTCATGCCACCCTCCTCTGATGTCTGGGGACTGATAGGGACTGCAGCGAGTTGGCCCAGGACTGAACTGGACAAACATGAGCACCTCTTGACCACACTCCTGCTGGAGGAGGGGAAGGAGCTTGGTGGCTGCTTTCTCCAGCCATGGTCTCCTGGCTGTATGGCTGCCAGGGGCTGGAAATGAACCCAGGAAGACGACCACCACTGTGGGAAGGGCAGCTCCAGAGCATACTTGTGCAGCTCCATGTTTTCCTCATTTCCCCTCTTTCTACAGCTGTTTGCCAAGGGCTTTATTGGGGGGGGCGGGGGGAAGCTCTCCCTGCTCATTGAGTTTATTCCTAAAGACATAAAACTCCTTGGGATACTGGTGTTGCATCCTATGGCCAGCATCCACCTGTGTGTACCAGACCCCCCAGAAAATCCTCCCTCTTTGGTACCTGGGTGACCAGAGCTGGTGTTTCACAACATCAGGGCAGCAGCTTGAAGAGGTTTGAGCTGTTGCATCCTGTAAAGATGTCAAACAAACCAGACTGAGTAGTCCTTTCCTCCCCAGAGATTCAACTCCATTTTCAGACATTCTGTCTCAAACTGGAGCCCCAAGATGTTGCCCTGTAAGAGAGACACCAGATGCCAAAAGCAATAGTCGAGAAAACCAGTTTCACATCATGCTGCACAGAAACAGCAGTTCGGCCCAGCCTCTTCCAAGAGTCCCTTGGCAGCAGCATCAGGTCTGGAAAGGAACTGGGAACTCCTGATTCCCCTTTGTAAATGAAAAATGGAAGTTTGCTTTCCAGGGATGAATCTTTGCCCAGTTGGCAGACACAACTAGTCTCTGGTTATACTGGCAAGGATGCCCAGGCAGCTGCTGGCACAGCCTTGCACTGCAACACGTGCTTAAACCAAGGAAAGTTGCCTGCTTTTGGCAAGAGTATTTGGACTGGACAGATGAATGGGAGAGAGCTCTGGATTAACACAGCAGCTTTCCCTCTCAGCCTGATCCAGGCCTCCTTGGGGCCACCTGAGATGCAACATCATGGGAGGGTATCACTGCAATGGAGAGACCCTGATGAATCGCTGCCTGTGGCACAGTGCAGCAGCTCAAGGAGGGCTCTGCATAGGACTTGCAGTGTCTTTTAGGGGCTCTGGTGGGGAGCAACCCACCTGCAGGAGACAGCACAGAGCTGATGGATACCCCAGGGCCCAGGGCTCCAGCCAGGGGCCCTCAGGTCCTCTGCACCCCAAGGTGCCCTTTTAACCATGTGGCTGCAGATACATCCACCATACCACCCCAGGCATAGTCCATCTCCCCACTGTGCTGGCCATGCCTCACCAGGGACAGGGAGCAGGACCACAGCTGATTGCACCCCATAGAGCTGCCAGCCGGCTTCCCTGGCACAACGGACTGTGGGAACAGCGAGCACCAGCCTCGCTGCTGCCTGGGAGGGAGCTGCCGGATGCAGAGGCGGCTGGGGCGAAACAGCTCAGGCAGCACAAATCGACTGTGACAGCCCCAGAAAGGCTGAGCCCGGGGGTGCGGAAAAATACAAGTTAGTTTCCTTTTCCTTACCATATGCTCCCCTTCAGCTGTGGGCGGCACAATAATTACTGCCATCCACCATGCTGGTCTGGCTTGTCACACAGGCTGCCGGCTGCTCCACAGCAAGGGCTGAGCACAGCCCCAGTCTGCAGGCGGAGCCTGCCCCAGCCCCACTCATGTTGGGGAGTGGGATTTGGGTCCCTGGTCCCCAGGTTTGGTCCTTTCTGGCACAAGGGGCACCAGCCTGAAGGCAGCAGAGGTGGGGAGCAAGATGCAGACCCCTCTTCCCCTAGCAGTGTCTCATGGGGGATGCATACCACCTTGCTGTTCACTTTGGCATGGGTGCCACTTCTCCACCAGTCATCCCCCAGCTGCATTGGAGCCAGATGTGACCATCTCTGTCCCGCTTAGCAGGATGCTGCCAGGGAGGTCCTGTGCTAGCTCCCATGCCTGGCTGCCAGGAGACTCTCTGGGGCCAGCTACTGCTTGGGCAGATTAGAAGAGCAGCTGTGTGGAGCACCCTAAAGATCAGGGAGGGGGTAGGCTTTGAGCAGGCGGTTCAACCAGACCACCTCCAGAGACACATTCCAGTCCCAAGTGTGTTAGAGCTCTGTAAGGATGCAGTTGGTACCATGCAGGGAGGAGCACCATGCCCCAAAGAACAAGCCAGGGCACTGTTCCCCAAGGCAGGAGCAGGCTGGGGCCTGGCAAGTGGGTAGCTCTGTGCCAGGACAGCCCCAGGACCATGAGGTCCATACATAATAGGATGGAGCTCTGCCCTATTCAACCCTACAGTGCCCTCCAAAACCCAATGATGACTCTTCAGGCTTCCTGGTGCTCCACCAATGATGTCCCTATAACAAGCATCCATACTGGCATCTTCCTGGACTGTGTAGACCAGAAAGGTTGAAGCATGATTGGTTCTCATTACTTTCAATGAGAGATGTTATGCTGGGGAAGGGACAGGTTTGTCTTGGTCAACCCATGAATTGCCCTTCCCATGCATGGGTCAAAGTGATCTTCATTTATTATGCCTGGCATGAACACAAGCTTCTTCAATCCCTTTATTGAGCAAGAGAAAGATAATCCCAGTGACCATGTCACCTCAGTGTCCCTTTGTACCAGAGCTGGACTACGTGCCCAGTGTAAATGGCTGCTGGTGGTGAGGAGGTGGGTCCATCACCAAAACAGCCCCTCTTTCCCCAGTCTTCACCAGCCAAGCCTCCCAGGTGCAAGGTGGGAGAAGGGTCTTGGCACACACCCTGTATCTTGCACCACTTGCTCCTCACCATGGGAGTGGGATGGGGACATGGTGCCACAAACTGGTGTAGTCTTCTCCTTCCAGACTGTCACAACAGCGTGTGCCCAGCCATGGGCCTTGCTCCCCATTGCCACAGCAGCTCCATCTGTGGCTTCTCTGGTGCAAACAAAGCCAACAGCTTCATGACAGTGCTAAAACCCATCCGTCATGGCTTTGGATAGCATATGTGCTCAAGAATCCAGCCCGTGCCTCAGTTTCCCCATCACATCAGATCACTCCCTCTGGCCTCAGCAGCATCCTGAAGGTGCAGGGAGGTGGGATGCAGAGGGGACAGCTCCAGCTGGAGCGCTAGAAGGTGCAACAGCTGAAAAAATAATCCAGACTCTGGCAACTTCCTCAGGATTCCCTCAGAGGCCATGATGAAGAGAGGAATGGATCTGACCCCTGGCCAAGCCACCCTTCCCCAGCCCTGCGGGCTCAGCTTTGCAGGGCATACACATGGTAAAGCAAAATTTAGGGGATCTGTGGTGCCACAGGTTCAACACCACCTTGAGGGATTATCTGGAAGATTAACTTTCCCCACACACTCAGTGGGGATCTCACTTTCCCTTCCACATTTCAAAAGGAAAAAGTCCTAAACCTCAGCTTTCCTTCTCCACCCCATCCCTGGGAGGTCCCCATGCTTGGCGGTGCCCGCACCACCCCTGGCTCTGCCCAGCCGGTTGAGTGAGTCACTGACTCTTTAACTGGTTCTGCGGCGAAGGACCTTAATCGAGTCACCGCGCCTGGGTCAGGATGCTGATGCGATGTGACAGCTGCCCCGCACACCTCCCCGAACACGGCTGCTTGGGGCAACGGCCAGCGTGGCACCCTGGTGCCAGGGTGCAGGTGGCAGTGGGGCTTTCAGCAGCACCAGGGTGGGAGGCACCCACCTGGGGAGGGCTGGGGTGCTCAGGGCCAAGGGGTGCTGGGGAATCCTTTGCCATCACCCAAGAGACCCCTGACGTCACTGGAAGGCGGTTTAATATCTGTCAATCGCATGGAAAATTGTGTGTTTGGCCCCAGAGCCCTCGTCTCCACGCCCCTCCCCCCAGCTGCCTGTCCTATTTTGAAGGGCTCATTTTCTCAGCGCTAATGAAAGCGACAGCCGTGCAGGGCTGGTATTTGGGGTTATCAGTGAGAATATTAATAGCTGGTGCTCAGCATTAACTCTTTGAGAGGCCAGCCAGAGGCCAGAGCTGGGCTGCCATTGCTGCAGCGCCCAGCCACGGAGGAGCCTGGTCTCCCTAGCATTGTGTCCACGACTGGGATGGTGTCGTGGTTTAGCCCCAGCCCGCAACTAAGCACCATGCAGCCGCTCACTCACTCCCCCTACCCCAATGGGATGGGGGAAGAGAATCAGAGGAGTAAGAGTGGGAAACACTCTTGGGTTGAGATAAGAACAGTTTAATAATTGAAATAAAGTAAAATAGTAATGATAATAATAACAACAATATAAAAAGCAAGTGATGCACCATGCAATTGCTCACCACCCGCCAACCGATACCCAGACAGCTCCCGAGCAGCGATTGCTGCTCCCTGGCTAACCCCCCCCCCCCCCCCCAGTTTATATACTGAGCATGATGTCACACGGTATGGAATAGCCCTTTGGTCAGTTTGGATCAACTATCTTGGCTGTGCCCCCTCCCAGTTTCTTGTGTGCCTGGCAGAGCATGGGAAGCTGAAAAGTCCTTGACTAGCATAGGCAGTACTTAGCAACAACTAAAAACGTCAGCATGTTATCAACATTCTTCTCCTACTAAATCCAATACACAGCACTATGGCTGCTACTAGGAAGAAAATTAACTCTATCCCAGCCAAAACCAGGACAGATGGTGATCCCATTTCCACAAGGTTTTAATTGCCAGTTTTCAGGCCTGGGGGAGGCTATTGACCCAGATGCTTCCTGGTGAGGAGGCTGGGGAAGCAGAGAGGTGGAGGCTGAGGGGATGGTGGTGGATGCTGCTACCTGGTGCAGCAGTGAGGGAAGGACTTGGGGCAGTGGTGGAGGATGGGTGCCTCCAAATGCCCTCCCTTTGGACCTCCTCAGAGACCTGAGGGATAGGCAAGTGCCAGAGGTGACCTGTGCCAGGTCACAGATAGGGAGAAAGGACAAACTCACCTTGTAACCAGGAAGGCTCTGGCAGTCTGAACGTGTTCATAGTCAATTAGGATGCAGAGTTCCCCACAAGGGGTTTGCAAACACCTGCATGCACCTGTTGAAGAACAAACATCTCAGAGTGTCTCCTATAACACTCATGGTTTTTTACCTCCCTTGCTCCACCATTGGCATCTCATTTGGTTTCCACATAACTCAGGTCACTTCAGTGCCAATGGAGTTACCTGCATGAAATCAGCCAGACACTGACTCTCACTGGGACCTCAGGGTGCCTTCTACTTGTTGATCCTGTTGGGCATGGGCTTGTTGCAGTGGTGAAGGGGTGTTTGTGGTGGATAGCCTGCAGAAGACATTCATGTGTGATGGCTCCTTAGGAAGAAAGTATCTCCTTGGGCTGCATCTCAGCAACAGATGATTGTGGTCATGAAGAAACCAGCTGAGAAGTTGGCACATCAGCCTGCCATCACACAGGCTAATCCTGCCAATGAAGAAGGGACAGGAGAGTTGTACTGTGTCCAGAGACACCAGGCAGCAGTTACAGCAGTTCCTTTGGAGACCAAGGAGTGGTGTAAATGGGACAGAGAAAACACAGACTGATTTTATATCAACATCTATCCAAGCTTTGAGCACACCAGGATTCACTTACAGGTTTCTTGGTTCTGCCATCAGTTGTGCTGCTATAAAAATCAGGAGTGACACCGTGAAGGCCAGCAGAGCAACAGCAGTGATAAGTCACGCTGAAGGGAGGATCATGTTTACCAGGGAAAGAACAACTCTCCATCAACCTCCAGTTAGGACATGAGTTTTTTTGGCAGGGACCCCTGCACATTTGGGAGCTCACTGCTTGTCTCTAAAGTCCCCTCTAATTGGATGCATTTAAAGATGCCTCCTGAGCTGTCTTTGTCTCCTTGCAGCCAGCAGGACACATGTCCCTAAAATGACACCAGCTAATTAAGGCCGTGGAAGCCCAAGAACTCTTCTGTGCCTTGTTTGTTATCTGAGAGCCTGAGGCAACACTGAGGCCAGTAGGACCCTGACAGGCAGCTGGGGAAACCTGGTAATGACAGGGTCACCAAACCAGTCAGGGAGAAAGAGGCAGAAGAGTACAGAAATCAGCAACGACAATAACAACCAGCCACTCTAATGGTGCCGAGGAGCCTACTGTGCCTTGGAGAGATGGGATCAATGAACCAGAGAGCTTCCTCCCTGCTCCTCACCTTTTTCCAGGCACTTCCAGGCACCTCCAGGCTAAATGGGATGGAGGGTGGGGGTGGCAGCAGGAGGGCACTGGGGATGGAGTCTGCTGCAAGAAGGTCAAGAGATGAGTCTCTTATCAGGCCATTTCCTGCTTGCTGGGAAAACATAGCAGCCTGTCTCTGGTTTGGCTAAAGAACTGTCCCAGTCACCAGCTGCCTGGGATGCTATCCTGGCAATCCCTTTCTCTTTGCCTTCAGGAACTAGAAACCAGGGCAGAAGCTATGTGTTTAATATGCACATATGAGAGGCTGGACCTGGAAGAACAGTTAATGAGAGGACACCACCTTCCTCCCCTCCCTTGAGTTATCTCCTCCTGCTATTGTCCACCTTCTGCTTTTGCCTGCTGAGAAGAAACACCTTCTGCAGCATCCCTGAGCCCATTCCCACCTCCCTCACATTGCACTGTTTGCAAGTCCTCAAGACCTGCCTCTGCACCTCTTCAGCACAGTGGGACACACATGAATGCATAGATTAGCATCAGCTGCTCCTCACAAAGACCACACTGCTGGGGGTCCCCTGCCCATTGGGAAGGAAGAAGGCCCAGGGACATTGAAACACATGCACTAACACCAGAAGTACTCCTCATCAAGGCCTGGGACAATCACTCTCACCTCCCTCAGACCCCTCAGTGTCCCCACCCATACTGGCCCTCACTAACACACTTCCCCTAACACCAGCCCCAGCAGAGCAGCTGCCCATACCAGCACCCATCAGAAAGCCAGACATGTTGACGCCCCCTTTCCCAGCAGCTCCTGTCCACAACCCTGTCCCCAAAAATCATGGTCCTGACCTGCTACTAGCTCTTCGGTTTCCAGAGAAGAGATAGGACCAGATGTTGCTGAGGGCTGAGTTTATACTGATTTCCCAAGTGGAAACACCTGAGAGTTCATGAACCACACCCTACGATACATTAATTATCCCATCTCCATTGATTCACAGGACACTTGCACCTGCTGGAGATCTCCTTTACATCATGTGCGTCCAGCCCATCATTCCTTTTTTTCTGACAACACCATATCAGACAGAAAAAGAGATGTTTCTTGTGTCTTGTGCCATGTCTATACTATCTAAGCAAATGCTAGTAGTGCAGTAACACATCATGGTTAATGATCGTTGTGGTCTGCTTGTCCCTTCAGCTATATTCTGGTGATGGAGGAGCGTGCTGGGGAGTTTCTAGCTTTTGTACTGAAAGGCCTCAATAAGGTCTCCTCGCGGCCTTCTCTTCCCCAGGCTGAACCCCAACTCTCTCCGCCTGTCCTCATAGGAGAGGTGCTCCAGCCCTCAGATCATTTTTGTGGCACTCCTCTGCACCCACTCCAACAGGTCCATGTCCTTCTTGCACTGAGGGCTCCAGAGCTGGACACAGTACTCTAGGTGGGATCTCACCAGAGCAGAGTAGAGAGGCAGAATCCCCTCCCTCGACTTGCTGGCCACGCTTCTTTTGATGCAGCCCAGGATGTGGTTGGCTTTCTGGGCTGGAAGTGCACATTGTTGGCTCATGTCCAGCTTTTCATCCACCAGCACCCCAAAGTCCTTCTCTGCAGGGCTGCTCTCAACTTCTTCATCCCCCAGCCTGTATTGATATCAGGGGTTGCGCCATCCCAGGTGCAGGACCTTGCACCTTGTTGAACCTCACGAGGTTCACATGGGCCCACTTCTTGAGGTTGTCCAGGTCCCTGTGGATGGCATTCTGTCCCTCAGGTGTGTCAACTGCACCATTCAGCTTGGTGTTGTCTGCAAACTTGCTGAGGGTGCACTCGATCCCACTGTCTATGTCATTGATGAAGATATTAAACAGCACTGGTCCCAGAATGGACCCCTGAGGGACATCACTTGTCACTGATCTCCACTTGGACATCGAGCCGTTGACCACTACCCTCTGGATGTGACCATCCAACCAATTCCTTATCCACCAAACAGTCCACCCATCAAATCTGTATCTCCCCAATTTAGAGAGAAGGATGTTGTGGGGGACTGTGTCAAAGGCTTTACAGAAGTCCAGATAGATGACATCCATTGCTTTTCCCTTGTCCACTGATGCAGTCACTCCTTCATAGAAAGCCACTAGGTTGGTCAGGCAGGACTTGCCCTTTGTGAATCCGTGAATCCGTGATGGTAGATGACATGGTGGCCTGCTGCTAATGCTGGTGGTAACTGGCTGGAACGAGGGTACCTGATGAGCTCCTTGGGTGACAAGACAGCTTCATGTCTGAAGGTGAAAGGAGGTGCAGACGCCTGTGTGTAGCCCATCTGTGACCAGTGCAAGAAGCATCCCTGTACTTGGGGTTGCTTGCAAGAACTGTTCCAATGATGGTTGTCCATCTCAGTTTCACTGGCATGAATTGTTGCTTGTATCCATGGGGGACCATTAAATTCAGTGCTGGCCAGAGCAAGAAATACCCAGACCGTACCCAAGTAAAGTGACCTCCAAGCTCAGCAAAGGCACCACTAGCACCAAACCCAGGTGACCTGGCCCATTGACATGCTGTTACCCAACCCACTTAGCTCCCAAGCACTCTGGGCCTGGATCAGTCCCTCAGGGAGAGTTGCATGGCACTGAGCGTAACCGGGGCCTGACCTCAGCCAGCTGATCGCACTGCTCACTCATCGGAAAAGGGGTCAGTACTGATTACTGAGTGTGATCCTGGTCTGGGGAGACACACCGTGTCAGGCTGATCTGAGTGGCCAGAGCAGACCAATGGACTCCAGGGGATCAGGATCTCCAGAGACATATTTTGCCATGAAATCTGTCCATTTGTTATAATTAAAAAAAAAAAAAAAAATTGGCTATTAATCATGACTTTTTTTTCCTAGCAATACGCAAGTTGGGAAAAACTGATGCGCTCAGGAGGAGCAGATAAAGAAGGTTCAGTGCTGCAGTAGGGTGGTTGCCTCAGCTCTGCATGTGAGTGCCATGTTCCTGGAGATGCTCTGGGGAGCTTGCAGCTCTCCTAGGGACCACATTACATTTTGCTTTTCTCCTTCCAGTTACTTATGATTCTCTGAGCATCTAAACCCTGTAGTTTACATTATATGACAGAACAAAAAGGTCCTATGGGCAGGGGTCTAGGAAATCACACAAATAGCAATTTACTAATTTCATGCTGCCCATAGAAATCCTGAAGGCCTGGGGGTCTGAGGATGGCACATGAAGCTTTTCTCTTTTGGGGCAATTCGTTTCAATCCAGCCTTTCTAATGACTGAAGGTTCCTGCTCACCTGAAGGCACATCAGTGGCCTGCAGGAAAAGGGCCAGGGTCTCTGTGTCGCTCAGGTCTCTGGATCATCAAACCCATCTCTACAAGTTGGGCTGTCATGGGCCAGCTCAACAGAGTTTCACCCTTTAAGCTGGTGAAAAGATTAATGATAAAGATGGAGCAGGTAGACAGAGGTATGTCCAACCTTTCCATGGAAATTGTGGTCCCAAGTGAGAATGTAAAGGCTGCTCATGGGCTTGGCTGCAGGGTCTCTACAAATAATTTTCATCCAGGTTTGGCCAGACACAACCAGAACCCACAGCCCATCCAGCAGCCACAGCAACAGCAATTTACCCAGATAAATGAGGACGTTTCTCTTCTGAGCTGGTGTCCCCAAGCTGCTGAGCTTCCCTGGTTCAGAGTGCAAGTCTTCAGACAGTTCTCCCTGCATGGAGCAGGACCTTGTTGCTTCCCTGGATTACTAGGACTATTTTGCTGAGGAAGGCAAGCAGCAGGAGTCAGTGTGCCATTTATTTTGGTCTTACTGAGGTAAAATTCATGGAGCATCATTTGGAGTCTAAATTTCCTCCAGTGCCAGAGAGAGTTGAATGTTTGCCCAAGTGAAGACACATAAAGACTCCAGAAAATATTTGGAGGCCTTCTGGGAGGTTGTCTGACATGTGCGTGACCTGGGATTTTTGACCAGACCTGCTTGGGAACCATCCCCATGTTAGGCTGACAGCAGACCCTTGGAAGAGGCAGTTGGAAAGGGTAAGAAGATGCTTTTATGGAGAAGACATGGGGTGGACTTTCTTTCCCTTGAGTCCACCCCTCCCTGAGCAGCAGCTCTTGTTCCTCACCACACAAGTCCCAGCGGAAAAGGCCATTGTCTGGGTGTTGTTTCAACTGGCACATGAATGACAGGCAGTGCCCCAGTACAGGACTTTTCCCCAGGGCAGCAGGAGGGACAGTGTTCCTGCAGCAGAGCTACAGGATGCTTCAACACTGTCACTTACCTTCAGCAACCAAATCTGAGAGCCTCCATGCTCCATGGCTGCAATTTCACTGTGCTGGCTCCTCCAGGCATTTTTCCTGTGGCTCTTGCCAGGGGGACTGTCATGCTGCAAGGATGCTCTGAGTGGCCCAGCTCAGCTCCAGTTGCAGCAATCCAGCTCTAGCTCGCAGCTGCAGAAAGGTGTTCCCATCTGTTGCTTTCTCCAGACGCTGGCTACAGCGGCTATTGAAACAAAGTTCTCTGCACTGTCATAGCATTGTCACTGAGCTGAGGGCAAGAGGGCAGGATCTCACCCACTGATATGTGATTTTTTTCTTCTTTTCTTTGCTTGGATTGCTAGGAGGCTGAGGCATGCCTCTAGCTAATTTGTTGACCAGCATGCTTGGCTTCTTACAGCTGGAAGCATCTTCTCTTCTGGAGCACTTGCCCTGTACAAAGCAGGTTGTTTAAATGAGAAGCAAAGAGAAACAGTGTGTTTGTGCCTCATTGCAATGGGACACCACACAGGTTTTGAACTGAAGACTTCCAAGGGGTCTACCTTTCTAGGAGAGACCCAGGCTACGTGGTCCTGTGGTTAACAACAGGATGGGAGCACCCAGCCCGGCAAGGTTGCTGCCCTCCCACACCCCCATGGACACTGGGCGCCCAGGCAGACCCTGCTGCTTTTGCCTCCTCCTCCTCCTCCTCCTCCTCCTCCTCCCCAAAGCAACTCTTGTCTTACCTCTTGTGAGCTTCATTTGTCCAAGTGTAAGAACATCCACCAGTGTGGCACACTGCAGGAAAAACAAGCCCAGGGCACGTCCCCAGCCCCTGGGGACCCTGCACCAACCCCACACATGGTGGGGAGCCACGATTGTCCCCCTCCAACCCTGCCTCCGCTGCCTCACTGTGCATGCTCCCACTGTCCCTGCTCCCCACGCTGCCACTTCCCCCATGGCTGTCAGTGCTGGGACGGCTGATAGACCCTGACAGCGCTGCTCTTTTTCTCACAAGCCGTCAGCTGGCTGTGAGCGAGGGGACCCAGCCCATGCGGATACAATGCTGCCCCCCCGCCACGCCCCGCGGGAGGTTGCATTGCACCGAGCAGCTGTTCCACATCACATTGTGTCGCGCTGCCCACGACGATGGGACACGGCACTTGCACCGCTGACGTGGTGCCAGGAGCCATGGAGCCTGGCAGGATGGGGATTTGCCTGGGGAGGACGGCTGGCGTGGTGATCAATCTGGCTGCCAGAGACTGGGGGCATGAAGGTGCTGCAGAAGGGGTGACAGGAGCAGGCAGGTCTCCGCACGGCACAGCAGCCCTCACCTAGCTGCTGTGTTGGCCCAACACGCTGGTCCCAGCCTGCCTGCCAACCCTCATCCCTGCCCTGCAAAACTGTGCCTTCCTCCTCCACCTCCAAAGCTGCATCCAAGCATGCTGTAATTTTTCTTTGCTATTCTTGGCTCATCCAGCCTATGGCCAGTTCTGGCCTGCAGCATCTTGCTGCTGAAGATGGAGGGTGTCCAGTGCACCTCCACTTTGCATCCAAGCCTTCTCCTTTTTTTGCATGCTGGCCCTCCCCTGCAGGGAGCGGGCAGCTTTGCAGAGCTGGCAGAGGGTTCACCCTGGATGCTGTAACCCCTCAAGATGGGTGGGACATGAGCTTGGTGTCATGAGCTACTCCAGCTCCTGGAGAAAGGAGCTGGAAGACAATTTCCCCTTCAATCTGGATTCTGAGCAAGAGTAAACCAGTGCAACAGGGGCAGTGCACATCCCTCAGCCTGCTGGGGGCTACACAGAAGCAAGGACACAATATGCACGCTGCTTCCCCAAGCACAGGCTTATTCATCCTGGCCTTCCTTGGGCAGCAAAGCTTCCCGTCCCCTGCGCTTGCAGTAGTTCTGCAGTCTCACTGCACAGCTTATCCATTTTTAAAGAGCATACCTCATAAATACTTTGTAAAGCACCATCTAGCCAACGTGCTTTTTCTGATTATTTTTTTTCTTCCCCGGCTGCTTGGAAGGGATGCTCACTCTCCCATTCCTCTCTGGTCTGCAGCTCTTGCCATTATCTTGTACATGTTTGCTTCTTTGAAGTTGCCAGGACCCTGCCTTCAAGTTGAGCTCTGTGCGGGGCAGCATGTTGTTCCCAGCTGTGGGTTGCAGCGAAAGATTACAGCTCTCCTCTTTGCTCCATGCACCCTTCCCAGCACCCCACAGGTGCTGTCAGTGCCTCCAACAGCCCCACAGAGTGCTGAGAGCAGCCCAGGTGAGCAGGTGCAGGCTCCTCCGGACTCTCACCTGGACCCTCCTCACCCTTCTCCTCCCAAGGGGCATCCTTCCCTGCTGTCCATCTTGGGCACCTTGCAGTACCAGGAGAGTGGGACCCGCCCTCTTCCCTCGCTGCTGCTCTCACATCTTGACATGTGCCTCCAACTCTGCCATTTATCAGTTGATTTCCATGTTCAGTTTAAAAAGCAGGTGACTGGTGGAGCAGACAAGATGACAACCTAGACACAACTCAACAGGGCTGACTCCCTGCTTGGGAGATGTTCCTAAGCCAGAGTTTGGCTTGTCCAATGTGCAGCAGGTTATTCTTATCTTTTCCTCTTTTCTGAATCAATACTTTGCATGGTACCAGACCAGGCACTTCCAAAGCAGCTTGCCACAGAGCTATTCTCATCATCGGCCAAACTTCATCCTCTCCAAAAATGTGTCAGATAAGCTGAAGGAAGCCTGTTCTCCCCAGATCACATCAAGTGACACAGACTTTTCTCTAATTCCTCGTTGTACAGCTCCAGCAACCCTTGACTTCATCGGGTGCTGACGTCCGATGAACAACCTGGCAGTTCCTGCCAGTTCATCCCTATTCCTTGCACCCAGCTCCTGCTTATCCACTGGCTCCTCTTCCAGTTTAAATGTAGTGCCGTGGTTTTAGCTTGCTGCCATAAAGCAGCAAGGTTCATGTGGTCATACTGGCTGTCCCAGCCTTCAGCCTCCCAAGTGCTTGGTCCTCTTTCAACCAAATCAGACAAAATAGTCAAAATCTCAAAAGTGGTAAGAGGTTTTGTGAAGCTTCTTGGCTTAGTTCAAGAGAAAGACCCAAAGTGCTGCCCCACATTTCCAAAGAAATGCTGCTGCGTGAAGGCACCAATATCTTCTAGAATGACCACCAGGCCAACCAGCATGTGCATGGCCAGGCAACCAGCATCAATGCCCCAGGAGATGCTGCCTGAGGTCCCATGGGCAGAGGATATTACAGGGGACAGGGATGCGAAGGTCCCGCTAAGAGCTGGGGGAGGTGGGATGAATGGGGCTGGAGGATGGGAGTGTGTCCCAAGGGACAGAGGCTGGGCAGCAAAAGTGAGGTGGGAGGAGAGTGGGAACATGAATCCAGGAGAGCAGCCGCATGCCACAGCTTTTTCCGTCTTTTATAACCACTACCACTGGCCTCTGAGCCTGGTTGCTTCTTCTTCTTACCTGGGTGGTAAAACCATCCCAGGCAGGTTGTAGGGGCTCTTACCATTTTTCTGCTTCTGATTTAATTTTTTTTTGTTCTTATTTTTCAGCTGTAAAAGTCTCACCCTTGTCCAGAGCTTCACCTCTGCAGGCTTTGGCACCCCCAGCTCAGGGAGGACTTTCCCAGGCATGAAACGGACGGCTTCAGAGCCTTTTGTTGTTGCTTTCTCCCAGCTGTGGTGTTAATGGCTCTTGAAGGCAGCCTAACTCCATAAGGCAGCGCAGAGTAACCTGTGCATTGAGCGGACACCCTCGCCCCTGGGCAGGACCCGCCTGTGTGCAGGGTCAGCTTTGCTGCTGTCACTGTGAGACATCACAAGGGTCTGTCCCAGTGACCAAGGCTATTTGTGACAGCAGGTAAGCTGGGGAGGATGGGGTCTGCAGCTGGTGCACAGCACTCAGAGCTTTGTTTCTGCCTTGCTGTTGGCCTCTCTGCCTTTGGTTGGGTTGTTGAGCTTTGGCTGGAGATCCTGCATGTGGTATGCACTAGCCATCCCCAGAAAACTGGGTGTGGGGCAGAAGACAGGAGCAAGGGGAGCACACTTGAGCCTGCAGCTGACAGGAGACGAAGCAGAGCTTCCTGACTAGGCTGGAGGGAAGCGGCTGTGGAAGGGGACACAGAAGTGCAAGCCTTCACTCTGTTCTTCTTGCAGATTTGAGACTGACAAGGAGACCCCTGAAAGAAGGGGCTGGAAATGAGCATGTGGAGTAGGCCCCTGCTGTGTGACTCTAGGATCCAGCCAGGGATGTCCCCCAGAAAGGGCACTTCTTGGCAAGGAAGGGAGGTGAGATCCTGGCTCGCTCCCTCATTAGAAAACCAAGCTGTGTGAGATCCATACACTCAGAGAGGGAAGGCAGGGTGAAGGAGACCATGCCCTGCCAAGTGCTCAGTTTTGAAAGGAGTCTGGGTATTTACTGGGCTAGTGAAAAGCAAGTGTGGCAAGTTCCAGAAGGCTGGGGTGTGCCTGTGAAGGCTGTGCTTCGATGCAAGCATTGGGAGCACCCCAACAGGCAGACAGCAGGATCAGCTCTGTCTGCAGCAAGAGTGCTGCAGACTGGAGACTCCATCTCTCCCAGCTGCCAAGAAAATGGCCAGGCCACGAAAGACAGACCAAAGCTCATTCCCAGGAGAGTTTTGAGGAAAAAGGAAGAGCAAGCAGTTAAAAGACCTGCCAAGAGGAACATTATTCATATGCAAGTCACGTGCCCCTGTGAAACCCTGCCAACCAAAGACCTGTGGCAACCAGGATGCCTGTGAAAGCATTTAACAGTGATGAAACAGAATATTAGATGTGTAAAAATGCTTGAGTTGCCTCTGTACAGCCTCATCTTTTGGAAGTCATGGCATAAGTGATGATGCAACCAGGTGAGCTGAACTGGGAAGGCATAGACTGGGTGCAGAGCCTCTCACAGCTCCTGTACTCCTGGAGGGGTTTGAAGAGACCAACCCCTGAACAGAGAAGCAAAGCCAACAGCTCCTGTCTCCGAGTCGCTGGGCATGTGTGCACCCATGCTGTTGACGCTCTTTCCAGGCAGGTGCATATTATCAGGTCATCTTGGTTGCCCAGATTTATTATGAAATAACTCTGGCTGCATCTTTGATATATGTACAAGAAAGGGCAGCTTCACACAAGCACAATGAAGACTTCAGCTGTCAAATTTTTATTATTCAGATCATTAGCTATGGCATCAATTTTCTCCCAGAGACCTTTGATTAGAGCAGTTCTTTATTGAATTTGTGGCATGCTTTCCTCTTGAATGCTGCTACACTGTCCTCATTCTTCCAGTTTGTTCTTCAGGCTTCCACACCCAAATTAAGATGCCACTCGCAGCTGTTTTGGAAGTCCCTTGAAGATCTGCATATCTATTCTTTGAAATGTCTTTGAGAGCTGACTGAAGAGTGAGCAGCATCCCGCTGATCCGATCCAGCCTCACTCTCATGTGTTTTGTCCCTAACACAATCATTTGTACATGTTCAAAATGAATACAGGATGGGAATGAAGCACTCCAGCATCTGCATGTCAGTAAGGGAATCAGAGAAGCTGCAATTTTAATGATATGGAAGAAGTCGCTTGTTTAGAGCCTGATTTCATGATGTTCTATTACCTGTGACAGCTTATGCTGGGACTATATTTGCTTCTGCTCTCACCTTCCCACATTTCCTTGGATAATTTTTATTCCACAGCTTGCTTTAACTCATCTGCCCTGATTTCCAGCTGTCCTTAGTTGGCTAAGAAATACTGAATTAACCCTTCTATAAGCTGTTTTGCTTTTCCAATGCTTTTTCCCCCTCCATTCTTAAGCAGAGATTCACCTCTGCCAGAAAAACGTGACTTTTGGTAGCTCGGTCACTGAACTTACTGATATGTCTTCATGTGTAACTCTCCAACCACCCTGGGAATAACTCGAGTATCTTTGCTGTGTTTTCCCTATGGAAACACCTTCCGCTAGCTTTGTTGGTTGACAGGTCCTTGTCTCCTAGACAAGTGGTTATAACTATGTTTACCGCTTGGTTTGGTGTTAAGCAATGTTATAAATAAGCACTACTAGAGGGGCTATTTTTCAAATCCAATAGGAGGAATGTTATATTGCTTATTCTGGCATTTAAATTGAACTGTAACTAGCTGTAATTAGCTCCAATTGCACTGAGTTTTTAGCATCTTGTATGACTTTGCATAAACCATTGTGATCAACAATCTTCATCATGTTGCTCCCTTTTTCCAGCTGGTGGACTCCTCTTCCCGGGCAGCCCAGTGCCCTCCTGGCTGCCCGGCTGCTGCCCCACCAGCTGCGCTTCTCTGCTCCCGTGAGCATCCCCAGCCTGCTGCGTGGGGCTGCCAACATGGAAATGTCACTGCCTGCGCTTTGGGGGCTTCCTCACTACTGCTGTAGCAGTGAGGGAAATGTCCAGCTTGTCCTAACTGGTGCCAGGGATTTCATGCCTGCTTCAAGTCTTCCTTGAAACTCCAGTGAATTCAGAGGAAAAAGGAGCTTTAGTTTGCTGTAATTCCCAGCTCCTGACACTGAATGTTTGAAAGGACTGTAGTTGCACTAGATGGTCATTGTTGGTCCCTTCCAACTGAAGTATTCTTCTCTTCTCTTCTCTTCTCTTCTCTTCTCTTCTCTTCTCTTCTCTTCTCTTCTCTTCTCTTCTCTTCTCTTCTCTTCTCTTCTCTTCTCTTCCCTTCTCTTCTCTTCCCTTTTGGAGAATGGAAAAAGTGCTTTATAGTCATTGTGACAGCACTTGGAGCCAGGAAATCCTCCCAGGTTTCAGGAGATGTCTGGCCCAAGTTTGGGAGCTGGGGTGGGAATCTGATATTTTTATCATTACATAGCCCATGGCCTGGTGCTGGTGCAGTTTCCTCTCTGCAGTGTGCATGTCATGCTGGAAAACTTAAGGCTGGAAATTAAATTGTTCCTGTGCTCCCATTCATGAACAGAAACGATCCAGTTACCATTGTCAACTGAAATTTGGAGTCCATAGCTGAGACCATAATGGAGAGGTATCTACTGAGAAAGACCCATAGCTTGATCTACTATGCACCTTTCTTCTAATTCTGTCCTACCTCCACTGGAAAGAGGTAAGTCTTCTGCACCCTTCCAAACAGCCCTGAAGGTGCCTAAACACAGTTTTTGTCCAAAAATGAAGACTGGGCTTTCAAACGCAGAAAGACTTTGGTTGTTGCCGATTCTCAAGGCTGAGTTGTTGATGAGACGTGTGTCTCTGCCGGGGTAGCTATGGCTGGTGGCCTGGGGTTTCCAGTTCCTTGGTTTCTGGGATTGCATGGGTAGTACTCCAAGGAGCTTACTATCAGGAAGACCCCAGTTCATGCATAATTTAGAACAGTAAAACAATAGCAGTTCCCATGGCTGCGATTTCCCATCAGCACCAAATTTGCCCAAGAATTCAGTGTGATGGAAAGGACAAGACAAGAAGAGAGGAAAAAAGGGGAAGATGATATCCATAGGAGGACAACAGGGAACAGCTATGCTGTCTCACTGTGTCCTGACCCGTTCCTTGGCGCTGAGTGGCAGCGAGCAGCTGGGTTGGCATCAGGACCACTACATCCTCTTCCCAGGTCTGCTGCACCTTCAGCCATGGTCTTGGGCAAGTCCATTTGTCTTCTTCCCTCCACTGTGGTACTGTTACTGATAATACCACCTTTTGGGACAGATTTATGGCATCATTAATGTTTATGAGAACTTTGAGGTTCTTGGATTGGGAGGACAAAGGGCTGTTATTTATTGGGCATCTCCATGGAGCAGTGGAGGTGCCCACCACACAACAGCCCTTTGCTTCTCTCTTCCAAGACCATTTAGGACCCTTGGCCTTACTGAGTTATGTGTTGCCAGTCTTCGCCCCTGTTGCTGCTGCTTTTTTCCCTCTTCTCTCTCACTCCCCCTTTCTCTCTCCTCCTTCTCCTCCCTGGCTCCGTAGCAGTTTCCTCGGGAGTGTTCAGCTAGCTGACACATTTGCCACAGATGGATGGTGCACACGGAGACAGCTGTCACTCCCGATTTGTGGTCCACTACATGACAGCAGGACTGATGCCTTCTGAAAGGCCGTCTTGCGGAGCACATGCACTCTGACATTCTTTGAGATGAGCCCTACAGACACCTCTGAGTGGACCTCGGGAGAAGCTGGCAAGCTAACCCTTCCCGCTCCCCCTCCCCGAAGCAGCCTGCAGGCTGGAAGAAAGCAAGCACTCTGGTGTGCACACACACACACTCACATGGCCAACCTCCTTGGGTAGTTCTGTGCCACTACTGGTCTGCCAGGTCCCAGCCCGGCTGTTTGCTCCTGATGCTGGTGTATGAAGTGAGGCAGGCTGAGATTTGCAAGAGGGAAAGGTCACCAGCGAAGCTGCTCTTTTCCCCTTTTCTGCCTTTTTAATTGCAGGAGGGAGGGATATGGGCTCCAGTTTCATTCTGTCAGAGCAGCTGCCTCCAGCCTCTTGAGCTCCTCTGTCACAGCAAAAGCTGATAGACTTTGCAGCACCAGTCCCTTCAGGCCTCTGTCTTCTCCATCACTTATGGTGGTCTCCATCACTGATGATGGTTTCCATCACCTATGACCCACACAGCAATATGGAAATTGTCCCTCTTGGCTGGGGGTTTCCCCCCACCTCTCCACCCCAGCATTGCACACTGCAGTGGGGCAGGCTGCCATAACAGGATTCTGGTATTTCCTGTGGAGGTTCCTCTCACCATCTTGGTGCCAGCTGCAAAGGTAAGGCTGACTTAGGCAAGGTGGCTCCTTTGAGAACAAAGCCCTCTGCCCTTAGCCAGGCTGAGGCTCATTGTCTCAGGTCCCAAACACCCATACCTCTCCTACACACTGACAATGTAGACACCTGAGTATTCAACTCTGAGGCCTTCAACAAAACCCTTCTGGTGGGACTTTCAGTTGGACAGACAAAGCAAAACAGTAGAAACAGTCTTTAGCTCCGGGCAGAAGAACAAAATATTCTAGAAGCCAGACTCCATGGGAATGGGAAGTGGTCTTGCCTTCGGTCCTCAGAGAAAAACCTTCTTTCCAAAAAATGGATATGCACAGCTGTTAATCGTCCATCTGACTTGAGGGAGGTTGTGGTCAAGCGAATAGAACTTCCCAAAAGGAAAACAAATCTTGAACTAGATCTAGAGAATATGATCTGGGCCCTTCTGGAACTGACCTGAGACTTCCCCATTTTGTTCAGTGTCTGTGCACTGTCCCACATTACACAAGAACATGGTGGCTGCACAAGATCATGCCAAAGGTCCTTCTAAGTAAGGTTCCTGGGTGGCATTCAACAGTAGAAACCCAGGGGAGAGGACAAAAGCAGAGCAAACATATGTGAGACTTCTATTGTGTACTCTCCAAGCCTTCAACCAGTCATAGATGAGGGACTTTCTGAACCAGACATGATTTCTCTGTATTTAATAACTCCTGGTGGAGTTCCTATCCTAGCAGTGCCTGGCTAGCTCTGCTCACCCATCCCCTTCCAAAGTCCTTATGAACCTGTCCTGGTTTTGGCTGGGATAGAGTTAATTTTCTTCCTAGTAGCAGCCATAGTGCTATGTTTTGGATTTAGTATGAGAATAATACTGATAACACACTGATGTTTTAGTTGTTGCTAAGCAGTGCTTACTCTACTCAAGGACTTTTTCAGCTTCCCATGCTCTGCCAGGTGCATAAGAAGCTGGGAGGGGGCACAGCCAAGATAGTTGATCCAAACTGACCAAAGGGCTATTCCATACCATATGATGTCATGCTCAGTACATAAACCGGGGGGGGTTGGCCGGGGAGCAGTGATCGCTGCTCGGGAACTGTCTGGGTATCAGTTGGCAGGTGGTGAGCAATTGCATTGTGCATCACTTGCTTTGTACATCATTATCATTATCATTATTATTATTATTATTATTATTGTTATTGTTATTGTTATTATATTGTTATTTTTATCACTACTATTTTACTTTATTTCAATTATTAAACTGTTCTTATCTCAGCCCAGAAGTTTTTCTCACTCTTACTCCTCTGATTCTCTCCCCAGTCCCATCAGGATAGGGGGAGTGAGTGAGCGGCTGCGTGGTGCTTAGTTGCTGGCTGGGGCTAAACCATGATAGAACCATTCGTAGATACAGGAAGATTTACAAAACTGCAGGGACATTAGTTACCCTGGTTGCTTTGATCCCTTGACTCCTGTTCCCAACCCCTCGGAGCAGTCTGAGTCTGTTGGGTAGGAGCTGGATCAGCAAGATGCAGAGAAAGTGTGAGTTTGCACCAGGACTCAGCTTTCCTGGGTCCTTCAGCAACAAGAACGGTGTCTCCCATCAAGCTAGTCATGAAGTCTGTGTAGTGGTTCAAAGTGGGCAGAAGGTTACAGGCATGGAGGGTTTGCACAGCAGGTGTGTTGCCTTTGAGCTTTAAGGCTGAATGCAGCTCTGTTATCTGGGCTAGGATATCTCCAGCTTAATGGGAGGCCACGCCAAGCTGACATCAGCATGAGATGAAGGTTTCTATTCAGGTAGGGTGGTGATCCATGGGAGGGAAGAGGGGGCACTTACCCAGTGTGAAAGCTGGCAGAACATCTCCATATGTGGCAAAATAATAGGAAAAGTATGGATCCAGCAAGAAATTCCAGCATCAGAACTGCATGTCCAAGATTGCTGAAGGAGTCATTGAAAACCTTAAGAGGCTGAAATGGACCCAAGTGCAGTTGAAACTAAGGAGAAAAGAGCAGTGCCATTTTCCTCTTGATGAGAGCTCCCCAGAAAGGCAAAGACCTACTCTGCTTCTGGAATAATTCACCTGTACCTTTCCATCAAGCCATCTGTAAATAGAACTGTCTGACCCTAGAAGATGGGACCTCCCAGGTCATAAGCTAGCAGCAGCAGCTGTGAGAAAGGGTCCTGAGAGGGGACTGTGCTCCTCTGCTGGAAAGAAGGAACTGTGAGCTCTTACAAAGTCTCAGGAGGTTCTGGTCTCAGCTGGCAGCCCTCAGCCTGGTCTGCCACACAGCAGTGAGTCCCTGGAGACTGGTGGTCCAGGGTCACATCCTTTACTCTGACACACCTATTTCAAATGAGGTTGGGAAGACCAGACATTTTGGCATTGCCATAGGCCCCTCTACAGTGGCGTTGCAAGGCTCTAGAACATGCAGGGTCATGAGAAGCAATTATGTTGTTAGAACATGGGTCTCTGGGGGAACCATGGTCTTTCTGGACAAAGCATGGTCAGACCAGGCACTGACCTCTTCGGGACTTTCCCTCCGAGATTGTCAGAAAGATGAGAACTGGAGAGGCTGGCTTGCCTAAGGAAGAGCTCTCTGAGCTTTAGCAGGATGGGTGCATGAGCTCCAAGGTAGGAGACCTCAACTCAGTCCATCTCTGATGAGGCAAAGGCAGCAGACACAACCCCTGTTAGTTGCCTTCTGCCCAGACAGATCCTTCTGTGCAGGCACGTTACCAGCCTGACCCTTGGCCCTTCAACTCCTAAGATGGTTATAAGGAAATCTTTTCTCATGAGCTCATGGGGCTCAGTCCTAGATGCCATGTAATTAGACAGTCCTATTAGATGCCACCTCAAAGCCAAATTCCCCCAAGTCTGTGTCAGCTGGAGATCATATAGAATGCTTTGCGTTGGAAGGGACCTTTAGAGGTCATCTAGCCCAACCCCCCTGCCATGAGCAGGGACAGCTTTAACTAGATCAGGTTGCTCAGACCCCCATCCAACCTGACCTTGAATGTTGCCAGGGATGGGGCCTCCACCACCTCTCTGGGAAACCTGTTCCAGTGCTTGACTACCCTCATTGTAAAAAATTTCTTTCTTAAGTCTAGTCTAAATCTATTCTTCTTTAGTTTAAACACGTTATTCCTTGTCCTGTCACAACAGGCCTTATTAAAAAGATTCTCCCCATCTTTCCTGTAGGCCCCCTTTAGGTACTGGAAGGTTGCAATAAGGTCTCCTCGCAGCCTTCTCTTCTCCAGGCTGAACAACCCCAACTCTCTCATCCTGGCCTCATAGGAGAGGTGCTCCAGCCCTCAGATCATTTTGGTGGCCCTCTTCTGGACCCGCTCCAGCAGCTCCATGTCCTTCTTGTGCTGAGGGCCCCAGAGCTGGATGCAGGGCTCCAGATGAGGTCTTACCAGAGCAGAGTAGAGAGGCAGAATCACCTCCCTCGACCTGCTGGCCACGCTTCTTTTGATGCAGCCCAGGATGTGGTTGGCTTTCTGGGCTGGGAGCGCACATTGTTGGCTCATGTCCAGCTTTTCATCCACCAGTATCCCCAAGTCCTTCTCTGCAGGGCTGCTCTCAATCCCTTCATCCCCCAACCTGTATTGATACCAGGGGTTGCCCCGTCCCAGGTGCAGGGCCTTGCACTTGGCCTTGTTGAACCTCATGAGGTTCACACAGGCCCACCTCTCCAGCTTATCCAGGTCCCTTTGGACGACATCTTGTCCTCCTGGTGTGTCAACCACACCACTCAGCTTGGTGTCATCTGAAAACTTGCTGAGGGTTCACTCGATCCCACTGTCTATGTCATTGATGAAGATGTTAAATAGCACCGGTCCCAGAATGGACCCCTGAGGGACCCCACTCATCACCGGTCTCCATGTGGACATCGAGCCATTGACCACGACCCTCTGGATGCGAACATCGAACCAATTCCTTATCCATCGAACAGTCCACCCATCAAACCCATATCTCTCCAATTTATAGAGAAGGATGTTGTGGGGGACGCTTTACAGAAATCCAAGTAGATGACATCCATTGCTTTTCCCTTGTCCCCTGATGCAGTCACTCCTTCATAGAAAGCCACTAGGTTGGTCAGGCAAGACTTGCCCTTGGTGAATCCGTGCTGGCTGTCTCGAATCACCTCCCTGTCCTCCATGTGCTTGAGGGAGGGTCCCTCTCCCATGCTCAGCTGTGAGTGTACCCAAGGTTCCAGAATTGTTTCAATTAAGTGGTGTAGCACAGTGCTTTTTTTTTTTTTTTTTTTCCAAATATTTTTGAAGGAGGTGGAAATGCAGGTCAGAAAAAGGTACAGGTTTGCAGGCAGGGTCTAGGACCTCGTGAGCACATTGTCAGTCCAGCCAATCCAGGCTGGGATGTTTTGGGAAGGGAGCAAAACAAGTTTTTAATGAAAAATTCTTAGGTTTTGAACCTTAATAAAATACAAATAAAAAGAAAAATATTTTAACAGGGAAACACCACATTCATTAAAAAACAGGAACCCATAATTATGGACAGAGAAATGATTCATCTGTGCTGTACATGACCAAGTCCACCAAAAGACAGCATGCTCTGAGGAACACTCTGAGTTTGGGAGGGACATCATTACATTGGTGTCCCCTTTTTGAGAACAGGTTTGCTTGGCAGGAAGGCCAAGTCACCCGCATGGCTGCTGGGAGCACCAAGCCACGGTGCTGGGGTGACAATTCCTGTGCTGACCCAGAGACATCACTTGGGGCATGCTTTCCCAGAGGAGCTCCAGCTGGGAATGCCCTACCCAAAACAGGAGACAGATGTGCCCCGCTTGGCTTGCAGCCAAGAGACACAGAAGGTTAAGCAGAGAAGCAGGACTGGCAGTTTGCCATGGGGAGCTGGTGGGGTGGTGGCAGCAGTACCAAGGGCAGAGAAGCCACCAGGTAAAATTTGGCGGAGAAGGTGCTGAAACAAGAATTTCTGCCCACAGTCTGCAGTCCCTGCTCCACACAACCTGTGTGCACCTTGTGCACCCCGGCTGCTGGGGAGGCTGTAGATGGAGAAAAGGGGGGAAACTTCTCTGCTACTGCTGGAGAAATGTCCTCAAACCATCAGGGACATCTGGCAGGACAGTAGGTGCAGCAGCCTCCTGCCTGTCCTTACTGTCCCCACTGTGGTGGTGGCTGAGACATCTGTGCGTGCCTGACCATGTGCCAGCAGCTCCCTACCATCCCCTTTCCCTTGGATAGGTGAAGGGGGCTGCCCTGGTTCCAATCACCACACAGAGCTCTTCCTGGCCAGCACCCCGCTCCAGGAGATGCCATCTCAGGAGCTTTGCACCAGCCTGGTGGGCCTGATGCCCCAGGACCTGGTCTGTGTTTGTGCTTGGGGAAGGATGGTTGGAAAACCCTGGGAGCACTCTATCCCTGCCCAGCCTGGCAGCACTGGGGGCATTACTGGGGAGCAATAAATATTTTGCACTCAGAGAGCTGCATATGGACGGCGGCATTTGGAAGCGAAGCTGTAGCCCCTCACCTGCTTGGCGGCAAGACAGGCGCGGGATCAAGGCGAAGGCGCCTTCACATCTCGCCGGCCTTGAACAACAGATGAAAGGGGGCCGCTGGGAGCCAGGGATAACAAAAGGAGAGCGGGGAAAGTTCGGGTCAGGCAGGGATTTCTGGCTGGTGGGTTTTCCACTGAGAAATTCTCTCTGCCTCTTTCATGATGATGAAGATCCTTTTAATTTTTTTCTTCCCCCTTTCTCCTCTCCTTCTTCTTTTCCCCTTTCGCCAGGCTGATAGCTGGGAGCCACGGAGCATGTGATGCATCTTCCATATAGGGGCAGGAGCAAAGCAAGACCAACTGATGGACGCCCTAGGGCCAGACTTGCAGACAATATATAACCTACTGCATGATCTAAAACGCTTCCCACTTTCACAGAGTGAACATCAGGCAGAGTGGAGCCACGGCGAGGGAAGAGGAGTCCTGCGTGCAGGTAAGTCCTTGTCGTCTCCTTTCCCAGGAGGCTGTCCCGGGGAGGGGGAAGGTGCAAGGGACCCGCTCCGCTCTTGCAGCGAAGTGGCAGTGCCCAGCTGTTGTGCAGGCAGGCGGGATGGGGCAGTTATTAGTGTTATTAGTGGGGTTTTTTTAACCATTTTCAGTGCCAGCAGTGCCTGTGCAAGTCAGAGTTCAGGACAGCAGTTGGGTGCGTGAGAGATTGGGTCTGGCAGAGCCCAGCCTCAGCCTCTCTCCCTGCAAACCCCGATGCCGTCAGCTGGAGAGTATCCCAAACCAGCCGCGGGTTCCTTTGCTCGTATTTCTGGCTGTCGACATATGCCTGGGCTGCAGGCAGCACACGGCTCCTGCCGGGCTGCTCTGAGACATCTCTCACCCAGGCACCATCCCGTCCCACCCAGACGTGTTGGGGCTCCCCTTGGTTTTTACAAAAGAGCAAAAAGAATTACCAAACAACTTTAAAAAGCACTTTTGCTCAGCCTGTCACCTCCAGCGCCTGCCTGGCTGCCTTCACCTTCCTGTGCTGGAATCTCCTTTGCAAAGGAAACTGTTCCCAGCCGGGGCTGAACGGGGGACGCGGGTGGGAGGCAACACAGCAGCAAAATGCAAAACAAAGCGTGCCGGGCGAGTGTCTGTCTGTGCATGTGTGTGTATGTGTGTGGGGGGTCCTGTACAACCCACCTGCTGAGGCTTTCCCTATACCTATACCCGTCCTCATGGTGGGGGAACAGACTTTGTGCCTGAGATAGTTCGTGTCCTGCTGAATGGAAAATAATCCTAGCAACGGCTACAAGCTCTCCGCAGCCACACAGAGTTTATGGGGGGGGCGGGGTTCTGGTTTTCTTTGGGGTATCAACTGTGTCTGAAGGTGATATAGGGACTGAGGAGCCCCAGCTGTGTTTGGGGCTGGGAACCTCCATGAACTCCCAGACTTGAGCAAGCCCCCATGGTTCCAGGCAAAACAGATGGCTGTAGTTGTAAATGGGTTAAAGAGGGACAAAATCATTAAAATTAATGTTTTCGGGCATTTCTGTATATACACCCCCAGTGAGTGCACAGATGATAAAATTCCCCTGTGTGTGCAAGCGGGAGGCCAGGCTGAGGACATTCCCTTGTTCCGTGCCTCAGTTTCCCCGTCTGTGCACTTCACCTTCCTGCAGTTCTGCCTGTCAGCCCAGTGCAATGGTAGCGTTCACTGCTATCCCCCTGTGCACGTACAAAGGGACCAGCCCAGGGGAGCAGCTTTTCATTGGGGCATCAGAATCCAGCCACAGATAGTAATTAAGATTGTAATTAGATGAGGGGACTCAGAGGACCTGCAACGTTAAGTCAGAGGCACCTCTGTGAGTAGAGCCAGCTCTGCAGGGTGGCGTGGGTGGGAGAGAGATGGCTGCATCCCCACCACACCAGACAGGGATGGGGGGACACCTGGGCAGCACCCTGCACCCTGCCCGTGGGCACTGGGGTTCTGGGCATGGTTGGAGCTGCCGATCCTGAAGGCAATTGCATGTGGCCAAGTTGGGTTACGGACCCAAGGTATGATGCTCCCATGATACACGGGGCCAGAGGAGTGCCCAGGGGATCTGGCAGTGATGGGCAGGGAGCTGGGGGTCTGTGCAGGGTGTCCTGCCACACAGTCAATGATTTGGACCAAACTCTCTCTCTGCTGCTGTGAGGTTTTCCTGGGTGAGATGGGAAAATCTGATTCCTCTCAATAGCTCAGCATCACCAGGACCAGGCAGTGCAGGAAGAGCTGGCAGAGGCTCAAGGAGTCCCCTGCCCATGGCTTGGACAATGTCCCTGGGAGAGGAGAGGAGAGGAGAGGAGAGGAGAGGAGAGGAGAGGAGAGGAGAGGAGAGGAGAGGAGAGGAGAGGAGAGGAGAGGAGAGGAGAGGAGAGGAGAGGAGAGGAGAGGAGAGGAGAGGAGAGGAGAGGACACTGGCCAGCAGCTGCTGGCAGCTGCATCCCCTCAGCTCCAGGAAGGGGACAGCTGATGGACTGCCGTTGTTTTTACCTTTCAAAACCCTTCCTGGTGGCAAAGGCTCTCAGATTTGCCCCACTGAAATGAGGGCAGTGCAACACACACACCCCCAGCTTTTCAAGGCCCCTCCTCTCCCCTGCCAAGCCGGCTGTGCTCAGCTTCCCTGCTGCAAAATCCCAGACACGAGCAGGGCACCAAGCCATAAGCCCCGGGCTGGGAGGTGTACGCATTGCACAAGCAGAGCAAAATCAGGTGAAGGGGTGGCAAGGCAGGTACCACTGGGTGCCGCCATCCCCGTGCCTGCTGGTGAAGCCAGAGGTGCCCAGTGCCATATGCTAGTGCCCAGCCAGAGGGAGAAGCAAAGATACCAGGGAGTTTTTCCCCTCATAGGATCAGATCATCCCCATCTCCCACTGTTTTTCTCCTTGCCACTTTTCTCCTCTGCCACCCTTCCCAAATTCAAATTTGGGACAAATTTCAGGGCACTTTCAGCCAAGATGAATCCTCAAGTCAGCTCTGCCCCTTCTCCCAGACCCCAGACTGGTTTTGGCTAGCAGTGCTGGTTTTGATGGGTGGCGACATCAATAGCATGAAGCATCCACTCCAGCGCCATCCCTTGATGTTCCCACTCTTGATGCTTTCAAGAGCACTGTCTGGAGAAGGTTTTACCCCTGCAGTGCCTTGCCCTACTCCAGCAATTGTACCCTGGGTTTCTCAGTGGCACCTACAGCCCCCGTGCAGCTGCGAGGTCATTGCCTGTACACCAGCCCTGCAAGGACCAGACCAAGTGCAGCTCCAGAGCTGAGAGCAGGACCTGTGTTCCCAGTCTCTTGCCAGCACCAGCACTTGCTGGACCCGGAGATGCCCTCAGCTTCCTCTTCTCATGCCGGGAGGTAGGATCTGTCACCTGCCTTGGTGTTCAGGCTGTGCAATGCACCAAGATGCGAATGCTGGGTGCTGCCGTCTGCGTTTGCATCAAGCTTGGGCTTGTTGTTATTTGCAAGTATTATTTCTGATCTGCGGGAGCAGAGCAGTACAGAGGCATGGGGCTGGTGGATAGGTTGATGGGCACAGAGGGCCAAGCCATTGCTGTTCCATAGGTCCTCATCACAGTCCTGCAGAATCATCCTCTCCCAGATTCTCCTGGGAGAATCATTGCTCAGATCTGGGGAGAAAAGGGACCAACTCCATTTCTGATGTGCCGTATTGCGAGGAGCAAGCTGCAAGACCTGCCAGAGGGAGCCACAGACAGGGCTGGGATAACAGAGGCATCTGATCACTCTCTGGCACGGGCTCCTGTCTGGGATGTGGGGTGGTTTCCTGGGCACAACATCAGCTGCCCCAGCCCAAACCTGGGGCGGGCACCAAGCCCGACACCGGGAGCACTGGGAAGGGCTGTCAGAGGCAGCAGGGCTGGCACAGCTGTGTGGCTTTCAGAGATACTTGATCGATAGCTTCTTCCTAACACTCCCCCATTCTCCCAATCCCCACATGCATTTTTCATGCTAACCCCTCCTGGGCAAAGGCTGTCTACGCAGGAAAAGAAAAAGAAAAAAACACAAAACACAACAAACCACAACCAAAATCTACTTTGTTTCTCTGGTCCCTGGAGGTTGTTTTAGTTTAAGGGCCAATCTATAGATTCAGGGCTGGGAATATCTTTGCTCCATGAACAAAGAGGCATGAAAAAGCTCCCTGGGGCTTTTCTTAAGCCTCTTCAGGTTGGCCCAGAGCTGGAAAAGGCTGGGCTCTGTACAGTGAGGCTGGGTCTAATGGTACAACACTGTCTGGGCAAGCTGGAGAGGCTGGAAATGGGAGCTGGGCTCCTCTGCAGCTCTTCTTGGGTTCACAACCCTCCCAAGATGTGCCAGGATGAAGTGGGTGGCAATGGGGATCTGCAGCTGCCCTCCCTGGGGTGCAAAGGGTCGTTGGGGCTCCTTGTACAGCTGTAAGTCAATCTATATGTGCAGAGCTGGGTCTGGAGTGATCCTAGGCCACTGCAGCCGGGAAGCCCAGTGGATCCCTGGGCCAGTCCTGCCTGGTCCCTCAGGAGACAAGACCTCAGATGAATGTTTTGATATTTCCCAGAATTAGGAAAAAAACATACAGTGTTTGGGCAAAGGGCAATTTTCAGGGCAAATCCCCTTTTTCTGTCTCCTGTTGTCTGTGAGGGTGTTCCCTTTTTGCTCCCCATTTTTGGGTGGCACCAGTAAGACCCAGGAGCATCCCACAGCCCATGTTTCACCAGTGCTCCTGCAATTCTCCCTCCCATCACTGTTGTCAGCCCAACCTGTGCAGGGATGCGATGCTGAGAGCCCCTGGCAGCTGCCTGCCTGCCAGCGTGTGTGTGCTGAAGGACTAGTCCCCTGGGTGAGGGCTTATCGTTTCTCGGGGTCCCTCAAGACCCATGCTCCCCGCTGCACCCCTGCCGCCCCATGCCAGGCAATGCATGGGCTGCTTCAGCCCCATTACCATGGGAGCACATCTCTGCGCATGACACCCGGGGCCAGACCCCTCTCCTGTGGGTTTTGCAGCAAGGTGACTCCATCAGCATCACACGCGCTGCCTGCATCCCAAAGTTCCCATTGCAGTGGGGCTGAAGCTGACGGCACTGAGCCCACACACAGCTCTCACCGCCCCGCAGCAGTTTTTCTGGTCCGTAAAGAGCCCAGCTGGTGTGGGCAGCGCATGGGAAGCCAGAAAGCATCCTCCCCGCAGCCCTCCCACGTGCCTCCGGGGCCAAGGCGTCAGGGATGCAGCCGCACTGAGACGGCGTGTCCAGGGTCCAGCGGACGGGAGCGCTTCACCACTCTGACGGCAAAAGGGCACAGGCCAGAAATAGAAGGGGGAGAAGGACGCCATGACCTTTCCAGCAGCTGGTGACAAATAAAACTTTCTGGCTACCTGTAGGAAGGCGCAGGGCAGGCTGCTTTATCATCTCATCAGAGGACGACGACGTCCCCTGCGAGCAGGACAGCGATTGCTGCAGTGCCTGTGGGGATTCCTGGAATGAACCTGCTGGTGCCCGGCTCCGTCAGTTGTACAGCGCCGGATGCACGGCGGGCTCCGGCCGTGGCCGGGAGCTCTCAGGATGCTCCTGGAGCTGAGCAGGGAGGGAGGAGGGGATGGCGGCTGCCACCAGCACAAGCAGGAGGGCAGATCAGAGCCATCTCCATCTCCCCCACCTGCTAACAGGCTCCCCCCATGCTCAGCCTTGTGCATAGCGTGGGGGGGTCTGGATCCGAGAGAACTCCAAAGACACGCCTTGGCTGGGGTCCACCTCTGCTCCTGAGTGCAAGGGGACATCCAGAGGCATCAGGGAGTGCGGCACTGCAGCCATCCAGGGGGACGGGGTGCAGCCTGTCCCCACTCGGGCACTGCACTGAAGGGCTCAGAAATGTCCCCCTCCCGCCCCAGCCCCACAGCAGCGAACCCTGGGAGAAACCTGCGGGCGGGCTGCCCCCATCCCTCCTCTTCCTCCCGCCGGGTGTGGGTAGCAGTGCCAGTACCCTTGGATGGAGTGTCAGCCGTGCCCCCCCTGGCTGTCCCCCCTGCTCGCTGACCCGGGCGGGGGGACGGCAGCCAGCTCCCCCCAACCTCCCCCCTCGCAGATGGCGTGGGCAGCCAGCACAGGTGGCTCTGTGCCACAGCAGATTGAGGCCGGCTGCCTGCAATGTGCCTGGGAAGGGCCGCATCCCTGCCACAGCTCAGGGACAAGAGCAAAGCCAGGGCCCCCCCCATGGCGCGGGGAGTGCAGGGCTGAGGGGGGCACCGGAGACAGCTCCAGGTCCCCATGCTGCCATGCCCGGTGCCAGATCCGGTGCTTCAGCACTGACACCAGAGCCCTGTAAAATACTAAACTGAGGATGCGGCCAGGTGACAGGGAGCTAGTGGGTCAAGAACAAGGGGCGACACAGGGTCCCCTCACTTCACCCCAAAGAGACAAGCTGGGCCAGAGCATCAGGCAGTTTTGGGAGGGTCCCATTTTAAGGAATTACATTAAACAGTGCAATGCAGGGTCAGCCCGACGCAGATGTCTGGGCCGGATCCAGCATCTCCTTGCAAGGAGCTTCTCAGGCTAGAGCTGTCCCTGGTCCTTCCAGCCAGGGCCAACACTTAGGTGGGAACCAGATGCCAAAACCGGGTGGCCTGAGGCTCACTATTGTAGGAGAAAGGCACCTGCAAAGGGAGAAGGGGGGCACCCAAGGTCTGAATCACCCCATGGGGTGCTTCTGTCTCTCTCCATGGGTGATGGTGCTCAGCCCCACACAGGGATCCCAAGGCACGAGCTCCAGGGTGGGCACGGGGTGGGGGCAATGGCACAAGCTCCAGGGTGGGTACAGGGTAGGGACGATGGTGGGGTTGTCCCAGCTCAAGGGGTGCATCACGTCATGCAAAGGGGGGCATCTTGAGCTGGAGATGTGGTGCAGGAGCTGTCAGGGCAAGGGTGGCAGCTGGAGCAGGTAAATGATTAATGCTGGAGAAAACCAAGCTGGCATCCTGCCCGTCACTTGTCGATAGGAAAAGCTGATGTTGGGAGGGGGATTTTCACATCTAACCTTCCCCTCTCGCCTCTGCCTGCCCCCCGGCGGCAGAGGGCTAGAGCAAGGAGCCAGCCATGAGCCACGCACGCACCCAGCCCCAAACCAGCCTCTTGCCGAGCACGTTCTCCTCCAGCCCAGCTGGTTTTGCTCCCAGCCTGCTCCGTCTGTGCACATTAAAGCTTTTTCTAGGTCTGAACTGCTTTTGGCAAGCCAGGCTTCTGTTGGCCTATGCCTCTCCCTACCACCCGCCCCATGGCTGGCTCCCCCCATCCAGTCCCCGTCTGGCTCCCGCTCCCCCTCCCTGGTCGAAGCCCTGCCAGGGACATGGCAAATCAGCGAGAAGCCTGCGGGGCAAATCGGTACAAATGAGACCAAGCAAGAGGGTGGGGAGGGATTGGGCGGGGGGGTGGAATGACTCCTGGGTTGGTGCTTCTGTTCCCGAGTTTGATGTTTCCTGCAAACAACCCTGTAAATGCTCAGGAGCAGCTTTGGAAGTCACCTGCCCCCCGCTTCTTTGGGTTCAGGAACGCTGGGTCCCAGCTTGGGGGGACAGCCCTCACCCCACTCCCCCAGCCTCCCCACAGCCTCACGGCCCCGAGCAGGGACCCAGCTAGGACAGGAAAGGGGGCCGAGCTGTAAGTCCTGACATTTCAATCTATTTTGGGGCTGGACAGGGTGGGCAGGGGGTGGAAGGCGCTGGGGGTGGCTGAGGGTCTCATGGCGGGTCCGGGCAGGAGAACAAAAACCCACTGAGGACCTGGAAGGGGAAACATTCCCCCTGTTAAAAGCTGCCTTCTCCCATCAGTTTTGCACACTCGCCCCAAAAAAGCCCAGCCGCCCTGTGGAAAGCCCAGTGCCATGCCACAGTGGGGGCTCGGCTGGGGGGGCAGGAGCCGGTATCCAGACAGGGGATGTGCAAACTGTGGGAATGAGCAAAGAAACCTCTGGGTGCAGGGGCGCAATCATTTCCAAGTGATGCTCTTTGATCCAACTCGCCAGTCTCTTTGTAAGCGTTGTAACTCCTTATTAAAGGCGCTCAGCACCAGGGAGGTCATATGGGGCCTTTCTGCTTGGGTTGCTCTCCTAATGACATGTCTGATTGCTTTCGCTGGGAATTTGCTCACGCGAGTCTCTGACAATAGAAAGTTTGTGGTGGATTTTGGACCGTTTCCCCACAACCGTGTGGTGGATTGCAGAGGTCTGACTTTTCTTCTCACTGAAAAATGAAGCAATGCGTCGGGAACCAGCCTGGGCGGGCACAGAGCACAGATTAATTTTAACGTACTTACCTCTCTGTGTTCATATAATAATCAAGAAGAGCAATGGCTTTCTGCAGGCTTGGAGACATGATAAGTATTTACCATTATGAAAAAGAAATACAAATGGAGAAGTAGGTTGAAATTTAGCAGTAAGGCAATATTATCCATGTTATCTGTATTTTTTTTTCCTCTAAATCCTTCTTAATGGAAGTGAAAATTAAACTGAGCTGCTGAATTGTTGGAGGAGGTTAATTACTGAAATGCTTAATGGTGTTGACTAGGAATATACCTCCTCACACCAGAGAATGCGTGTTTACAGTAATTTGAACAATTAAATCAAGAGGTCATGCAACAAGGAACAGTTCACAGCCATCAGAGCCTTCTTAGGCCCTTAGGAAAAAAAAAAAAAAAGGCAAGGAAATCAGATCAGTAAGTCCCAAATGCGTATTGTGGTGGTAGCAAACCCTGGGACTGGGATAGGGAGAGGTTTCGGGCATCTATCTGGTGCTGACTGCATGGCTGCACAGGGTCACCCTGTGCTCACCCCATCCTGCTCCCCAGCCTCCATGGGGAGGATTTGGGTTCCCCTCTGTGAAAAACTGGGACAGGAGGTTGTGGATGTGTGACCCTCTTTCCCCTTGGGTCTTCTCACCCTTTCCCGCAGCCCCCCAGGCATTTCAGAGCCCTGCCCAACCCAGAGGCAGTTTGGAAGGGACCCCGGTTTGGAGCAGGGGAGGCAGAAAGTCACCCCCCCTTACTGCATGGGCATCTCAGGGACTGTCATAGCGGCTGCTCCCAACATCCCTAGCCCAACACCCTCCAGTGCTGCCGATGTGCAGTGCTGGGCAGCCCGGGACTCACAGAGATATGGCTTCATGGCCATTTTGTGTGGTCCTGTGGCATAGCACATGTTAGTGAGCTGCCTTCCCTACTTTATGCTCCAGCTAATAACATCCTGGTGTAAAGTCCCAGTGGCTTTGCCTCAGCCATTATTACTCCCCCTGGTTATTCCTTGGCCAGTACAGACCTTGATGGGTGATTTTGTGGCCAAGTGCTACCTGACCGCTCAGCATCTCAGCCTCTGCCTTCAGTGACATCCCTTGACTTCCATCCCTGCGCTGCAGCCCAAACGCTGCCCACAGTGCAGGGCCAGAGGCTAAGCTGCTTGGCCTTTTTTGGGGGGGGGAAGGAGCTGGAAACACAGGGAGCAAGACCACCAGGCAGCATCACCCTGGGAGCTGCCTTGATCTGCATTAAAAAAAACCCAACCAAACACCCTTATCAAGAAACAGGCAGAAGGCAGAGAGGCATCCGCTGCCTGCAGCTGAGCCCGCAGCACCCCAAATGTTCTTGCCTGAGACTAAACACATGTTTCAGGGGGGGGAATCTGCCTGCAAAGCAGCTGCAAAGAGTAGTAGTGCTGCCTGGCATGCTTGGGATTCCCACTGGCCAGCCTCCTCTCAGGGCTGTGTCCCTCCTGCTTCCCTCCTCTCTGCTGGGAGGGAAAAACCAGAGTTTCTCTCCTGCAGATTTTGCAGGTCTTAACTAAAGAGACCTGTCCTCTAACCTAGGGGAGGGGGGATCTTTTGGGGTTTCCCTGGGAAAGCCAGGACCCCAGCCAAGGAGGGGTGTACTCTGTCTGTGCAAGGTCTATCCCCCGTGACCTGCAGTCCCCTCCCGGGCTGGCAGGAGGGTCAGCAGGAAGGAGGGAGTGAACGAGTGTGTCGCTAGTGGGTCTGTGTGCCAAGGATCCACTGAGGAAGGCTCTTTGGATGCATGGGGCAATGCCAAATGAGGGCTGGGTGGCTTCCACTGGCAGTCTCTGCTTGAGAAGCCCCTGGGGATGCTGACCCATCTCAGAAAGTGCCAAGAGGGTCAGCTGTGGGATAGCCAAACAATCCTCCAAGCACTGCTTGCACCATCCTATGCCTGGCTAAGATGCACAGAGGTCCCTGCAGGAATGTGATGGCCCCTGGCTCAAGGTGCCCTGCAGCACGGGCAGCTCAGACCCATCAGGGAGTGCCCAGGGTGGACCACCCTCATTCTGGGCTCTGGGAAGTCTGTGAAGCAAGTCCTTCTCAAAGTCTTTTCCAGCTTCATGAATGACAAGAAGGTGCCAGGGTGAATTGTGCTGGAGCAGCATGACTGCCCTCTGTGAGGAGACAACTGGCTGCCTGGATAAGGGGAGAGAAAGGGATGTTGCTTATGAGACCTTAGCAGGTCCCCTGACATGGTCTCCTGCAGTCTCCTCATGGCCAAATTGGAGACATAAGGACAAGGTCGGTCAAAAATTGGCTGGACTGCCAGGCTCAACAGGTTGTGCTGAGCAATGCAAAGTGCAGCTCCTGGCTGGAGAAATGGGCTGGCAGTGACCCGCCAGAGCTCAGCAAAGTGCAAAGTCCTGCGTGTGGGATGGACTAAGCCTGTGAAGCAGGACACGTTCAGGGCCAACTGGCTAAAAAGCAGCTTTGCAGGAAAGTAGCCACATCCACCACACAAGCAGAGCCAGAACATTGTCTGCTGGGAGCTGGACCAAGAAAGAAGATGGGAAAGACCCTGAAGAAAGCAGGAAGTGTTAACGGGGACATGAGGACATGGATGGGGAAAGTTGAGGGAAGTGCTTGTGATGTCCATGCATGCAGATCCTCTCCTTCAGCAAAGGTAACAAGATAAGTGAGAATACAGCAATGGACACATACAGGAGCAGAAGAGGGCTGGACTGCAAGGGAGGAGGTGGGCAGGCAGAGGAGGAGTGAAGGCTCTCTGCCCCCATCCTCAAAGGAAATTGGGTGGATTTGAACTGGAATAAGGTGATTTTCCTGATTGCAAGATGGAGGCCAATTCAGTGGAGCAGGACACCTTAGCAGCTAGCTCAAGCACAGCAAATACATCATGGGAGAGAGCTCAGGATGTGAGAAAGGTTATATCAAGATGGGAACTTCTGGCCACCTTTGGGGAGTCTTAGGAGATATGACAAGAGCTGGGTTCTTCTAAGCCAGCAGAAGCAAAGCAGAAAGGAGATCTTCTCTTATAATTTCTATCCCCAGCACATTTAAGGAGTGTGAACTGTCCAAGGATAAATGGAAAGTGAAAAGGAGCAGAACGTTTCTAAATATTGGTGCTGAGGAACTTGACTGCAGAGGTTTGGGGAGGTCATGGAGCCTTCTGAGGGACAAGGGATGACAAAATGCACCTTGTTGTGCAACAGAGGTCACTGCTTTGCAGGGGAGGTGGCAAGGTGCACTGTGTCCATGCTCAGCCTGGGGACCCGTGCTTGCAACGGGTAGAAGAGATGATCTAATGTCTGTGTCCACGCTGAAGACCCTCACATGGTTTGGTCTGTGGTGGAAGGAAGAGATGGATTTTGGGAATCAGTGCAGAGCTGAGCCCCACACTGCCCTGCTCAGACTGCTGCCTGTGTGCTGCAGCACACAGGAGGGGGCAGGCCCAGGTGACCAGGAGGAAGTGGCTTCTGGAGATGTGCAGCCATCCTCAAAGGCCTGTCCAGTGGAAGACTGAGAGGGCATCTCCCAGAGCAGTGGTCACAGGCAGTGGGATGCCATCCTGGGCTGTCAGACCAGCAAGAGGAGAAACCTGTAATTTGGGAAAGAAACTTCAGAGGTCATAGAAACTGGAAGAAGTTACGGAAATTTTTCACGTGTAGCATATCACATCCAGCATGAAGGTGACTACAACAAGCATCCTTCCAGCCCCCTGGGAACAGGAAAGATAACTCTTTGGACCTCCAGGAGCCCTGCACATCACAGGCATGACACAGACTACCGCATAGGAGAGCTGGACAGGTACCTTCCTATTCCCCCTGCATGCACTTCTCATGCCCCACCTCCCAGTTCTCTCCAGATGTTCCTGCTCACCATGCCAGTGTTGGACACCATCTCCTCTGTGCACCTTTAGGTTCCAGCCACGCTGCTGACCCTCCTGGCTTGCACACAGCTGCCTTCCCCCTGTCCAGCTACACGTTTTCATTTGGAGACTGATATTGTCTTCACAGATTTGGAAGTCTGCTTGCCACTGACTCCACAGCTGGGAGCCTGTGGTCTCCTGGGGCTCCATGAGCAGGTAGAAGTGGAGGTGGAGGAAGATGTAGGAAAATCCTGTAATGGGGCCCAGGCACAAGCTTGTGCAGCTGGTTGATATTATGTGGAGAGACAGTCTTACATCTCCTCACCAGGACCTGCCTCTTCCCCTGAAGGGCTTGCAGGAGGAAAGGCTGTGGATGGAAAGCCTTTTGTGGTGGAGGACCCTCGCAGCTCTGGAGAGTAGCCTGGAGGCTGTGATGGCCTGATCTCATCTTTCAAGAAGCCTTTGAGTTGTGTTGTATGTGTCACAGGCAGAAGACGATGACTCCAATCCATTGTCACTTGGTTGAATGCTTGCCACCGTGCGTGCTTTTCATAGAATTCTGGGGTTGCCCCGGGGAGTCTTCAGGCTAACTGAGATTCAGGGGGACACAGCTGCTTTTGGGGGATGGAGGCTAGAGGCAGACGTGCTCAGGAGTGGTCAAGAAATACTTATTGAACAAGTGCACAAAGGGAGGAGATTTTGACCCAAAATTAGGAAAGACTTGTGTGCATGAAGGTGCTTGTGGCTCTGGCGCACAGCAGGGACTAAGTTCATCATCTGGCTTGAAGGACACTCCAAGGCTCGGCAGGTGATCCCAGACAGCCCACACTATGAAAGGTAGCAGTACTCACAAAGATGGAGCCACCTCATGTCTTTGGTGTTCAGGAAGTGCTACAGACTGGCTTTGGGTCTGCAAGTGGCCCTCACCAAAAGCTGTCTGTAAAGGAAATGTGAGCTTTCCCAAACAGAAACCCCAGATCCCTCCAAATGCTTGAAAACTAAAGGTTGGGAACCCAAATGCTATCAGACTTTTAGACCATGACTCTAACTTTGTCTTGGCCCTGGGATATGAAGCACATGGTTTGGTGACCCCACACATAGAGACGTGCAACTAGTAATGAAGAACCCTCCGGGTGGCAGACCCACGCTGAGCTACAGGACATGGGTAACAGCCTCTGGGCTTCAAACACACAAAGATGTGGTGGGTGGGCAGACATGGAAGGATTGGCAATTTGAGGCTGATGGGGAACTCCAGGCCTTTCTGAAGACATTATGTGGCTCTGGGAAGAGAAGAGATTTTGGTGCAAAAATTGAGACCAAGCCACAGGAAGGCACATCTCAAGGTGGGAATAGTTTCAAATGTGCTGATGTAGGGACCCCCAAAGGTGGAGGTAGCAGGATGGCCTCACATGGTCACTTTGCAACAGTGTTTCAGCACACAGCCACTCTATGGGGTGAGGTTCGGGAGGTGCAGAGCTCCCAGGCTCCACCAGCCAGGCTTCCCTCCTCTTGCCGAGTGTCTGCTGCTTTGCCATAGCCAATTGCCTTCATCCCAGTCTCCAATAAATGCTTAAAAGCTCAAATCACACAACCCCAGGCTATGAAAACAAAAAGGGACCCGATATCTGCTAATAGCCAAGCAGCCCCTGCGGCAAAAGCATGTAGCGTAGGGAAAGTGGTTTGCATTGATCGGTGGCTCCCTGCTGCCACCCGCTCCCCTCCCCGTGTTGCCTGTACGGCTGCTCCAGCCTTGGTGCTGGCAAAAAAGGGATAGAACCCCACAGGAAGCATCAGAACAGGAGAGTCCGGGTAACAGCAGGAAAGGGATGGTTTATGGGGTTAGTGTGAGATCCCATAGAAAAGCCACCCTCCCCCCTGCTTCCCACTGTACTGTCCTGGCTAGCACAGTCATCAGGGCAGCAAGCTCCTTGGGATGGCAATTGCTGCCAACAATAAGCAACACCAGGACCACACAGATGGGCATGATGCTGAGCCCCAGGAGCATGAGCGACCTGGACAGCCCAGAAGGAAGCAGCTGGGTGGACATAGGTGCAGGGAAGTGTTGTCCCTGCAGTTGGTGCTGGCCATGCAGGGGACCACAAATGAATTCCCATCTGTGCAGGGTAGGACCAGCTCATGAGAGACCACAGGAGCCCACAGATGCAGGACAAGGTGGGAGGCAGCAGGTTCATCCCAGCATCACTAAGTGGAGAAGAACAGTGTCTTTCTTGAGCCCCTTCCTCTATGCCATGTCCTATGGCCATGAGGGCAGCCAGTTTTCATGGGAGTGTTGCGGCTCCCTGGCAGCCTACACGCAGCATTGGAGGACTCAGAGGACAGCAGCAAAGAAGGGAGGACATCAGTTTGACATGGGGTCTTTGTTGCAGCCAGAAATGTTCTTGGGGGTCTGCAAAAGCAGATGAGGACAAGTTCACAGCAGCAGAGCTTCTCCAGTAGACACAGATGCTGCAGAAGACCTGTCTTTGAACCAGACTGCTGCACTTCAGGAGAGTCTTTTTGTCTCTCCCTCCTGAGCGGTGGGCATGGGTATGCCTACGTAAAGGTGGAGAGGGCTGCAGTGCTGGTTTGTATTGGTACAGGAAACCTGCTGGACCAAGCCCCTTCCTGCAAATAGCTGCCGCAGACCCGGAGGAGCCTCAAGGAAGGGGAAGAGGTCTGGAAGGGTTTGTCCCTATGTCCAGCTTCAGTCTGGAAAGGAGATGGTGAAGCAGGGGTGTGATGGTGAACCACGTGGCTGGAGGGCAAACAGGGACTGTGGTTGCTGCTTCCTCCAGCCAAAGAGCTGGGGGGCATCAAACAAAATTTGTGGGGACCAACAAGCTCAGGAAGCTGAAGGATGATGCTCTGTGTGGTGTGCTGGGAACTCCCTGCTGCAGGATGCTTTGGGGCTGAACATTTCCAAAGCTTCAAGAGAAGCCCATGCAGATTCATGGTAGGGAGGGCCACCATAATGTGCTGCATGCAGCGGCACTGAGTCTGCTGTAGGGGTGCACTGTGATGGCTGAGGGGTTAGGAAAATTGGAGCAGTACCATAGATGGTTGCCCTATGTCCTGGGAATCTGCTTTTGACTGTTATTAGAAACAGGAGCTAGATGGATGTTTGATGCAACGCAGTTCAGCTGCCCCAATAGTTGTATGCACTTCCCTGCATCCCTGAGTATGGAGCTCAGGCTGGGGCTGGGAGTTTTTAAGTCCTGGAACACCAGGGACTGCAGATCTCTTTCCTGGGCATCTCTCCCTTCTTCCTTCCCTTTGTCTCTCCCTCTCTTTCTTCTCCCCTTGCCACTCTGCTCCCTCCATCTGACTGTGCACCCCCCTCCCTTTGGCGGTCCCAGGGAGGAGAGCAGGGATGCTGCAATTCCCAGGCACAGGTGCTCAGTCCCCACCGCATGCTGCCCCCAGGCACGGCCCCCACTGCCGCAGCTGACAACCCACTGGAAATAATGTGTTGTGGCAGAGAGAGACTCAGCAGACCACGAAGATCTGCTGGTGCGGGAACTGCTCAGCAACCAGGAGCCGCAACGCCTGCCTCCTGGCTCCGCAGGGCCTGATCCGGCTCTGGGGATGCCTCCGCTCCACCGGAGCCTGCCTGGCTCACATGCGGGGCACTTTCCCATCCTATCCCCTTCTTTTTCTTTGCTCTTTCCTCTTATTCTCTCTTGCTGTTCCTCTCTGCAGTGTTAGGGAGGTGGAAGAAGCCAAGCTGCCTGTCCCCACACAGGACAGCTCCCTGCTGTCCCCTGCACCACCAGGCACAGGAGGGGAACAAATGGCTTTCACAGCAGCATTGGAGAAGGAGGATCAGGTGTGCAGGAATGGAACAACCAGTTCCAGTCTCCCAGCAAAGATTTAATCTGCTTCTGGCATATAAACAGCAAATGTTTGTTCAACTGACCTGCAAACAGGCGGTGTGCATCACAGTGGGGCTGAGGCACCCAGCTCCCCACTCAGCCAGTCTTTGTTTCTTGCCCTCTAGCAGGGTGGGTGTACGGGGAGATGGGGCAGGGCACCAGGGCACAGCCACCTCCAGGATGCTCCAGACACCCCAGGCTTGGTGTCTAAGCCAGGGAGCGATGCTCAGAGGGACCGCATCCTGCACAGCTGCTGCTGCATCCCTTCTGCTCCCCTGAGCATCACAGCGCGTGTGCAGAGCTCCCACGGCTCACAGGCATGACGCACTCAGAAAGTGTCTGAGGGCTCAAGGACAAGTGCGTCCCTCTGGGCAGGTGGTCAGGCTGTCGTTCACTGCGGTGAACCTGCAGGCAGGAGGCCCCGAGCTCTGCCTGCACATCCCACTGCGATGGGAGAAATCAGCCTTGACTGCTGCAGGTCAACTCTGCAACCCTGGAGCTCCCCCCAAAATCCCAGGGGACACAGGTCCATTACAAGGGGACATTTTTACCTATTTCCTGCAAGACCAGATCTTAGTACCAGGGTCAGCTTCCAGCTCAACCGACACATGGACATGCAGAGGGCTGTCCCCAAACCCTGCCCGCAGCTCGGCCTGCCCCACAGGCTCCTGCGCCACACTGGGGAAGCTGCAACATGGCTTGTTCCCTGTCCCCATTGCAGGCAGCAAATACCCTCTGCTGTTTGACAACAAACCTTAGGAAGAAAGTGGAAAGGGTTCTACACAGGTAATTCCCTCTCCTGTCATGCAAATGTTCTCACCATGCTTCCAGGGGAAGGTGATGCCCCTTGGTGCCAGTGGTGAGGAGAGTGGGTAGCAGAGCACGGAGCACCCTTCAGCCCAGCACAGCCACTGCCCGGGCATGCAGCTGGTGGGACTGTCCCCAGGGGCCACCACTCCTGCAGGGCACGCAGTATTCCAGGCTGCGGCCAGAGCAGCAATGTGTACCTGGAGTAGGACAATCAGGGAAGGAAGCACAGGGCCATGGGGCTGTGGGGTGAGCAGCCAGCCCCAAGGACATGGGCTCACCAAGGGGAGCTGTCTGCAGCAGGCATGCAACCCATCCCCAGGAGGTGTGGAGCATCATGAGGGCACATGGCAACCCACCTCCCGGTGTGGTGCTGCTGCTACATGAGCCCCTCCCCTGCCCATCCCACTCTGATCCCAGGTCTTTGGCCCTGCTGTGCCTGTCCCCTCCAGGAACTGCAATGCTTCCCCCTAGCCCTGCAGGGAAGCTCCCCAAGGCCATGTGCAGAAGGATGCGGTCTGTGGCTGGGCTAGGCTGGGCATGCTGCAGTCCGGTGGGGAGCAATACTCTTGCAGGTACTGTCAGATCCTTGAGCCACTGCCTGGACCTGCCCTTGGGCAGCTTTTGGTCCTGGCTGCCCAAAGCACAGCGTGCCCCAGTGTGCAGAGATATGTTCTTTCTCTTCCCATCCTGCAAAACTTGTCTTCTGCTCCCCAAAAGCTGGGGAGCATATTGTTTCCCTGAATGGCTCCAGCTGCCACATCAGTGGTAATCTGGAGATGCTGCTGCCCCCTTCTCCTTTCCGGGCTGTGCATCCCTGCACCAGCCTGGCTGCAGGGTCTCCTGGGGTAGAGCTCTGCCCCGGAACCTGCCATATGGGGGAAGGCTTTTGCCCTTGAGAAATGAGCCCCACCCACACAGCATGAGCCCTCAAGTTTGCTGTCCTCCCCAGGAGAAATGCGGGCTTTTGATCTAATGGGGAAGAAGCCGGCAAGTCCCTCCAGGGCAAAGCGGTGTCTGGAGGGGTGACACAGGTGTGTGCATCGGTGTCGGGTGCCCTGTGACTGCAAGGAGATTGCTGCTTGGTCATTTGTGGAGGAGTCCAATTTTGTGAGCATGGAGCCTCTGCAGATCTGGCTCCTCTGGGAGGCAAGAAGTCAGGGTGCTGCACTCCCCTGCCCACTGCCAGGGCAGGCAGGGTGATGGGCTGCGGGACAGGCACAAACCCGCCGTCCCCAGGGAGGCTGCAGTGGGAAGCACACAAGGGCCAGCCCTGCCAGGACAGGGTCAGCCCCATGCAGCTGGGGAGGCAGAACCACCTTTCCAGCAGCAATGCCAGCTTAAAGGCAGTCAGTCTGCAGCCTCTCCCTGTCTGGTCTGTCCATCCGACTGTCCTCTTTGCACCACAATTGCATGTTTATGTGCAGGGTTGCAGGTATCTGCATTTAGCCCAGTTCTGCCCCAGCTTTGGCATGTGAGCTTGCGAATATCTTGGTCGGCTCCAGCGCTGTGGCACCCCAGGAAATGGCAAAGCCACGTAGGTCTGTGCCCAGCACGGCACTCACCCGCTGCAGGGAGGTTTCTCCCCCGTTCCCTGCCCTCAGCAGGGGAATCATCTCTGGGCTGGACTGGGGCTGCCCCAGGGAGGCTCCAGCTGGGCAGGCAGGTCACCTGGGAGCTTCAATGTCAGCTTAAGGTGGTTTAGCTTCAACACCTTTAATAGTGTTTGTTTTCCTTTTCCTCTGGGGTGGTTTGACAGAAGAGGGTTAAAAATGGGGCCAGCATGTATGGGTACCCCAATAGGGTTTGGGCAAAAATTCCATCACTGGCCTGGGTCTGAATCCCAAACATGGGAGCTCCAGACTGAGGTCCCAGCAGCTCCACTCCCTGGGGCCAGGAGGTACCCATGGAGCAGAGCCATCATCCTGGGGAGCCACAGGCACAGCTCACCAGCTCCATGCTGTCCTTCTTCCAGGGCACACATTGGTTCCCAGAGAGGTGTGGGAAGATTCACGCGCTGTGCCCCTCCATTCCCACAAGGAGCCACCTCCAGGCACCCACCACCATGTCCAAGGACGACATGGGCTGCAAGCTGACCTCGGTCTACAAGCACAAGGAGAGGAAGCCAAAAAAGCCCCACTACATCCCGAGGCCATGGGGCAAGCCGTACAACTACAAATGTTTCCAGTGCCCCTTCACCTGCATGGAGAAGTCCCACCTCTACAACCACATGAAGTACAGCCTGTGCAAGAACTCCCTTTCCCTCCTCATTGAGTCCGACTGGCCCTACAAGAAGGGCAATCTGCTCCACCCCGAGCTGCGGCTCCTGCATGCAACAGAGACCTCCCGCCTGCGCGGGCGGCGGGATGAGCAGGAGACCTGTGACTCCTCAGCCACATCGGGAGGGTCGGTTAGGACCAAGCAGGCCTCCAGCAGGGACGGCCATGAGGACAAGCCGATGTCAGGGGTGGAGATCCTGCCTGCTGAAGGGGCTGGTGAAGAAGGTGGCCTGTTCCAAGAGGAGGAGGATGATGTCGCTGGCCTGCTGAGGGAGATGGATGCTGGGGAGAAGAAGGAGAAAAACGAAGAGGCAGGTTGCCAAGGTGACCCAGCTGAACCAGAAGTGAACACTTTGGTCTTTGGTTTCAAGAACAAGAGGGACAAACCTTGCAAGGAGGTGGAGCCTGACTTCATCATCACAGATGTCTTCTCTCTCAAGAACCATGTCATGAAAAGCAGGGAAATGGCCTCCCCAGATCTAGATGCTAAGCCAAAGCATTGCAAAGTGCCAAAGAAATGCCTGGCCAGCAGTGGGATCCTCATGGAGCAGTGGAAGCTGGTGGCAAATGGGCAAAGGCGGAATACACCTGAGGTCTCCCCACCTTGTACCGACAGCAACATCATCCCATGCTACCCCCCTCCAGCCTACACTGACTACCACGAACCTCAGGGCCTCAACCTCTCACTGCTGGGTATTAACTACCCATTAAACTCCAGTCTCTTCTCCTACCTGAGCCCCACCATGGCCAACAGTGCTACGACACACCCGCACTTGGCTCAGCTGCCCTTCCTGGCCTCCACGGCCCAACTGATGCACCCACATGCCTCCCACTTTCAGCCTCTGCAGAGCCCTGAGCGCTCAGCCTTCCTTCCCCGTTTCTACTACCCCTTGCTCTTTGAGCACTCCTTTGGTTCCACTGAAAGCAAGATGTCCTCCAGCAAGCCAGAAGCCCAGCAGCTGGTGGGCTCTGTCATGCCCACACCACCCCAAGCCAAACCTCCCAGTGAGCCAACCAAACCAGGGCTGCTGAAGGTACCAGTTCTGAAGACAGGTTTTCCTTGGTCCAAAGGTGTCAGAGAGGAGCCAGCCTCCGAGCTCAGCCACCCTGCCATGCTGGGGCAGGAAGAAGAGGAGAAATGGCTGGGCCAAGAGAAGGAGAGCAACCCAGCTTTGGGCCTCAACAACCTACGCAAAAAACCCGCCACTGACATCTACCAAAACATGGTGGAGATGAAGGATGGCACTTTTGCCCCCAGCAGTGTCCGGAAGACAGAGTTACCAGTGGTGACCTGTCTGGAGACCAGCAGCCCTCAAGGCAACTCCCTGAAGAGGAAGTTCACTGCCAATGGGCTCGATTTGATAGGACCTGAAAGGCTGATGCCTGAAAAAGTCAGCTACCAGAGCAGGTAAGATGTCTGTGATCTCTGCCTCTTCCTCACATCTGCTTGGCTCTAATCATCTTCATACCCCATTGCATTACTGATCCCCCCACTTGCCTCTAAACTGTGAGATGAGTCTCTAAGGGCTGAGCACACTCCACGCTGGCGGTCCATACCAATGCCCACTCAGAGGAGGGCTTTCTGCCCTCCAGGAACAAAGGACCTGAGTAGTCTTCAGATGTGTCCAAGCACCTGGGCTATGGCACCACTTGTTGTCCCTCCCTTTCCCCTGTTTTATATAGAGCCAGAAGTGATGTAGCTTCTGTGTGGTGTGGACCTGCACTCCCCAGGCACCAGGAAGTCTCTTTCTCTTGGGTCTCCAGATAACGCAGGGTTGCTGGAAAAATCATTGTCTATTTTTAAACATACACATTTGCATTCCTTTGATTTGCCTTCTGGTTTCAAAGCCCAGAGGGAGGCTCACGTTTCCAAACATTTCCTTTTACCTGGGGCTAGAAATGTGCACAGCTCCTTTTAACAAAATTTCAGTTCCTCCCCTGGTTGTGCAAGTCCAGCTGTGGCTCCAAGCAAAATGTCACTGTAAAACCCACCACTTCTGGCACTTGGAGGAGCTCTCACTGGAGAAGCTCTCCATGGTTTTCTATCTCCACCTGCCTCTTCCCTGCTCTCAGGCTGGCTGGAGAGATCCCCTCCAACTGGGCCTTCAGCACTGTGGGATGGTCATTTCCATCAATGTTCTCCAGTGCTCCAAGAAGGAGAACCCAGGTTTGGCTAGTGAGGTGGGATCACTTATCAGCACAATCTTCCCAGACTGGTCTCTCCCTTTGTTGGTGGGTGTCACAAAATAGCCTGTGTCAGGGTCCATCCACCTCCTGGGAGAAAAATGCCAGGAGCAGGTCCAGCCAGAGATCTGCATGCTCAGATCAAAGCCCTTCCTGGAAGGGCCTCACGCTGGCAGCAGGCAGTGGAGGAACCCTGGCTGAATCTGGCAATGCTAGCCCTGGACATATGCCCGAGGATTTTCCTGTGTCTTTCCCTACTGATTGTATCCACTTCTTCTCTGCAGTGGTTCAAGGGCCAACCTTGGCCACATCCCCAAGGCCCTGGACCACTGGCACACAGAGGTCCTCGCAGGCCAGCCTGAGGAACCGGAGAGGGGCAATGACACTGAAGTTCTTCCCTCTGTGGGTGCTGGCCTGGACCACAGCCTCTGCAAGCAGAACAGACCCCGAGAGGCTTCTGCCACCATGACAGACTCTGAGGCCACAACCATGCTTATTGGGGACCTGTCCAAAACCTTAGAGGAGTACCAAGAGGTGGAGAAGAAACTGTCTGATCTGGCAAAGGAGGACACCCCCGGGCAAAAAGAGCTGAGGGACCAGCTGATCAAAATCCAAAGGGAGCTCTACCACATCCACCAGGCACTGGAGAAAGCCACCAAACGCCATGAGGGACCTCTAGACCTCTCAGTGAAGAGATCCTCTGAAGGTCTGGAGAAGGTCCAGCAGGCCAAGAAGGAACCCTGCAACATGAGCCTGGGAAGTGAGAAGCTCCACGGCAAAGACCAAGGGGCCCTCAACAAATGTACTGCTACCGGGGAGGCTGGAGACAGGGAGGGGCTGCCAAACTGCCTCCTTGAGGCCGAGAACAAAACCATCGACCTGCTGATCAAGATGAGCCACTCCGAGAGCCTCCGGGCACCCTCCTCTGAGGCCCACCTGGGTGCTGTAATCAAGGCTGAGGTCCTGCCGCTCACCATGCCCCTGGAGCTCCGGCATGTGATGGAGCCCTACTACAGCCGTACCACCAAGTGTGAGGCTGACTCCAGCGTCCTGCTCTGTTCCGATGGCAGATCCAGCACTACCCAGGGCCCTCAGCTCCCAGTCACCACCGAGGATGGGCCCCTGGGCTGCCGGGCCATACAGCGCTCCTTGTCCTGCAGCCTTCCCAGTGAGACAGATGCAGTGTGTGTCCACAGCCCTCTGCATGCTGACCCCTAAGTCCAGCTTGCTTGAAAGCTCCTGGATCTCACTGACCACCTCATGCTTCACCTTCCTAGTGTCTCACCTCTCTGCTCCCCCTCTTTCCCGTGGATGAAAGCTTAACCACTGCCTGGCTGGGGCCGCATTGCATGGGGTCCCAGCTAGCTCCCCAGGCTGACTCCACAAGGTGTAAACAAACAGTCCCTGTCCTACTCCAGTGTCAAGGACAGTGCTCCTGGGCTCTACATGCTCCACAGCCTCAGCTCCCTGGTCCTGGGTCTCCCTTCAAAAGGGAAGTCATTAGCAGGCAAAAAAAGAAAACTGCTAAAAGCACCAAGCTTTCATCAGAAGGCTCATCCAGCCCTCTCATCAGAGACACTCAGGGACTTTTGCAATCCCGTTCCCATGATCTGTGGACAAGGGAGGGACCACAGACAGGGTATCTGCAAGGGCAAGCCTTGGTCTAGCCATGCTTGTGCTCAAACAGACTGTAGCTGTCACCTTGTAGAGAGCAAAGACACAGTGGCTTCGCCCCATGGTGGCTTGAGGGTCACAGCAGGGAATCAGATGGCCAGCTGGACTGACCCAGAGGCCAAGTACTTTCTGCACTGTGGAGACAAGAACATCCTCCTAGCCACAATGATGAGATGACACAGGAGCCACCTTGCCACAGCTCCACACCTGGGTCCTGAGCTCTCTTGCCAAGGGTATTTGCCATGTGTAGGGACTGCTGGGTTGTGGAGACTTGTTCCTGCCCACTGGTCCTCCAGTGTCTGGCTTTTGCCTTTACACAGAAAGGACCTTCCCTCCCTCTGCCCCGATGGCCTCTCCCCATGCAGACATGATGCACATTCCTCACAAAGACCCTGATCCTGCAGAGTACAGCTCCCATGAGCTCCTGCCCAATAGTCCTAATCCCCCAAACAATGACACCTTGGACAGCAAAATAGGTGAGATGATGCTGCCATGAACCCCACTGTTCAAGGGGCAAAGACCCTAAAAATAACTGTGAAGGGACAAATTTGGCCTGTCCCAAGCTGGAATGATGCTGAGCAGCCACCCCTCAGCCAGAGCACCGGAGAGCCAACCACCTGGGCAGGTGCCTGTTGCTTGCAGGATGAGCCCTGGCATTCCCGAAAGGCCACCTTCTCCCCATGGTCACTGGGGGTTCTTGCATCTGTTGGGCAGGCTGGTACCCACCACAGGGCAGTCACACCTCCCTGTACCCTGCCACCCTGCTGACCAGCATCTGCTATGGCTCAGGATGTCCCCATGCTTGGGCCAGGATTTCTTGGACTCCCTCCCACTGTGGCAGGTATAATGTGTTCTCCTCAGCTTGGAAAAGCCAGGCACCCTTTCCTCTCCTATCCACACTCCCTGTTCAGGAGATGGTGGGGTCTTCTGCTAGCACCCAGGGCCTTCACTGACTTGACCTGGTGGCTTGTTCTTTGTAATGAGAAGAGATGGGATGGGAGGCAGGACAGCAGGACAAAGAGGACAGCAAGCAAAACCACAAATAAGGGACCTACACAGCACAGCAAGGGAGCTTTAGATGCTGGCTCTTCTCTGGGCACAAAGTGGACAATTCTTCTGCAGGTGGCTGAAGAAGGCAAGCCTGCACACAGGACCTGGGACTCCCAAGTACTTTAATGGACCCAGACAACAGGAAGAGTTGACTCTTCTCACCTGATTGCTCTTTGGACAAAGCTTCCACCTCATCAAAGGGGTTTATTTCTTGGTCAAGGACTTTGCTTAGGGCACACAGGCCTGTGGAGCTTTGGTGTCTTTTCTCTGGAGAAAAGTGTGGGGTGGAGGGCAGGGCATTCAAAAGGACTGATGCTCAGTTCAGCACCGTGGCCCTTTTGACTTGAGCTTTTGAGCCAGCTCCAGGTCTTCCTGATGGGCCATGTCCTGCTGCTTCCCAGCATGGTCCTGGCCCTGCAAGGCCCAAGTGAAGGTCATGAGACCCCACCATAACAGAACCCAGAGCTTGGATGCAAGATCCTCAATCCCAGAGCCCAGGGGAGGTGGCGTTTGGCCTTTCTTTCTGGGTTTGAATAGTGTTGTCATCTTTGGATGCCATAACACTGTCAGCACAGCAGCCTCCTCCATACCACACACCTTGCTCCCATTACCCACTCCCAACAGCCTGCCAATCTCTCTCCAGTCTCTTCTGCCACCCTGTGCCCCTCTGTCACCCACCTCTTCCCAGCTCCCTTGCTCACACAGCCATGGCAGCCGCTGTCCCCCATGCCAGCACCTCCCTGTTCCTGTATCTCAGGGCTCCCTACTCTCCCCCACACCAGCTTCTCTGTGCATCCAGGACCCTCATCCAGTGCACAGCAGGGCACCCACAGACACAGCCAAGAAGCTGGAGCCACATTTTCCCATGACATCCTTCCCTGCCCACCTGGCCTTTACCTCCTCTGAGGAACAACAAGATGTGTAGGTCCCTCCACCCACCCGGGAGCCTCATCTTCACCCAGCCCCAAGCATCGTGCTGTTGTTCAGATCCCCATCTGAACTTGGGCACCTTGGAGGTCCAAGACACCAGGTAGGTAGCTGAGCTCTGTGACCAGCAGCCCTGGGCTTCAGCAGGAGATCCATGCCCAGACCACTAGGCAGTGCTGCCTTTCACCCCTTTTTAGCTAAGATATTGCCTGCACACAAGTCACCTCTCCCTCCCCAGCCCCTGACTCCATCCTGCCACCCTGAGCTGGGATGCTGCCCTGCTCCATGGTGCCCATGCTGTGAGCTGGGCACCTCTCCTGCAAGCGGAGCCAGCTCCAGTAGCCCTCACCACATCGCTCACTGTCCCCCTCGCCTCCGCAGAAAGCCGGGGGGGCAAGTGGGACGTGGAGGCCGATCACACAGTATTTATTGTTCACAGTTTTACGAATGTACAAAACAAAAACCAAACCATTAAAGGGAAAACCTCTGAGTGGGAGTGGCTGCTGTCTGCTTTGTTCTCCTCTCCAGGGAGCCCTGCCTGCTCTGGCCAGATCCTGCAACAGCCCCACGCCATGGCTCTCTATCATGGAGCCATGCACTCCCCGGGTTTCAGAGGCTCAGGGTTAGCCACCAGCAGGATGTGGCCAGATGTTGACACTGGCTACACATGGTCAGTATTTATGTGAGTTTTGGCTGTTTTCTTCTGCTGGATCAGCACTGGGATCCCACTGGCTTGTCCCATGCTGGGGAGAGGGGCAGTCTGCTATGTCTGAAGGCAGTCATCAGGAGGAGAACTGCCCTCATGGGAGCCATGAGGGTCCTAATTCCTCCTGCAGAAGTCCCTGCACACACACACAGCCTTTTCCTTCAGAAAGAGGCAGCCCAGCTCCCTTGACAAGCTACCATGGCTGGGCCATGGGGCTGCAGCACCAGAGACTGGGTCCTGGTGCAGGGAATAGCAGAGAGGAAGGTGCGGGGTCAAGTCCCACATCCTCAGTGCCACCCTGCTGCTCAGTCTTTGCATCTTGTCCCCAGGTGCTGGTGGCACCCCCCCGCAGAGGGGATGGCTCCCCTCTCTGCCCTGCTGTGGCTGTCCAGGGCAGTCCTCTGATTGCCGGCCACCAGGATGGGACCTTCAGGAGGTGGCCAAGCTGGTGGCACCATTCCAGTTGAAAAGATGAAAGCATTTACCTTTGCATTTAAATAATGGATGGGAGTTGAACTACCAGGGTGGCTTATCCAGTCAGCAATCTGCACCCCCAGGGCCCTCAGCCCTCTCCAGTACAGTGCCCATTACACGGCTATTTGGTCACCCTAAAGGGATCTGATAGCAAGGCATTACCTGCCCTTTACAGCAGGCCCACCCGATAGCCATCTTTCTTGGTCATGGTTGACCAAAGTCCCCCTTCTTGCATGTCCCCCCACTTGCATGTCCCCCCTGACTTTCCTGCCAAGCCAAGACCAGTCCGAATCAACAGGTGGAGGACCCAGTCAAATCCCCCCCCGCGACCTGCCAGCAGCCCCCCTTCTCCCAGGGCTGGGGGGGATGTGGGGTCACAGAAGGTCCCCAGCACAGCTCAGAGCCCAGCAGCTCCTGGTCAATGGAGCTGCACAACTTTTATGAGTTTCTAACCCCAGGTGGGTACAGCTGCCTCTGCTCAAGTATTCCTTCTCCTCCAGGTTCAAGAGAACAGGAGAACTCAGGGATTGGGAGGGGGGGGAAGTTTCCTAATAAGCAAACCCTCAGGGAAGGCTTATCTCGAGCAAGGCAGTGGAAGGAATGAGATTTCAAGGTTCCTTGTAAAAGAGGAGGTTGTTGCTCTCCCCATCCCATTGGCACAAGGACGTGGCCCCAGGGAATCTGAGAGCGGAGGACACCGAGGGTGGGTTTGCTGCATTCCCAACCAGTTTTCCAGCCGTGTTGGCATGGCTGTGTGCTCTGGCTCGATGCACCACCAGGATCAACAGCAAGGGGCAACCCAGGCACCCTGGGACACAGAGATGGAGCCACAGTTTGTGGGGAAGGGTGGCAGGACGTCAAGTCAGGCTGCTTCTCATGAGCAGGGCAGTCCCAAGCACAAGGTGGGAGTATCCCACAGACTCCATGAAAATGTCCCCCATGTCCCCCAGTTCCCCTGGCTTGGTGGCAAAGGGTCAGCAGCAAATTTGGGGGATGGATCCCGTGCTGGAACAAAGTAGTCCCTGCAGAGGCACAGTCCCTGGGCTGCACAGAGGACAGCAGGGGCTGTGGTGAGCATTGCCTCCTCCCGCTGCACCCCAGCCTGGGGTCCAGGGGATGGAGCTGCAAATGGCCTGGGTCTTGCCCACAAATAAAAGATGGGGTAGACACAACCCCATGTTCAGAGAAAGAGAGTGCTGCCACACACTGGCAGGGTGCTTGCTGTGGCACCAAGAAATGGGGACATGTTTGATGCCAGGGTGAGTTAACCCCTTGCACGCACCAGTTGGCAGCTGGGTGGGGGATATGCAAGTCATTTGGGATCACGCGAATCCAGAGGCCATAGCTGAAATGACAGGGGGAAGGCAAGTGCCGAGGTGCCCTGCCTGCTGCATCTTGCCCGGCCAGCCGTGTCGAGGCATCCCGCAACCCACCTGCGGCAGGACTGGGGAGCTGGGCGCTCACTCGTAACAGTGGGCTACCAGGTGGAACCAGCTGGGGACGAGAAGTGGTTCCTGCCCAGCACAACCAGTTTTCTCTTACCCCAACACGGGCAGGCCAGAGCTCGGAGCAGTGGAAAGTTACCAAACGTGGACTAAAGAAGGGCCAAGGTCGGCCAGGATATTTCTGAGCAGACATGTGAAGCTGCAAAGACAACCTGGAGCAGAATTGCTCTGTCTCGGGCAGGAGAGAGGTAATGAACCGGCTTTGCAGCCATGGCAGGGCTGAGAGCAGTGCATGCTCTTTAACTGCAAGCCAAGGGCAGGTGGAGATACCAGGTTGGGAGGACTCTGGAGCTGGGAAGACGAATCAGAAATTGCCCCCAAAGGGTCCCCATCGTCCCAGGGAGCCTGTTCCAGCCGACCTTGCACTTCCCACCGGGGGAAAGGCATGCAAGGTTTTCTTTCTGCCAAATGACTGCATGTCAGGGGGAGTTTCCCCATGACCTTAAGTAAGGAGTGGTGGTGTTTTCAGAAGCTCCAAGCAAAGTGACCTAGAAGACACTAGCAGGGCCAGAAGGAACACCATTCTCTTTGTCTCTTCCTCAGTCCTCTTCTCAGCCATGTCCCTCCCTTTGCTTGGAAGCACCCACACATTAGGAGCAAGCAGGGGAGGATACTGACTTCCCTTGAGGCAGAAATGTCATCCCCAGGGCTGGTGGCACACCAGGGAAACAGCACAGATGTGTTGAGACCTGCTGAGGGCTGATCTGCAAGGGCAATGCAGCTGCATGGATGGACAGCCCAGCCTGCGATGCTGCCTGCTCTCACCCAAACAGCAGCTCTTGTGGAGGAACCACAAGTCCTCCTCATCCTCCTGGGATCACTTCTGTGGGAGGAAGAGAAGCAGAATTCAGCCAGCCCAGAAGGCATCACCCCATGCATTGCCTGTGGCTCATCTTGGATCTGCTGGTCCCAGCTATTTGTGACAGCAGCACTACTGCTCCTCACTGCTCTCACCATCACAACCACGGTGGTGGCACTGCTGCCTCCAGCTGTGCCCTGGTGACTGTCCCCTGGCTCTGCCAGGACACTGCTGCAGTGGTTCAAGTCTGCCGCAAGCCCTTCAACTGCAGCAGGCAGCAACAGAAACTGAACTGCAGGACAGTCCCGGGGGACTGCAGCTCTGCAGCTGCTCTGGTAGCAGTTGTATTCTCCATCCCTCCACGGCATGCAGCCAGCGTGGGCGAGTGTGGAGAACCAGCTATCCCATCTCCTCAGCTTTAAGTGAGGAAAAAAGAGTACAAAAAGCTACAAAATTTCCCTGCTGCATTTTCCCCCCGCCCATCTGTTATTGCAATTGGACATTTCCTTTCCCTGCTCGCTCCTAGATGCCACTGAATGGATTGTTTCCCTGGGTATTCGCCCAGGGCAGAACCATTCTGGCTTTGGAGTTGGATGAAAGGCCCATGGAGGGAAGCACTGAGGGTTTAAATATTTAAAAGAGCTGGGGTGGGCGAGAACAGTGTTCTGACTCTCACTAGGGCTGATGTTCCCCAAAGGCAGCCAAGCTGAGTGGGGAGAGGATTTCCCTCAGGCATCACAGGCTACAGCGGGGTGACATCCCAGCTGAAGATGATGTTTGATCAGCTCCTGCCTTGCCTGCCCACTCCCCTGCCTGGAGGGTGCATGCAAGGGGGCCCGCCCTTGCTGGGACTGAGGCGATGGGGGAGATGCTGAGTAGTGCCAAGGCACCAGGGCTGGGTGCTCCCCACTGCTGCACCCTTGGGGTGCAGGAGAAGATGCTGAGGGTCAAAGGGTTGAGAGGGAAGGAGGAAACGTTCCTGCAAGGCAGAAGCTGATGGAAGATCTGGGAGCGCCTGTGTGGCCAGGTACAGTGCCTGGTACAGTGCCTGTGCAGCCCTGGCTCCCCCAGCCCAGGCAGCAACTGCTGCAAAGTCAAAAAGCCCACATCATTTCCCCGGATCTGGGGTTGCAGGGGGTCAAACCCCCATAGCCACTGTTACTTCCTCCATAATTTTAGATGTGGGGTACCCAAGGATGTAGACAGTTTGTGTTTTGTGTGGGAAGAGGGAGCAGAAAGTGCAGTTGCTTCCTTGCCCATCTGCAGCTGGTGCTCACCAGTCTGCTGCATGCCAGCACGCCAGCCTGCACGTTTCCTCACTGGGAGCTGGAGCAACCCATCCTGGAAGCCCAAATGGCCCAGTACTGTTCATAAGAGGATGCTTCTGGCACGTAGTCTTGCTCCAGTAATCCCTGTGTCCCTGGGGTTCAGCAATGCCCCCGGACCTGGGTTCAGCAGGAGCCCTCCCCACTGGGATGAGAATGGGGCTGTGTTTGCAGAAAGCATCTGTCCCTCTTCCACTTCCCCTATGGCCTTGGGACTTTGTCCCCTGCCTGGACATGAGGACGCTTTGCTTTCCTCCCACCAGCCTCCTGGAGCCAGTGTGGAGAGGCTGCAGGAGCCAGACCAGTGCGGGATGGAAGGAGCCAGCCTGGTGGGATCACTGCCCAGCTCCCACAGCCCCGGGGACAGGCTGGTGCCTGGGGTGGGTGGGGAAGGAGGTGGCAATTGGGACACTGCCACCAGGGCTGGCTGGCGCTCACCCATGGGGCTGCTCCCCGCTGGAAAGGGACTTCGCACCAGTGCCCTGCTGTGCTTCACAGCTTTTGGCATTCTCGGTCAGGCTCAACAGGCAGCTTGATGTCTTAAAGAGGATTAAATTCCTAATCCTCTTGTGAGCCTTGTGAGAGCAGGAGGCTGCAGAGGAGGAACAGAGCAAGGGAGAAGCCGAGGCATCAGCTCAGCCCTTATCAGACCCTGGAGAATCTTCTCCATGGGTTAGCTGACAAGCAGCAGGGACTCTGGGGTGACCATGCTGGCTGGGGGACAGTACCAGGGCAGCTTTAGGGACCAAAGCAGTTACAACTTTCCTTCCTGGAGGGATTTCTGTGATGCCTGAAGAGGAGTTGAATTCCTGCTCTCTACCCCGTGTAACTGGGTTTAGGAAGCACCAGTCCCAGCCTGCGGGGGGGGGGACTGGGCTCTGAGAGCACCATTCCCCAGCGTCCCCCTGACCCCCTGTGTGTCCCCAGCTGGGCACTGCAGGCCCTTCGGGGACAGTGGGGGAGCGCAGCCAGGACAAGTGCTCTGCTCAGGCTAGAGATCATGTTTTCTGCATGTGGCTGTGCAGGCAGATTCTCCGGCTTCCCACCGAAAGCTCTTGCGCAGTCCTGGGACACCAGTTTCTGTTGCACGTGCGCGCACACGCACACACACAGAGTGAATTGCATCTTTTTAACAATTAGCGCCAACCATCCCCCCGGTTGTTCGGACAGACGGAGCCGCCTGGCGTCTGCTCAAAGGAAGGACAAGCCCGTGTGCGGCCCCAGCCAGCCGGGCACCTGCCCGCCGCCCCGTTTCATCCCCGCAACCGCCCGCTCCTGCTTTCAGCAAACAGTCACAGCCTTCGGCCAAAATCTTCCTGCACTGACGGTGGTCCAAAGCAGGCTGGGGACTGCTGGGACCCTCAGGGCTGGAGTGTTCCAGCGTCTGGCATGGACCTGAGTTACAGCGGGGTTTCGTCGCACCGCAACAATTAACCCTCCACGGACACCATGGCCATCCATGTCCCCCTCACCTGCCCCCCCCTGCCCCCAGCCACGGAGGTATGATCTAGATGGGGAAATATTCTCAATGGATGGGTTTGGGGTTTTTTCCACAAGCCTGTGACTAGGTAGCAATGACATTGGCTCGTCCCATGGGATCTTCTGTTGTGTCCCCGCATGCATGCACAGTGCCAGGCAGGTGCCATGCCCATCTCCCTGGGCACAGGGACTGGCAGAGACCCAGGGCTTGCATGTTTCTTGTGGACACTCAAGCAAGAGCTGCTGTCCCCAGGCCAGAGGAGGAAAACCCCCAAGAGGAGAAGTTCACCTCTAATGCCTGCAAATAATGTGCTCCAGAAAAGCCTGAACTGGACCCAAACACTCTTCCCCCTGGTCCATCTCCAGTACCAGCAGCCAGACCATGCCCCCTGTTCTTGAACTGGGCAGCTCCCAGTGTCGGTGTGGGCATGGGCTGTGCCAGGGCCCTGTCATGACACAGGTGTCTCCTGGGGTCTGGGGGTGGCTTTCAAACAGGTTGTGACAGAGCCACGGTCCTGGAAAGGTGAACAGGAGCCCCAGGGCCAGGCTGTGTTTGTTTATCCTGGTGATAGAGCACACAACAGCGAAACAAAAGGTCAGACCCTGTTGCCCTGGGAGATGGTTTTTGAAGCTGCCTACCGTCCTGCTGGGGTTTGGACTGCACGGCCCCAGCGCTTGTCATGTCATGTTATTTTTGTAATTTTTGGCTGGTAATAGGTCTGAAGCAGCCTCCCAGATGCTGTGAGCTTTGGGGATACACTGATACAGGACCAGAAGGGCCCTAAGCACACTAAGAGAGGAGCACCCCGCCCCAGGGTTTCAGAGGCAGATCCCTGTCCCACAGCTCCTGCAGCCAGCTGGACCCCAACCTGCATCCTTCATCTGAAGGGCCAGGCACACATGACTCCTCCAAGCATCCTGAAAGGTGGGGGGAGTCTGATCCAAACTTCATTTACCTTTGGCCCATCTGAGTAACAAACAGACACAAATTTCTTCAAGCCTTGGCCAGGTTTAAGGCAGATGCTTTCAGCTCACTGCTGGCAAGGGTGGACTGAGCATTGTCAGCAAGTACTGCCAGGGAGGGAGGGCAGGCTCTGACTGGCCCCTTGCAGGCTGGTCCCAGCTCACTCTGCTTTTACTCCTGAACCTCTTTGCTTGAGCTGAATCGATAAATGCCACTGTCAACTCCAAACACGGCCTTGCCCAGCTGCAGGGAGCCAGGGTTGAGCAGCGTGGTGATGGAGAGCAGGGCTGTGCCCAGGCGTCCCGGCTGATCTGCCTCTTCCATCACTGGACCTCAAAGCGTGGCATGGCAAAATCACCAGTCTCCTTTTTGTGAGTGGGGAGACTGAGGCACACAACTGCACAATGCCCAGGCTGGGAGCACACAGGGAGTCAGCGAAGAAGCAGTGAGACAAGCCAGGAGCCCTGATTCAAGGTGTGAGAGTATCCCTGTCCCACCCCAGCAGCTGCGTCTCATGCTAAGGGTCAGGTGGAGCATATCAGTGCCTTTGCCTCTACACAAAAGCCTCAAACTGTCCCTGTAGCTGGCCACTTTGGGGATTTTCCTCCCTCTAGCAGGAGTGGGTAGATGGGATATAGCTTGATCCTGGAGGAAAGGCACCTTCTCTCTGGGCATAAGACCAGCAGGGAATAAAAACTGTGCCTATCAGCCCTTGTCTTGCTGCTTCTGGTTGTCAGTGCAAGGAGTTTCTGTGTTTACTCAGACTCAAGGGCAATAGCCCGTCACTAACAACACAATATACCTCTGCCCCCTGAGCCTGGTGAGGAAGCAGGACGGAGCTGTTGGGAGGGCAGTGCTGCCAGGGAAGGACAAGCAGCCCCCAGGACATCAGGACAGAGGTACAAGATCTGTTGAGCTGGGCTTGTGGTCACATATGTTGTCATTAGCCTGAGCTGTGCTGGGGACAGTACCAGGGCCCTCTTTCTGGGCTTAGATGTGTGATGGAGGAGCTCAGGCTTGGCTGAGGACACACCATCAAGGGTCTGATGGCAGCTTTGGAGGCCCGGCACCCAGGAAGTGGACGCTCCTGGTACTGGGTGCGTGGTGGCTGGCACATTGGCTCCCTGGTTGCTGACTCAGTTTCCCCATCTGTAAAATCCTGTTTCCTGGATTTTGAACTCTGTCCAGTTGTGAAGGAGGACCCCAATGAGCAGTCATGGGGGGGGGGGGTGTGGCAGAGAGCTTGCTTCCACCAAGTGGGTCTCTGCTGCCAGAGATACAAAACACAACCACTTTGGGGGAAAAAAGTAGCAAAGCTGTTCCCAAGTCCCCAAACCAGCAGAAACTGGATTCCTTCCATATTCACACTCACCTCCACCACCATGTATTTGCATTTGATGGCTCTGCAAGTATTCAGGGGATGATTTTTAGACAATTGCGGTATTTCAGCTGTGGTTTGGGGAAGCATTACTTTTGCAGGCAGCATAGAGCACTGTCATGGTTTAGCCCCAGCCAGCAACTAAGCACCACGCAGCCGCTTGCTCGCTCCCCCTACCCCAATGGGATGGGGGAGAGAATCGGAGGAGTAAGAGTGAAAAAAAAAAAAACCAACACTCCTGGGTTGAGATAAGAACAGTTTAATAATTGAAATAAGGTAAATAATAATAATAATAATAAAAAAAAATGATAATAATAACAATATACAAAGCAAGTGATGCACAATGCAAGTGCTCACCACCCGCCGACCGATACCCAGACAGTTCCCAAGCAGTGATCACTGCTTCCTGGCGACCCCCCCCCCCCCCCCAGTTTATATACTGAGCATGACGTCAGATGGTATGGAATAGCCCTTTGGTCAGTTTGGATCAACTGTTCTGGCTGTGCCCCCTCCCAGTTTCTTGTGCACCTGGCAGAGCATGGGAAGCTGAAAAGTCCTTGACTAGCATAAGCAGTACTCAGCAACAACTAAAAACATCAGTGTGTTATCAACATTCTTCTCCTACTAAATCCAAAACACAGCACTATGCCTGCTACTAGGAAGAAAATTAACTCTATCCCAGCCGAAACCAGGACAAGCACATAATACCAGGCAATCATGGGACACAGGGCGATCAAGGTGGAGCGGTGGCCTGCAAACAACTTGGAACAGCCAAGTGTGTCCATTATAATAATAATTATAGTCACATTTAAAGCAAAGTTAACTTCTGGCTGTCCAGGAACTTTAATGAGGCCACATTTCTCTTACCAGCTCCTGGCTGTATGCTGTGAGTTGTGCTCCAGCCAGCCCCTGGAGAGCACACAGCAGAGCTGGGCTTTCATCTCTGCCTTTTGGGGGACTCATTCCTTATGGTTTTAGAACAGAGAGTGGGCAAAAGAGAAATTGTGGTTCTCATGGTGACTCTCGTGGCTGAAAAAATTCTTTGTGTAGGTTGAATGTGTCCTTCAGAGCATTACGTCCCTTCTTCCTGACAAGTTGTTGGCCATTTCAGAAATAATTTATTTGGATGGGGAGAAGGCTGCCCTTAGCAAAGACACACACTGGCCAAGTGTGGCATCTGATCCAGGTGGGAGTGGAGGAATAGCCATCCTCAGCGTCTCAAGTGTTAGCATGGACTGAGCATGGTCTGGAGAGATGAGGCTTACAGAAAATAGGATGTTAAGTGTTAAAGGCCTGAGAGAAGCCACTAATCTCACGAACCAGAGAGGTGGAGATCCCATCCAGTGTGCTCACACACAGGGCTCTCCTTTACACATAAATCCTCAGGCCAGATCTGGCACCAGCCAAGCTGTCATTGAAGCTGGTGGACTTTTTTGGCTGGTTCCTCCAGCTGCAGATCCAGCTTGCCAACTCTCTCATTTTTGTGCCATGGTCCCCATTTGTCTTTATATTCTCAGCACTTAATTAGCTAGCAGGGCTATGATCTGGTCTCTGTTGCATCGGAGTGAATCCAGACTAGCACCAACACCTTGACCTTGGGTAGAGAGCAAGCACCTGAGCTCAGAGCATGTCCCCAGAGATGGCAGCAGGCAGGGACAGTAATGGTCCTACTGCTTCCCCCAAACAGGGACGAGAGATTTGTCATGGACTACACTCTGGAGACCAGCCAGCAAAAGGAGAAGCTTCTGAAAACCATCTACACCCTCCAGCTGAAGTCAATCGCCACACTCCAGACAGCCAGCCCACTGCTGAGCAGCCAGCGTGGCATGGGCATGGTGACACAGCACCAAGTCCACCAGCTGGCAGACAAGGCCAAAAGCCTGTGCGGAGACCTGGACAACATTAATAACCTCCTCCGCTATTGCCAGGATGACCTGGTCCAGCGGATCCCCAACCCCACTGGCAACCACTATGGGGGAGTAAGTGGAATTCATTGCTCCATGGATGGTTCCATCTACGTGACAGCTGAGAGTGCTCCCTCCGTCCACATCCTCAGCAGCACAGGCCGAAAGCTGCAGTCCCTGCCCTGCTGGCAAATGGGGAAGGACAGTGGCACTTTCTTGCCAGAAGATGTGACTGTTACTCGGACGGGAATGGTGGCTGTAACTGACATGATGAATGGAGCCATCTGGGTCTTCAACCCTCACACCAGCCTCTCCAAGGGAGAATGGATAAAGATCAGAAAGGTTGGCTCCCCCAGGGGTATTGGAGTGGACTCCATGGGCAAGATCTTGGTAGCAGACTATGCACAAGGCCAAGTCCACAGCTTTGCTCTGGACCATTCCTTCAAGACACTCAATATTCACTCAGTCCCCAACCTGCAGGGACCTCGCTACATCAGTCCAGCACCCAGTGGAGGCTTTGTGGTAAGCGAGGAGTGCGGAGACGTCAAGGTCTTCACGAGCAGCCGCAAGCTCCTCTGCTCCCTCAGCAGCAAATACAGACACCAGTTTGGCAACCCAGCTGGGGTATGCGTTGATGTGGATGGCAGCATCCTGGTGGCAGATGAGCAGCGCCGCACAGTTCACCTGTTCCCAGAGCGTGGGGCTCCCATCTGCCTGGTGTCTGCAGGGCTGCGGAGGCCCAGCGGTGTGGCTAGCTCCTGCTTCGGGCACCTCTTTGTGGCAGATGCAGGGGAGAACTGTGTCAAAGTCTTTAAGTACCGTGTGAGGCCCCCTTACAGTCCCACCAACCCTGGGGCACCATGTGGTGACTCCAGCCTAACACCCAGGAGGGGAGTGGGGCTGCTTCCACTGCAACCCCGATGAGCTTTGGGGCTGCTGTTGGGCCATGAGCTCTACCACTCCCATAGGTAGGCACTGTCCCCACACTCGACTGCCTTACTGCCCTCCAGCTTCTCCAGATGGCAGAAGCAAGGACTAGACCAGCTCTGAGTTTCTTGGGCCCACCACAGTAGCTAAAGGAGGATTCAGCTACTCAGAACTGGCCACACATTGGTGCCTTGGCAAACTTATCACCATGCCCTAGAATCTTTGTGTGTTTTTGCAAAGATGATATAATTATTTCTCTCCCCCACACACTGTTTTTATGTGGTCGTGGTTTCACCTTCCTGATGGCAGAGTATGACTAGAGGGGTAAGGCCAGGCTGGAGCTGGCAGACGTGGTCTACCTGGCATGCTGGGTTTGCAGCGGACTTCAGGAGAACGGAAAAATGAAGGTAACTCATTCTGTGCTGCATTCCTGACCTCTACAGGGAAGCAACAACTACTGCATGGAGTAAACTGCATATGGGCATGCAAAATTGCTCATGTCAACCCATGTCCTGGGGCTGAGCCTGCCCTGCTGTCCTGGTCTCCCCTGGAGAGGAGGGCTCAGGGAGCCACAGCCACTGCCTTTATCAGCAGAGCCCAGGGGAAAGCAGGCAGGGTGTGGTGGCAGAGGGAAGGGTGTTCCTCTCCTCTCCTCCCTTCAGCCCTTGGCATGAGCATGCTGCTGCATGACTCCTGGGCCTCTGCCGATGTCCAAGATCCGAGTCCAGTCACCACCTCTCACCCCAAACGAACCCAGAGACGACCCTTTCTCCTTCCTGGCCCTGGAACAAGTGCTAAAGATGATGGACACCCTATGGTGCCCCCCCCCCTCCCACCTCATCTCCTGGCAGAGCAAGGCAGCCCCAGGAGCGAGCCCAGCAGGCAGGGAGGGAGGCTGCATGGTTTGCAGGAACAGGGATAAGCCTGTCCCATCCCCTCCCTTCATATAAGCTCCCAGGAAACCAGTAGTCCCCGACCTTAATTCCAGTTCTGTGGCACCCAACACAAAAATGCAAAACCTTTTCTCTAGCCCAGCCCTGTGGAGCCTGTGCCCCCCACCTCCACACCCGCTCTCCCTTTCCATGTGGGACCCGCTCTAGTTGCCCAGCGTACTCCCGAGCTCACTGGCACCCTCATGGCCCCAACCCACTGCTGGGTCACAGGCGGGAAGCTCCCGGGCACCGGCATCTGCACCCATGGGCCTCTGCCAGGCTGGGGGCCTGCTGAGGTGGTGGGGATGAGGGTCAACGGGGTCCTGTGAGGCAAGACGAGCCCCTGGCCTTTGGGGATGGGGGACAACGGGGTCCCACGAGGAAAGGCGGGTCCCTGGCCTTGCCCCAGGCCTGGGTGATGGTATGTCTGAGGGCTGGGCGAGCCGGCGTTTCTTATCGGCCAGCTCAGCCGGCAGCCCTACTGCCTCGCTCTTGGCCCCGCGGGAAGGCGTTGGGGCGAGCCTCCGGTGAGCAGCGCTGCTGGGTAAGGCCAGGCAGGCCTCCGCCGCGGCAGCTCCGGGCCCTCTCCAGGCTACTGGGCCACGCGGCCTTAAAAAACAGGGGGAAAGAGGAGCCGGGAGCCGGGCAGGGAAGAGCGCCGGGCGAGGAGGGCGGGAGAGGGGCGCCGGCACCGGGGAGCCCCGCAGCGCGGTCGGAACGCGGCAGCCCGGTTCCCGGCGCCGGCCGGGCCCGCCGCGGTGCACAGCCCGCCGCCAGCGGCGTCTCCGAGCAACTGGACCCCGGAAGCGGCCGGCGTGGCGGAGCGGGCGGTAGGCGGCGGCGGCGGCGGCGGCGGCGGCGGCGGCGGGCAGGGCGGGGGGGCGCGGGGCGCGCAGGCCTGGCCGGCCGCGGGGGTCTCCCTGGCGCCGCCTGCCCTCAGCGGCCCGGCCCGGGGGCTCCCTCCCCGCCGAGGCCTGGCCGGGGGTGTTAGCTCTTAGCGGCAGCTTCAGCCCGGGGATAGCCTGGGCTGGGGGCGGCGGCGCAGGGTCCCGTAGGTGTTGTAGCGGCAGCCCGAGGGTCAGGGAGTGGTGATTAAATCTCCCTTATACTTGAACGAGGGGAGTCGGGGAGGAGGCATTTCATTGCTGCTGTCTCTCGGCCCACCCGTGCCCTAAGATCACATTTAAAAACTGCAAAAAACTGCATAAGCAAGGAGTTGGTGGGCTTTGCAGGGAGAGAGCCCTGCTCCTGCTCCCCAGGGACAGCCGTGGCCAGCTTGTTAGTGCTTTCTGTATCTCCTGGCCTGGAAGCCCTAAACCCCGTGGAAAGACCTCTGGATGCTGAGGCGTGTGTTTGCCAAGGGGTTGGCAACCCTTGGCATGGCTGGTGGTGACGGGGCAGCCTGTGTGGTGAGACCAGGGCTACATCCTGTTGTTCACCTTTGCTTTTCTGTCTAAAATTCTGAAATGAATCAGTCCCGGGGTCCTTTCTTCATTTGTTACTTGTGTTGATGCATTTTAGGCTGTGTCCGTTGTTGGTTTTGCTGTGCCCAAGATCATTGCGTTAATGCTGTGTGGCATCTTGGGGAAAAGCTGGGGCTTTCCAGCAGAAATGGGCAGATCTGGAAGACTTTAAGCACTTTATGAGCACGGACTAAGCATATTGGTAGGATATTTCTGTTAAAATTAACAGCAGTGAAACAGTTGTCTGTGATGACATTTAAAATGTCAACTTTAGATTTCAAACAGTCTGTTGAAATGAATAAAGTAGGATGCACGACCAGTCATGGATTTGGGAATACCAGCTCTGCCACCTGAGCTCCCAGGCCTGCTCCCTGGTTACTACTGTATACCACATTAACATATGAGTAGTTGATAATTTTCAACTGTCAAGATATTTTGTACAGCCTGAAAATTGTATCAGAGTCTTCTCTGCCATATCTGCAGTAGCCACATGATGTGCTGCAGCCAGATGATATGCTTAGGCATTATTTAACCTGACCTATAGCCAAAGTAGTTAGCTGCATAAAACTAAGTTAATTGAAAAGGTTGGGGAAGGTGTAAGAGGAAGAACTCACAAACTAGCAAAGACAAGGATGAGAAGTGCTTCTCCTCCATGAGAAGTTTTCCCAGATAACTGTGGCTATCTTTAAAAAACATCTCAGTGAAAAATAAATGTTTGAATTAAGAGTCAGTTGATCATAATTCTCTGAAATGTCCAATGGATGGACAAACCTTTAAGGACAGCCGTGCAGAGACACCGGAAGTCTCTTGTGGCAATACTCTCAAACAACTGTTACATCTCTCAAGGAAAAAGAATCACAGAATGGTTGGGGTTGTAAGCGACCTCTGTAGATTATCTAGTCCAACCCCCCTGCTAAAGCAAGTTCACCTAGAGCAGGTTGTACAGGATCACGTCCAAGTGGGTTTTGAATATCTCCAGAGAAGGAGACTCTACAGCCTCTCTGGCAGCCTGTTCCAGTGCTCTGTCACCCTCAAAGTAAAGAAGTTTTTCTTCATATTCTTCATATGGAACTTCCTGTGTTTCAGTTTGTGCCCGTTGCCCCTTATTCTGTCACTGGGAACCACTGAAAAGAGTCTGGCCCCGTCTTCCTGGCACCCGCCCTTAAGATATCTGTAAGCGTTGATAAGATCCCCTCTCAGTCTCCGGTTCTCCAGGCTAAACAGACCCAGCTCTCTCAGCTTTTTCTCATAAGAGAGATGCCCCAGTCCCCTAATCATCTTCGTAGCTCTCCACTGGACTCTATTTAAAGTAGTTCTTTGTCTTTCTTGAACTGTGGAGCCCAGAACTGGACACAGTACTCCAGATGTGGCCTCACCAGGGTAGAGTAGAGGGGGAGGATAACCTCCCTCAGCCTGCTGGCCACACTCTTCCTAATACACCCCAGGATACCATTTGCCTTCTTGGACACAAGGGCACATTGCTGGCTCATGGTTAATTTGTTGTCCACCAGGACTCCCAGGTCCTTCTCCACAGAGCTGCTTTCCAGCAGGTCAACCCCTAACCTGTACTGGTGCATGGGGTTGCTCCTCCCAGGACCCTACACTTGCCTTTGTTAAACTTCATTGGCTTCCTCTCCGCCCAACCCTCTAGCCTGTCCAGGTCTCACTGAATGGCAGAAGAATAAAAAATCAGCTTTAAAAAGTTATCTGTCCAATATTGCTGGTGGTAGCTTTGGTAATTAAAATAGAAATAATGAAAAACCCCATTCCCGTACCTATTTTTGCCATTTTTCTCTGGGTTCTTTAAAATATCAAGCTCAATTTCAGTTTTTAGAGTATTCAGTTATTGGTAAACTTCACTTGTAAGGTTTTGGTACTGCGATACAGTTAGAATGTTATCACTCTAGCTAAATTTATATTCTTTTAAATAATTTCTGAGCATATGCGTGTATGTACATTCCCAACACATTCAATCTGTTATTTTGCCTTTCAGAGCCCCTGTATTTATATAATTTATTTCCTTTTTCCTGGGAATATGTCTGTGGGTCTTAGGGAAAAAGAATGAAAATCCTTTTTGAAACCTAAAGCTAAATTGTGAAGCAAGTCTCATCTCACCTGATAATGTTTCTTTAACAATGAGTTAGGCAAGAAGATAGGAGAGGCATTGAAGGGAAGACTATTTTGGCCAGTATCCTTGGACAAACCTCAGTCTTTGTGGAAGAAAGAAGAGCAAAATGTAGGGGACAGGTTTTATTTCAAACCTTTTTAAGGACCAGTCTAATTAATTGTGTCTTTTAGCTGATTTTCACCAGTTTCGTATGTGTGTCAGGAACAGCTCTTTCAGATAGGATGTGTCCTTTGATGTCTTCCAGAAAAAAACCACCAAAAAATACCCATCTTAGCTATTTCAACAGAATTGGAAAAATAAGCTTGGATGTCTTATTTTTCGGTCCATTTTGGTCTAATAGTGATTAAACTTTGTTTGGTGAAAGATGACATTTTTCAGTTGGTCTTTCCCATGCCTGGTGTCCTACACCCTTACAGTCTCAGGGTGTCACACCTGCCATTTTTCTACCCTTCCTTTATACATCTTTCCGCTTCCATTCCCCTTCTGCTGGAGGCTTGCAGCCCTTTGGAAAAACACATATTATTTGAGGTTCTTCTGAGATCCTCCTTCCTCACAGACTCCACTTCTCTGAGGTTATCCTTCTGGTCAAGGAGGGAGAGATGTGGCCTCTGTGGCCTCCAAATCTCGCCGTGGGCTGGAGGGTCTTGTGAGGCAGTGAGGGACGGTGCTCACTGCTCTCAGCACCTGCAAATGCTGTCTGCTTCCAGCAGCATGCTGTGAACAAAATCCCTCATGAGCACCCTTATGGCTGTTTGAGGGGAAGTCTTGGGGTGTGCTTTGCAGTTTTGCAGTAAAAGCGAAAATTCAGTCCCAGGAAAAAAAACATTACTCCTTGCAAATGCAGCAACTGTGATGCTTTTCCCATTGGAGGTGAGAGCTGTGCACAAGAAAACTTCACCTTGCTGCCTTGAGGGGCTGACAACTCATCCATAAGCAGACATTTCTTACTGCTGTACTTGGCAGGTCTGTGGGGCTGGGAGTAGGTTAATCACTCACTTTTGCTGCTTCCCCATCGCCTTGTCCATGCCATAGCAAATTGCCAGGTGCTGAGATTTACTAGATGAATTGTCCTGTATTAAAAAGAGAGAAAACCAAAACCACCAGGGACCTCCACATTGCGCATCCTCTCTACATGTTATAAATACACTCTGTGCTCCTCTTTCCGATTGACTGGGTCCCTCGCAGAAGAGCCAGCCTCGGGGGCCTGCAGAGTTTTCACATCTCTAACAAAGCACTGAAGGACGGGAAAGGACAACGGGCACCGGATGCCGACTGTTCTGCACCAGCGCCCTCCTTACTGCAATTATATTTCTGTTAGAAACCTCCACCTTATTTAAAAAGACATTGTCAACTGCCTCAAAGCTCCTTTTTGTAAAATTCTTACAAAGCCATTGAGATGTTTTCTTAATGACGTGAAGAAAAATATTGTAGATAAAGAACACTAATAAAGCAGAGATGCTTCTCCTTTTTTAGGATCTTGTATCTAATGAATTAAAACTACTATGTAAACTTCAATCAGTTAATCACTGTAGTCCCTTTTGAAAAAATCATCTCTGTTTCCAGATGAGGGGAGTGAGACAAGAGGAGATCAGTGACCTGACCAAGGTTGTTCAGTGAGTTTGTTGCAGAGCACAGCTCTGGGTTCCTAGATGATAAAGAAGGCTTTGAAATTATCTGGCTTTGTAGCATAAACCAATATTTGATTATCAGTAATAGGAGGAAATATTCCCCAGAGGCATCAGTGTGCCACGATGTAGTCCCTTCTCTAGGCAGTGCTCAAGTGCATCCAATGTCAGATCCAAGATCTGCGGCTGGATGTATTCCTGATCTTGGCTGGTCCAATAGGCTGTGCTTATCAGTGGACCATCATGAAAGACTGCTCCAAGGAGTCAGAGAAGGGCTTTGCTGAGAAAATCCAGGCTCACAACCCCTCACTTCAAAGACTGCAGATTATCAGGAACCTCCTAAATACTTTTCTGATGTGTGTATATTTGTTGGCTGTCACTAACATCATTATGCAAGTGGTTGGACTTAGTGTTTTAAAACTTGATTGGTCCTCCTCCCCAGTGACTTTGGTCAGCTCAAATTTTCCTTGCATTTAATCACCATTCTCAAGTTTTATTTCTGTGTTTATTGGCAGGCGTACTGTTCTTCCAGAATCGCTGACATGGTACTTAAGGTCTTCTTTCCATCATGCTGCTCCTCAGCAGAAAGTGGCATTTTGATCGGCCGCTGGATCTCAGAACAGAACTCTGCTGTTATCCTTGCCGTGGTCCATTTCCCTTTTATTCCTGTCCAGGTGAAGCAGTATCTCAGTGAAATCCAACGGGTGACTAAAGTCAGTGTTTCTGTCCTTGGCTCATGGAGCAACAGCAAACAGGAGAAAGAGAGTCTGAGTGAGTTCTTGGAAGACCTTGGGACAATATTCTCTCATGAGCCATGGATTCAGATGAGCAAAGAGGGAGGCAGCAAATTCTGGAGCTGTTCTACCCTTCAGAAACACTCTAACAACCCTAAGGAAGAAGAAATCATCTTAGTATACTATGACCAGCGGAAAGTCATGCTTTCCCACCTACATCCCCCTTTGGACACAGCTACCTCCACTGACCACAAGGCAGATGAGGCTTCAAAGCTCTCTGCCATCTTTGACACAGTTGCGAAGAGTAAGATACTGTTCATGACAGACAGATACAATGATGGGCCCATCAAGTTGACCCACTGGCAGTCGGATGGCGTTGAAGCTAGTATCATTGTGGAGCTGATGAAGCAGGCCTCTGTGCCTGCGTGCATGCTGCTGACATTCCTGCTTTCACTTATCTCTGGGATCTGCAGGAGCAGGTAAGTGATGCGACATCGGCCAGCTTACATTTTGCGTGGATATGTAATACCTGTTTAGGCATTTGCTCAACCCCAGTGAGAAATACAGTTGATACAAATAGTTCTGCTGGAAACAGGCTGTCGCAGAGCTGCTATTGAAGTTTGGGGAGCTCCATTGAAAACACAAGGCTAAAGGCTTCCTCAGATACAGTAGAGCCCTTCAAGGAGCTGGGAGGTTTTCTGGGGAGGCAGCCAGAAATTTGCATTTGCAGCAGGGGAAGCTCAGCCCCACTTCAGTTTCATCACAGCTGAAACATTGGGTTTCAGTTATTCCATGGCTGACAGAATGACATGAGGATCTCCTTAATGGCTCAATAGCTGGGACTCCCTACTCCCTGTTTGCTATGAATCCCTCCACAGCTGTGAAGCATCAACAAATAGTGTGTCTAAATCCATTGTCTTTCTAAGAGATGGTGGTGCTGCAACCATGGCACCTTATAGCGGGCTACAAGGGATGGTGGTCTACATGAATCCTTGGTGAAATCCCGTTGTCATAACCATGAAACTGAATAGAATGCTTTGAATGTAATGTGTGGCAACTGCTTGCACTAAAGAGGAATTCTGAGCAGATTTGAAGGGGAGAAGCTTCTGCGTATAGCCTAAGGTTATGGGGAACGAAGTCTTTTAACAGGTTTCCAGTTGTATGATACTGTCATAAAAAAATTACAGTTAAACTCTTCATATGCAAAGATTTTATGAACAGTTGGGTTACACATTTTGGTACACAAAGGGAAAACTGTCAGTTTTTGGACTACTCTATTAGAAGAGACCTAGGGTCAAACCCAAACCTGCTATAATCAGGGACCACTGTGGTTCCTGGGACTGCTCTGTAGACACTGACTATGCATTAATGGTTGCTAATGGTAATTAAGTTAATGGTTGTTAATGGTAACTAAGTCAGAACTTCGTGGGTGGGAGTCAGCTCTGAAGGTCCTTTTTCTGGCTGTCCATGGACTGTGTGCAACTACCAACAACCAGGATGATCCTTTTCTGCCGTAGGCACTTGGTTTCAAGGTCAGACTTGCCCACCTTGATCAGTGCTAGGACTCAGACCAGGCTTAGAGTCAGGTTAAACCCAAGCCTCACAGGTCTCCAGAAAGCCACAGTCCAAGCATAACTTGGGAGCTTGAGCTCAGTCTCACAGGTTGGGCACAGATAGCTGCTATCCAGCTTATCAGCAGCTACTTTGATTTCAGCTTTTCCTAAGCCCAGTACAGATGTTTCAAGCCAGAGCAGCAGGCTAGCAGCAGGCAGAATGCGAGACTTAATGTACATAAACCTGGGTTGAACTTGTTCTTAACCTTGGGAGGCAGATAAAGGTTTCTTTCTGCTTTGTATAGTATCAGCATTATATTTACTTATTTTATGGGTGTTTTAAAACATCAGTCTTGGAGAACTGAGATTAGTAGCTAGCTTTATAACCTCCTGCTTGACCTTCTAAGTCATTTAATGTAATTTGGTTCAATTTAGCATGTGATATGTGGTACAGCTTCCTTTGTGCCAACATACACAAGGCAGGGAGGGTTCAAGATGTCACATGCAGGTGTCCTTCCAGTCCCCTCCTCCCTGTTTTGGGACAAGATGTCCCATAAAATAAGATCTACCAGGTTTTTGCTCCTTCTGGTCACAGGACTTCTTTCTTTCCCAGGTTTTTGTGATGTTCAGGGATAGTCAGCTTTAAAAAGCTAAAGAAAGAGATCAGTGATGTCCTCTCAGGCTGCGGAGGCTTGGGGCTTTTTTGGATATGCCACTCTTGTGTATTTGCGCTGGGGAAGCAGGGCAGCAGCGTTAGAAATCTCAGAAAGTGAGCACTGATATCTATCCAAGCTTACTGAACTCTCAAGTCCTGTGCATCTCAAATTAAGACATTTCTTCAGCACCACCTTGTGCTGAGGGATGGCCATTGCAGTTCTCTCGTCAGAGGGACTTGTGTGCAGGGTTGCCATTACCGCTGAAGGTCTCCAGTGTGCTGTTGGGGACATCAGGGTGATTTAGTATTGAGGCAATAAACTCCGTGCGCTCCTTTTAAAAAAAAAAAAAAAAAAAAAAGTCCGTTTACAAACACCGTGACTTCTGATTCCTCATCCAGAAGAACTGCACTGTTCCTGCAGTTACTAGCAAGGAGCAAAAAGGTAGCCAGGGGTTCTGGTTAATGGAGCTTTAATATTTGCATGTGATCCAGATTTGGAAAGATTGCTTTTCATCTGATATCTGAAAAATCTACTCCCACTCTTGGAAAAAAAAATTGAATTGGAAAATCAAGATTTACTCATGCAGGCTATGTTAATTTATTGCTAAAATTCCTTATACTTGGAAATACCCCAAAGATCTCCTGCTGCTTAAATAATGCAATGACACAACATCACTGGTTTTTTGGTTTTGTTTTTAAATTTTGTTGGTTTTCCATTGCACTTCTGAAAATTATTCTATATACTGTGTGGTAAAGAAGTAGGAGCATTTATAGCAATGCATAGTCAGCATGCATAGGGGTAAAAAAACACGGAAGAAATATTTTTTGCTATCTTCCTCAGTACTCTTGGAGATGGGAGTTTCTGTAGCACATCTTGCAACTATGATATTGAGCTTTTTGCAGCGTGTTTGTATTTTTATTTAAATAAGTATGTGTATGTATGTACTTTCCAAAGAAAGTATGTAAGTGGAATAGAGTGTTAAGTGGAAAGAGAGTCAGTCATAGTACAGACAAGCACAGACCTCTGATGTGCCTTGTGGACCCATCCTGCTCAATCAAGGAGATGCATTTACCCATTGCAGGCTGCAGTGGGTGCACATGTCAGGGGGGTGCTCTGGGGGATAAGGCTGCTTTGGAAACCATTCTCGCTTGTTCAAGACATTCCTCAGGCAGAAGAGAGCAGCAGCCTGCCCTTTTCTTTGACCAGGGGTGTCTGGTCAGTGGGTGATCCACAAGCTAGCTGCCTCTAGCTTGGGGAGTTGTGGAGCAGCAATGGATGGTAAGAGACACATGTTGCTGGGAGAGGATGGGGAGACTGTCAGCCCAGTGAGTGTTTAGCACAGGGCCTCAGAGCTGTTGCTTTCTACTTGAACTGGGATGGTCTGGCATCTGTTGGTTTGACCAGTAATTTTTCACCTTCAGCTGTCTGTACATAACCACACATGTAGAGCGTTTCTCCTTCTCCCTTCTTTGCATTTCAAGTGCAATTCTCTGTGCTAGCAGAGGCTTGCCACACCAGAATTTGTAACCACTGGGCTAGGATATTAATTGGAAGAGAAAACTCATCTGCACTTGTGCCTTGGTGAGTCTGCGAACCCATGTCCTTGAGATCAGTGTCCAGTGCAGTTGCCCCCTGTGTCTCCCTCCCCTGCATGGCGGCCTTTCCTCCGCCACTTTAGGTATCACCTCCTGACAAGTCAGCTGAAGAACAGTGCATTCATTTGTCTCTAAGGTGGGAGGCATAACGAAGAGCTGAGTAACTCAGAGGCCTCAAATTAAGAAGAATGATTCACAGTACACTGCGTGTATTTCAAAACCAATGTGTGTGAAATTTGAATGGGGAGGGGGAAGGGGGGACTTCAGCACTCTGGTTTTTAAGCTGACAAACCTTGCACGAGGGATGTTTGAAAGGGCTCGGGGGGATGGGGGGAGGAAGGGGATAGCAACCACAGTGAACAGAGCAGGATTTTGAACAAGCCATACCCTTGCGATTTGTGTAAAATGTATAAATAGCAGCCAGAGCCCCAGTCTGCCCATCCTGCGTTTTATCCTGGCCAGTCATAAAGGCACTCTGGTACTGGCCGACAGGCTGAAGTCCTCCATATGAAATCTGGGAAAGGCATGCACACGTTGCAGGGACGTCTCCAGGCCACGCTCACTAATGATCCAAACAGCTGTATGATTTCAAAAGCGAAGCAGAATACCAGGAATAATTTTAGTGTTTGGAATGAATGTAAACTGAAGGAATGTGCCAAAGCAGTAAGAGAGAGTAGGTGAAGAAAGTGACTAAAAGTGAACATAGATTCCTGGACCCTTAATAAGAAACAGTGAAACACTGAAAATAGTGAAACAACCATTGTGTACAGGAAAGAAGTGATCCAGATTATGTCCAGAATTTATTCCCCACAAAAAACGTGGTGCTTTGTGTTGCTGTACCGCTACTCTGCATTCTTTGACCGGCCTGGATCCGGTGGTGTCATTTTAGACTATGCAAATCACCATCATTCCTTTCTTTATAGATTGTGTGGTAATAAAAGTAACTCCCCCAAATAATTGAGCATCATTTAGTACTTTTCTTCTGTCATTAAAAAAGAACCGTGTGAGTATTTCCTCCCCTTCAGGCCTAATGTGGATGTTAACTTTGAAACCTAATTAGATGCTAAATGTTGTGTTATCTACATGATGGTGGTCACCCTTGGCAAGGCAGTGGAGAGAAGATAGAAATGAAGACCCTGAGAAGGAATTTGGAAGTAATAAGAAAAAAGAAGAAAAGGATCAAGTGGAAGAAAAAGAAAAGAGGGGAAAAAGGCACAGAAACTGCGGGGAGAACGCAGCTGCTTGTTATACCAAGCTCACACTAGATAGAGACTTGTGATTAATAATACTGGGATTTGTGAAGCAGTTGCACCATGTTGTGTTGTTGCACTGTACACACAACTGCCTTGAATCCAGTCTCCTGGAGACTCAGAGCAGTGTGCAATCCCAGTGATGTGTCCCAAAGCACAGGGTGGAATCAGGATTGCGTTCTGGGTTCCTTGGAAGAGTGAGACGTGTGGTTTTACAGAATGGAAATGAGAGTTTAGGTTGTCTGCTTTAAATGTCTTGATCTGGAAAGGCTGCCTTAATTCTGTTAACCTTTAAGAGAGTGGTTAGCATCTAATATTCTTTAATGATAATATGTTGACACTGTCTCTGGTTGTACAACCTTAACTTTACACTGAATGCTTTGCATGGAGTTTGCATGCTGTACAGCCTACTATACGGCAAAAGCAAAACGGGACATTCCCATGGTGTTTCTGCAGGGTGCTGAAGTTTTGGCCTTTGTCTTTCTTATGGAGCAAACTCTCAACTTGTGAGCAGCTGGGACATCGCCTGCAGCACCTCCAGGTCATCAGCAGCAACAAGAAGGCTCAAACCCAGACTCAACTAATGAGGTATGGACTACACATAAAGTCATGTACACCTTTGCTCTAGCCCTGTCTCCTCTGGGGAACCCAAACCATGGATTCTGTGCCCATGCAGCACTATGGGATCCTCTCTACACCATGTCACGTTGCCTTCCTTGCTCTACTCCCTGCTAGGTTGCAGATCTTTACTCTGCACTCTGTTTGTATTAATTATGCCTTTTGCCAGATATATGCCTTTTTCCCTAGCCTAGGAAAGGCAGCCAGGATATTGCCCACAGAAAGCTTGTACTGCACCCATGTGTGTAGTGCTTTGCTGTCAGTACTCCCACAAGCTCATTGCTTTGACATATGCTGCTGTTAACCAAAAATTGCAGTCAGTATTCAGTGGCACTTTCCATAAGAGCAGAACGGTTTAAATGCTCCCCTCTTTCACCCACTCTTTTGGGGAATCTTTCTTGCAGTAACTGGAGACCAGAGACTCCAACAGCAGTAACAAGGTCAGTGTAACAGAAAAAGCAAACGTGCAACACAGTGAGGCAGATATTGAATGCCCTACAGCCATTACACAGTGAGTCTTGTTCTGTGTCGTTCTCTGATCCTGCAGTAATAGACTCCCAGGGAACACTTAAAATAGATTAGCAGATTTGAAGGCCAAAAGTAACTGTGATTGTTTAATCTGATTTCCCGAATAACTCACGTCATGGAATTTCATTCAGAAACTCTAGCAGTGAGGGGGCAGTTCAGCAGCCCTTCTATGTGTGTTTATGTACCTAGAAACACTGTTTATTACATTGACTAGTGGTTTAACTAAAGTATACCTCTTTAAAGCCATCTGATTTCGATGTGGATACTCCAAGTGCTGGTGCCCTTAGTATTGGTAAATCCCCTCTGAGTAAATCCCCTCTAGACAAAGTACACACTTTGTCTAACATTACTCTTTGTAGCTTCAATCCTACTCTTTGCTCCCCTTACTAAGAAAGGTTTTGTGGTGTGGCAGGCTCTGAGTGGCTCCATGTTTGGCCATAGAAGTAGGGGCACACCACTGAAAGTCAAAAAATCTCTACACCATGTCTCTTCAGTAAATTGTACTGGTCTCCCTGGGACATTAAAGATGCTATGTAAGTGAAGCCGACAATTGTCATTGAAACATTAAACACCGTCCTTCCTTTTGCTCTAACACTGTTTCTCTTGTGTGCATGCAGGAAAGCCAACATCTTTGTCTCTCTGCTGATTGATGTGTCTCTGGGGATACTGCTGATGTCCTGGCTCTACAGAAAGAACCGAATTGGTCACCTTGCTGACACCCTCATCCCCATGGCTGATGTAGGTCTGGGCAAAGCCATTTTTCTTTCACCTGCTGTGGGTACTGACCAGCTCTTGATGCCTGGGGTAGCTGTAAGGAGGCAATGCCTTACACACAAGGATTTCAGAGAGAGTCCTGTCTGAAGTCACGCAAATTAGGTCTCCTCAAGAACAGTGAAATCTTCAAATCAAGTCTGCTGGGGCTGCTCAAAAGGAACACAGCTCTGCTTTGTGTGTGCAGTGAATAGTAATTAGGTGTTTACCAGAGGGCTGCTCTGGCTCCTAAAGTAACAATTATGGCTTGGACAGAGCTCTGCAGCTGCAGGTTGAGTGGTTATCAAGCCAGAATGCTTTTATTCTGGAGTCGACAGGAAGTGTCCTCAAGCTGTTGCTATATGGGGATGGGGCGTTTGGGGGGAAAAAAGCTGTAACCTGGGTTGAATCTGATAAACTGCTGAAAAGTCAAACTTGATAAGCAGTGCAGCTGTGCTTGTGAAGAGGAATTTCATGGGGAAATCCAGAGGCGTTAGCTAGTCAGGATACGAACACCTGAAATCCTGTCTAAGAGCTCTGGTGTACACATGGTAAACTAGGAGAACTTGCTGTGTCCTGTGATTTTCTCAAACATAACTCCTCTTGCCCACTAAGATCCCTCGACATCAGCATAAATTCATGAAGAACAAGTATGACTCATACTATCCTGCTTTTCTGGTGGTTCATTTTAGGTGCAGTACTCCAATATATCTGCTTAGTGGCAGTGAGGAACATATAATGTACTTCAGAGGCTGGAGACCAGACCACTAATCTGAAGTTAGCTCCGTTTTAAGAGCTGCTGTGTCTTGAGAGTACGTGTGCAGCCAGTGTCAAGCACTGTCATGCAGCTGCACAGCCTAATGCTTTCTCTGCCCACTTTCCTTTCCTTTCTGGGAGAGAACGTGGATCTTTCCACTGGTTTCTTTCTAGCAGCTGGAGAACATCCTCTCTTTGCTCTTTCTCCAGCTTCTTGGTTGGGAGGAATTTTATTCTGATTAGAGAATTCCAGCAGCAGTTTATTTTTCCTACTTATCCTGTCTTTCTTGGGAACAGCTCACATTTCCCTTGATTATGATCTGCTTGGTCCATGTCTAACCTTTTAGTTCTTACAAGCCATAGGTCTGTTGTGGTTTAGCCCCAGCCAGCAACTAAGCACCACGCAGCCGCTTGCTCACTCCCCCTACCCTGATGGGAATGGGGGAGAGAATTGGAGGAGTAAGAGTGAGAGAAACCCCTGGGTTGAGAAAAGAACAGTTTAATAATTGAAATAAAGTAAAATAGTAATTATAATAATAACAATATAATAATGATAATAAATATACAAAGCAAGTGATGCACAATGCAATTGCTCACCACCCGCCAAACGATACCCAGACAGTTCCTGAGCAGCGATCGCTGCTCCCTGGCCAACCCCCCACAGTTTATATACTGAACATGACGTCATATGGTATGGAATAGCCCTTTGGTCAGTTTGGATCAACTATCCTGGCTGTGCCCCCTCCCAGTTTCTTGTGCACCTGGCAGAGCATGGGAAGCTGAAAAAGTCCTTGACTAGCATAAGCAGTACTTAGCAACAACTAAAACATCAGTGTGTTATCAGCATTATTCTCCTACTAAATCCAAAACACAGCACTATATCAGCTACTAGGAAGAAAATTAACTCTATCCCAGCCGAAACCAGGACAAGGTCTCTGATCATTCCTGTACATGCTGTGCTTTCAGAAAGCATGTATGGAGTATCCAGCATACCTATGGATCATTACTATTGCTTTTTTTTTTATTTTTCATAGTCAAACTTTTAAGGATTGCTGCAGACACTATTCAGTAGCAGTCATGACATAGAAAGGACCACAATTTTTGCAATACACTTGCTCTTGTATTTGACCTATACACTAAAAATATTGTTCTAAGTCTTATTCCTAAGTCTTTTCCCTTACAGATATTTCAGCTGGTGAAGTTTAAGTTCTCTAGAGCTCTCCCTGTGAGATTACTGCAAGTGTCCAGCTCAGAGAAATCTGATTTCTTAACAAGTCTGCAAGGAAGTGGCTTTTGGCTGCATTCCTGTTTGCACAGGTGGCTCCAGGAGGGGTTCCATCTGCCCAGTGTCGTTGGCAGATGGATGCTTTCTGTGCTCAAAGGTGTATCTGATCCCAGCACCTGTCCTGGGTAGGCTTGCTTGTGACAGTTGCTTGTTTGTTCCTCTTTCAGTAATTTAGCTCATCTGTCACTCAACTTATGCATCATAGTGTCAGTTATTTTCATCATGTCTCCTACATGTGTGGACTTTATTACCTTGGTATCACGAAGAGCTTACTTTCCTGGAAGTGTTAACTCGTCCTTGTGTTGGTGACCTCATAGTCAGTTGGTGCCTTTCCTCTCTGCAATATCTCCAAGTTTATCAATTCAGGCTACTTACAACTCTTCTTACTTTCCAGCCTTACTTTCTTCTTTCAAGCATATTAAATTGTAGACATAAAATCATTTGGAGTCCTTTTACTGTCTTCAGCGGGCATTGATTTACATGCGTTATGTGCAGGCCTTAAAAAATGCAGATCTGAGTGATCCCAAAATATACCAATGACTTCAGCATTTGCTGTGCAAGCCAGCACCACTTCTTTTCCAGTATGACAGCAAAATCTCCCCTTAGCCATTCAGCAGTGGGTTTCCTCTTTGCTGCTGAGTGTCCATCTGGTATGCATTATTCCCATCACTTGGGCTTTCTCAAGTGCTTATGTGTTGCCAAGTTCAGTAACGCAAACTTTCCCATGTGCAGAATGAGTTATTTTTCCTTCCCTAATGCTCCTTGCTATTCTGCTTTTGATATTTCTCCCAGATCTGATGATGGCATTGACCTTACATCTCTGTATCTGCTAGTAAATAGAACATTTTATATATATTATAATAAGATTATTATATTTTATACGGTTATATTGATAACCTTATTTTAGCCTTATTGATTTGATTGATTTTAATATTGACAAACTAACCTTATATAACGTGTAACCTTATTGGTTTGATTGATTGATTTTAATATTGACAAAATCATAGCTCTGTGGGGCCTGGATGCAGTGCTCGGTTTTTTTCCTAGCAAACGTCTCTCTGGAAGGAAGCAGATGCGGGTAGGTTATTTTAGCTCTCAACAACTGCCAGGGTCACAAGCTCAGCCTGCTGACGTGAGGATCAAGCCGTGTTCCCTAGCCATCATTCATCATCCCCTGATAAAATGTTTCTCAAATCAGCACTTAGCTAGCAGTTGTTGATGATGCACAAGACATCATTGACTGCAGCTCCCACTTTCACAGCTTGATGAGCTGCACTGCACTGACTGTAATAACAAGTTGCTTTTGTCAGTAAATGAGGCAGATGTGATTCAGAGACACCTAGGGAGTAACTGGTGAGTAGCTGTATGCAATACGAAGGACTGATTTTTGGAACAGGCTTTCAAATCCAAGAAAGGAAAATGTGAATAATCTTCTCTCTGTAGGTGCCCTCACAAATCCTACCCTCCTTCCTCTTGTTCCTGCCAGGCTTCCCAATGGTTGTCCTTGGTTTTGCCTTCCACACGACAGCCTTCTTTCAAAAATACCCAATTCAAAGTGCTACTTTTGTCTGTTTTAAAAAGAACTGTTTATAAACAGTCATCTTTTTTTTTTTTTTTCTCCTTCACCTCTTTCATCCTTGCTAATGTCTCTTTTTCTTAAGCTGTAATCTCTTTGAAACAGTTAAATATTTGTCATAGATCATGCCTCCAAAAACATTACTGGGGCTTATAGATAATTGGATGTAAGTTGCTATTCAGTCATATTCTGCTAATCCATAAACAAAGCAAGCAGAGAGGACACTTCCTGGAAAATATTCTTAGATGTTAATTTGTAAAATATAACTTAGAGCCCCAAACACCTGCAACAGACACAGGGCAAGTGTGTCTGGTGGGGAGTGCTTTGGCTCTGCGTGCTCTGACTTGCACTAGATACTCTGCTCGGGAAATTTTCACTGTGCTTCCTGGTGCCCACAGTGCCCACCTGCAGTGCACTGTGTATCCTTCTCCATCAATGTCACATCACCATGACACCCGCTGCATATGGAGAATAGAAAGAAGAGCATGACAGTAAAGAAAATATTTCCACAGTGATCTCATCTAAACCATGTTAGCTTTAGTCTCCAGTTTGGTAGTGTCCCTACACCCCTTTATGAAACACTTCCAATTCATTGTATCTTATTTATTAATACTGGCTACATTCAGTATTCATGACTGCAACAGGAGAATTGGACTCCAGTCACCTTTTCTGATTCTGCTTGCTATTGATCAGTCCTAAAATATCTGGCTGGAAAACAGGCCTGCAAGGTTATGCCTTAGGACTGTGTTTTGAAATGTGTTGTCCAGCTAAGTAACAGCAAGCTAGGGCACCTTCCCAGAGCTACGTGCCCCTGTCAGAATTTAGTAGCACCTCTGGGACTGACAGCCTCCAGAAGTATTCAGTGCTGAAAAACAGCCTTGCTGAAGAACTGCTCTCAAGCATTTAAATATTTCATTAAAATCCCCAAATGCTTTTTCTAAGTTACCAGTCCAACACTTAAAATATTAAAACCACTCTATTTATAAAGTAGCTAACACTTCTCAGCCACAGAGGTAAGATCCATGGGTTCAAATCAGTTCTGACTTCCAGTGAGATATTTTAAGGGACAGAGGGAAAATGAATGAAATAACAAGGCATTCCTTTTGGATAAGTTGAAGGTGGAGCTCTTAATTTGGCCACTACGCTAAAAGTAAATATTTACAAAAAGTGAATTTACAAACTCATTTTGCAAGGATCCTGTTGGTTAATAAAATGGAATCATTCTTGGAAATCATTTCCCCTTAGGGAAATTATTCATACGAATGATGGGGGGAGTAGGCTACAGTGCATCAGCTTCAGGTAGCATGTCTTGATTCTTCTTCACATGCACAATTTGCAGTGCAGTTTGCATGCATGGACTTGACTATAAGTGGGATTTTACTCCCAATCTCTGTTCATGTGGGACAGTGTGAGAAGGCACTTATTCCAGGTATGTTCCCCACCTGTTTGCTGGAGGTTACCACTCTCAGCTACCTCAATTCACAGCCTTGTAGATGGACTTCACCACTGATTTCGGCTTAGGTGAGTAGGTCAGGTGCAAACTGCTGAGGAGCAGAGCCACCCCATCTTCTGCCCCGTCAGCTGCAAGGGGGACCTCTGGCAGAGTAGTGGGGTGGAGAGAGAAAATCAGTAAATAACATCAGCCTGGGATTACATCACCAGAAACTGTGAGTCAAAGCCCTCACTGATTTGGGAATGAGCTCCATTAGGCTTTTTCTTCAGTGATTCAGAGGGCTTCTTTTTTACTGGAATGCCATGAGTATCTCTCCATGAAGCCTGCAGAGACACAATAGTGGTAGGCAAGATCAGTGCTATGTAGCATGGTTAATCTTGCCTAGTACACTGCAGAGTATCAAGAAAGTTTGTTTATGTATGAAATACATATATATAATTGTGTTTTCTATCCTGCTGTAAACACATACAGGTTATTTGTAAAAATTCACTTTTTATTGCCCATGAGTGCACTGCCATCTTGCCCCTTTTAAAATCCTGACAGCCTTCCCCATAGTTAGATTACTTGCTCAGTTCTGACTTTTCAGTTGACTGTCCAAAGAAGTCAATTTGTGCACCAGCATTTGCCACCTATTTCAAGAACTCTTATTACACCAAGAAATCATACTGTGTAAGTCTACCCAAGATGGCCATGAACAAACACTAGGTTTGTGTTCCCAGCACTGTTCCACATTTAAGCAGTTCGACTTCCTCTCTACTATTATGTTTGGGCTCAGTAAAGAGTAATTTTCCAATAAAGGTGCATTTCTGATTTAATGAATTTAATTAGTTGTCTGTAAAGTAGTAGTTTGGATGGGTTTTTTTCCATTGGTTTGAAGGGTGTGGTAAGAATACTTGGGCAGGGGGGCAGCACGTGCAGTACACTGCACCTGTTCAGTGTGGTAGCAGTCTTTTATCTCAGGTGCCTTCCTTCCATGTGTTTGTAGCATGTAGCTGAGGAGCTCCAGGACCTGCTCCAGTGGCTAATGGGAGCACCAGCTGGACTGAAAATGAACCGAGCTTTGGATCAGGTTTTGGGACGCTTCTTCCTTTACCACATCCATCTTTGGATTAGTAAGTGCAATTGTTTAACTTTTCAGCCTCCCTTTTCATCTCTTCCCTCCTGAGTGTTTAATGTTTGCCTAGAGGTGAATAATGAATCAATATGCACTACTGCAAGTACAAACTTGTCTGTGAGTCTTTCTGCTGTGGGAACTCAAGCCAAAGTTGGATTCCCACACAAGGAAGTCATGTATATTAAATAAAGTGCTTGTATTGATGCTTTGCAAGAAGTGCAAATCGTGATGGAGCTTATTTACTTGGTGCCATTAGTGGTGAGTGTCCAAGGGAAGGCTTTAGGTGTTATGTAGGCTTTCGTAGTCTTTGCCCTGTAAAAGGCAGCTGGTAGGATAGGGATGAGAAGTGTGCTCTTGGGATACAAATGCAAAGTGTGTCTTGTCAGTAACTTCAGCTTAGTGCAATTTTGTTATTTCAACACACCCCTGTTATCCTTGATAAGTGTCTTGATGAAGGAGTATAGTCATGATGGATGTGAACTCATCATTTATTACACTGATTTACTCTGCTCACCAATCAAGTATGGTCTCGTTTCTGTGACTTTGCTCCACTTTAGTGATGGAAGAGACTCTGTGCCTCCCCACTGTTTTATTTTACAAAAGCCATATGGGATGGCTTTTGTGTGAATAGCAAGAAAAGGGGAATAGTTGCAGTAGAGCTTGATGTGTGCAGTTAAAAATGTAATTAGGAACCTGGACACAAATCTAGAAAAGCAAATAACCTGTGGAGCAAGGTGGGTGCTCTGTTTAAGCTGAGCATGTCCTCCCTTCCTCACAGAGCTGCCACACCTGGACAAACCTAGGGGGAAAGAGAGTTTTTGTTGGCACTCCTAAACAGAAGATGGCACCTAAAGGAGTTTTCCAGTTTACTTCCATGTTTTTGTGGCTATGATTTCTGGAGCAATGTTCTAGGGCACAGATAATCAGTCTTTTGAGAGCGTCAATAGGAAGATGTCTCAGTCAAATACTGCCACTCTGCAATGTCCACTAGGCTACATTCACTTGATGTCCCCATTCATTGAGATGATCCTCTGGTATGTCGGTCTGTCGGCTTGTCTGGGCCTGACTGTGGCTCTCTGCATCCTCTCTGACATCATTGCCCTTCTGACTTTCCATATCTACTGCTTCTATGTCTACGGAGCCAGGTGAGTTGATCTCTCTTGGTTATGTCTTGGGTATGTTTGGAGAGAAGGGCCACTGAACGCTCAGGGCACATGGTTAATTTGTGGAGCATTCAATTCTGGCATAGTTCTCTTGAATTCACAATTTAGCCAGCAGTTAATTTATTGCATTCTTTTATGCATGTAGAAGTGATGGCTGCAGCAGTACAAGCAACCTATCTTTCAGTTCTCTTGCATTTAAATATTTATTGTGGTAGTGACCTTGAAAAATAAAACTACATGATAGGCAGAGGGCAAGAAAGCAGTTCCCCCTGTCCCTTTGGTTCAACCTTATCATAGTCTTTTCACTTGCAGCCTACCCAGTAGTTTTGAGAGGAACTGGAGGAGAGGAGAAGGAAAGGGGAACTCTTGTACCTCTGGAGAAGCCCCAAAGTCCCTGCCTCTGCCCTACTTCAGAGGTTCTTGTCTGCATTGTGGAGCAGAGCTGGTGGGTTTGTCACATGGCTGTGACACCATCCTGGTGTCATTGTCTGAGCCTACTGGAGGGCCCCATGGCCTGAGAGCCAGGCAGAGGCTCTGAGGGAGTGTGTGGGAGTGCAGAAGGCTTTGGGGCACATCCAGGGCACGTCAGGGTTACTGTGCAAATGGTGCTCACCAACGTGCTCTGTTCCTGCCCTGCATTAACATATGCTGCAGCAAGGCATCACACAGGCCACTGGAGAATAGCTGCCCTTGCCAAGGAGATGAGACACAAGGTAATAAAAAGAAACTTTTGGCTTATAAAGTACAGAATGGTCATTGTTCCTCCCCAGGCTGAGGGCTTTACATTGCAAACAACAGAAGAAATAGCAGAACTTCAGTTATGGGTAATTTAGGGGATGATTAGAAATATTGAGATATGGTTTACGAATCAATTCTGTTGTGAGCATAGGGCTTATGCTTGAAATCAGTAATGTCAGTAATGAGGAGTCTCTTCCCAACACCTCTAATTACTGGAGTTTCTGTTTTGGGCTGTGAGGAGTGGCCTTGCTCCTCCTAATTGTGCAGAGTGGAAATAGGAAAAGCATTTTCTCAGCTGATTGCCTTTCCCTTGAGCTGCAGGGAGCCAGTATACCTGCCTTGGCTGCTTGTTAGAAGTACAGAGCAGCTATATTTTATCTTGCCACTGGCACCAAAATGCCCCTGCTGTGCCAGTTGCTCCCTGTGGAGAGTCAGAAAGGGATAGCAGTCACTCACATCAACACAGCTACCACAACACCTTGCGTTCCTGCAGCTGGCAGAAGAATTTGCTGGTTCAGGTGCCGGTGAAGCCTGAGATCCCCTTCTGAAACAAACTGTGTGGTGAAACAAGAGCGGGCATGTGTGTGCAGGCAGCCAGGGAAGGTGGGGCAGGTGCTACAGCAGGAACACCCACTTGGTGCTATGTCAGAGTGTGCAGGGGAGTGTGTGACCTGAGTCAGAGCCATGGGGCAGGTGTGTACCAGCAACCTGGAGGAGTTGTCCTGGGCACTCTCCTGCCTACGGATTAGTGCACCGAGCTGTGCCTGCCAGTCTGGGGGCACTCTGCCAGTTTCTTGAAGCAGTTGGTGTTCCTCATTGGTATCCAAGATTCTTCTCTTGGATAAGAATGCTTGCCTCTGCTTTCACAACACTGCCTTGAAATCTGAGCAGCCTCCATGCCTTAACTAGGCTGGTTAACCAGTCTGGCTTTTGTAGCTCAGGCTTTCTCAGGTTCTGTTCTGCCCCACAGATTGGCTGTGTCCCCCTTCTTTACGTCCCTGTATGTTGGACGCTGCTGCCCAGGGCTCTTCTTCATCCCAGGAGCTCTTTCTTCCTCTATGTTATTCCATAGGGGTGTCTATTTCCCACCCCTTATCACCCCAAACTTCACTCACCATTGCCATTTTTCTGGGAGGGAAGTAGCTCCAAGTGTCACAGCACCAAGTTACGAAAGCCTAAGGAAAGGATGCAGTAGGAGTGTCACCAGCCATTTAGTTGATCTCTTCCCACTCTTACGGATGTTTGAAGCTGTGGTTTACTAAAGAAGGTGCAGGGGCTCCAGTCATCTCCCTTGCCCCTCTGTGCTGCAGAGGCAAAATTGAATTGTATTGACTCAAGTGTGAGGGGTAAGACCTTGGCCACTCCTGCCGTGGAAGGCATGTGAAGCAAGGGGAACAGGGCAGATCTAAACTGGAGAGACAGAGATGAGCTTGAGGGAATAAGTTTGCTGCTTCTTTTGCTGCAGAAAAGGTGGTGGCATGGAGCTGGTGATTGCTGCTGCTCATAGGAGCCACCCTCCAGCATCACTTGCCACTTCCCATATGCCAGCCTCTTCACCAACAGGAGCAGAAATCAAGAGCATTGCTGCAGCTCCGGTGCATAGCGTGGCCATTGCCCTCCAGTGGTCCAGAGCTGTCTGCAGTAGCCTGCTTTGACTGTGCCACGGGCCAGCCCAGATATGGTTGACTGAGCAATTAGTATTTTATCTGTGTTATTCTCGGGCTGATTTCTTTTGCCTCCCTGAGTTCTGTGGCACTGGTAAGTGAGTGGGCACAGGGGTGTAATGATGACAGCTGTTTTGTGTTGAAGCTCAGGAACTTGCAACTCTGATGCACAGCATATTCTCTTTGCTCAGGCTCTACTGCCTGAAGATTTACGGCCTGTCATCTCTCTGGCGCTTGTTCCGTGGGAAGAAGTGGAATGTCCTCCGGCAGCGGGTGGATTCCTGCTCCTATGACTTGGACCAGGTAGTGCTGCAGCACCCAGGGCTCAGGGCAGGACGCTGCCCATGGGCGATACAATCCTATCCTGCTTCGACTAATATTGAGACAGAAGCCACAGGAGGCTTTGTGGTGCCCAGAACAAGTGCATGCCCTGGCACTCTGCATCCGTGGCTCTTCAAACAAATGCTTGGACTCTGCTCTCTGCAGCACCCGTTCACTTCTCTGCATGTTCAGGGGGCCTAATTCTGGCAAGTGCTGAGCACCTGCAAGGCACCCTGGTGAACTTCAGTGGGTGCTGCAGATGCTCGCAGCTCCTGGAGCATGGGAGTGGGTATGGGGGAGGAAGGCAATATGAAAAGTGGTGCCCAGCAGTGTTGCCACAGTAACAGACGTGCCAGTTTTTCTATTAAAAGGCCCTGTTTCATTCACGTTGTGCTGGAGCCTGGCCCACACATTCTCACTCAAGCAGCAGAGGCAGTTTTTTGTCAGATGCTGTAGCCTCTTTTTAATTCCAAAATGTCATGCAAAAGTTCAGCAGTTCACGCTGGCAGTTGCAAACATCACTAAAATAGTACAATAATATTTGGTAACTTCCAGGGCCAGTGCCTCTCTCTACATTGCAACAGACAACCTTGAGCTTCTTACACCACACTGGAGGAGCTATTTTTCTGTTTCTTTGGAAAAGTAAGAGCCTCTGTGCCAGGAAGGCGGTTTGTGTCAGCACTCGGTCCCTGTGTACTTTGAGGAGAATTGGTTTGGCACTTCAGGCTTCATCGTGCTGCTCCAGAGGCCAGTGGGAATTATGTCGTTGGCCTGGGTGGGAAGAGACATTCAAAGCAGACCTTAAAAGACTTTTGGAGATGTTAAGCAACTGCAGTGGAGTGACAGAGGAGGAGAGAAACAACTGCTGTGAAGAGAATGGGTTGGGTTATGATCTATTTCTGGTGACATGCGTAAAGCTGGGCTGTTGATCTACCTCTGTGACAGGACCGTCTGGGTTATTTTCTCTCATAATATACCATGGCCATGATCTCTTTTTGCAGAAATGGCAGTGCCCTGTGTTCCTGTGACCTCTCTGTTCTGGAAGTGGTAACTGAAAATTGAAGAGTCAGATCCCTATTTGTCATAAATCTGCATTTCTCCCAGTTGGAATTAGTTAGACTTACACCAACTGGGCTGGCCCAGAATAAAAATAACTTTTTCTGTAGGCAGTGGAGCTAATGACACCTGCTTTCCTATGGATTTTTTTCCTTCATCCTCTGACTATTGCTCCCCCCACCCCAGTAACTCCAGCTTCTTTGTCTCTCCCAGTTTCCAACCGAGCAAGAGGCAGAAGTTCTGTGGCTGGACTGACCACCTGACTGCTGCTGTTAGGAATGTTTATCAACCAAATTTTGTCAGCTTTTCCCCAGCTGTTTGTTCTGCTAAAACAAGGAGGAACAAAAATACTTCTCAATTCTCTACAAAATTCCCTACAAAATTTCTACTTCTTTGTACCCTTTCACGTTTTCCTGGTAAAAACTGACCAATGGCTTTAAAATTTGTGGGGATAGCGGGTGGACAAACAGCATGATCATGTAAGTCTTGTTTCATAAGGAAGCTGGCTTGAAATAGGAAATCTTGACTATTGTCTATAAAGGAAAAAATGCTGTCAGGATCCAGCTTATTTATCTTTCCAAACATAGTCCTATTACAGGGAGCTTTCTAAAAAGGCCCAGTGAGAGAGGTAGTACTGAAAATATTCGAGGTAACAGCATTATTCACATATGGACTAAAAAAACACATTAAGGAGTCTTTCAAACTTTCCCTGTCTCACAGTTTCCTATTCTTTTATTTTTATTTTATTTTATTTTGCCATTGCTCTGCTAATGATTGTTTGTGTTTCTTTTTTCCCCTAGTTATTTATTGGCACTTTGCTATTTACAATCCTGCTGTTCCTCCTGCCTACAACTGCACTGTATTATTTGGTGTTTACCCTGGTAAGATTTAACCCTTGAAGCTAGTCATATACTGTCTTCTGTCTGAGATATTAAAAAAAGGTTTCCTAGTAATTTACTGTCATCCACAAAGAAAATATAAGACTTGTCTAAATGTCCCAGGAAGGGTCTCACACAGCCCATGTAGGCCAAGCAAGTGGAATTCAGGATACGTGTTTATGTTTCTCCAAAGGGAATTCCCAGCAAATCCCAGTCAGCGGAACAAGCTGTTCCCCTCTCTTTCACTCAGAAGTTATTTTTTATCTTTCCATCCCATGTCTGGGGTGACAGCCCCTGTAGTTTGATCCAGAACTTTTTTTTCAGGAAATTAACTTGCTGTGTTAAATGCTTTCAACCAGACTTTGCTCAGAGGGTTGGACTTCTTTATTTTTCTTTTCTTCCCCCAATATGACCAGTCCTCTCTGAGGCCTGCCTGGAGCAAAATTTTCCACAGTGGCCATCACATGGTTTCAACATCTTTTTTGAGCCCTATCTTTTCAGATGAGCTTGGCAGCAAAAATAAATCGAGTCTGACAAAAGGAGGTGCTTTAATCAGGGGACAGAAAACACGGAGCAGGAAACTCATTTCTGACTGCTTTGCTCTTGCTTAGATGCTCTACATGCAGTTTCTTCAGGCAGAAATAAGCTACTTCAGTTCACTCTTGGAGAGAGAAAAATTTACGTTCACTGATACACAGTGATGAAGTTTACTAGAGATGGAAGCCTGAATTCTCCCTTTTAGGCTATGACCATTGAAAGCGGAATAGCTCTCATCCTTGCAGGTTACAGCCTCTACAACTGTAGGGGCTTCATTTCAGTTACACACTTAAGCTAAGATTGTCAAGGAACCTCACACAGGTTCTGGAAGCCAAGCACTTCTAGGCATCAAACCCACTTTGGGAGGCTTTAGCTTAGTATACAACAATGTCAGATTGCACATCAGCTCATGAATTTGCAAGTGTTGCATCTCCGGTTTCTCCAAGATTTTCTTATTAAACTGTTTCTCTGTAGCTCCGTTTGCTGGTGGTGATTGTGCAAGGCCTAATACACTTGCTGGTTGACCTGATTGACTCTCTGCCTCTTTATTCAATCATCCTTCGGCTCTGCAGGTCCTACAGACTCGCAGGTAAGTCCTTCAGCACAGCACATGCAGAAGTTCAAGAATTGTGTATTATGCATTTAATTTTGATGCGATGGGTAGCTTCTGAATAAAAAAGATGCAGGGAAGAACCTAAGGCTCGAGTCATGCAGTTGTCCATACTGTTAACCAATTACTGCAGGATGAGAATGTCAATGGAAAGAAATTTGGTGCTGAAGCAGAATCAGGAGCTCCTTTACAAAGCTTGTGGCAACTAAAAGTGACATCCAAACAAGCACCGTATAAAAGAGTTCATCTTTTGATTCCAGTTCTAGTGTGCCAGGTCAGGTAAAACTTCTGAGAGTTAAACAAGCTGTTAACCTTGCGGTTTTGGGCTCTGAAACAAGCCAAATTACAAAAATTACAAAAATACTTGGAACATTTGCTGTTTCAAAGGGCTGGTTCTACACTGGCTGTGAATCAATGGAGCTGCTTCAGGTCTGTGCTGACTTGACTAACTGATGTCCTGATCTGAGGTGTTTGGATTAATTTCAGAGCTCTGGGCAGATTTCAGATAATCGTTCCCTTTTTGAGACTAATCTGCCACCATTTTGAAACTAGTAATTGTTTTTCCAGTTTTGGTAACCATCAACTATGGTTGGCATCAGACTAAAGGGTCATTCTGAAATGGGTTTAACTGTCAACAGCTATGGTTAATCTAGTTAAAATTGAGCAGATCTAAATTATTATCTCCCATCCATTTGAAGAGCATGCAGCAGGAATTTTAAATATGAGAAAGAGCTTGATCATCACTAAACCAAGGCTAGTTATCAAATGCAAAGGAAGCTTGAGGCAACCGATAACAGCTTTGTTTGTTGGAGTAGTGCCAGGCTCGATTTTGGGAAGGTAAAGCTGAGCCATGTTACCAACTCTGTTGCTTTTCCATGTGTGCCTTCAGCAGGTTCCTATGAATTTCCTGGCAGAAACTTCTTAACCCTTCAGGGCTGTCTTTGGAGAACAGGAGATGCTGCTGAAGAAAACTGACCCAGTAAACAGCAGGTCATATGGTAGAAGGAATGTGTTGCCACTGAGAGATGAGGCCATAAATTCCTATCAGTCTGAGGTTACTTCTCAGTTTTGTTCAGCCAGCTACCTTCTGCAGGGTAATAAGCAGGGTAGTAACCCAGGCAGAGGGTTGTCTTCTCAGTTGAGTTTGTTACCTGACTTACTTTCTTTGTTGGCTATTTGTTTGCTCCTCTTAAACATTTTAAGAAAGAGAACACTGCAATGCCATGCTGCCTGCAAGATGAAGAGGCATCTCTGAGAATTTCTGCAGCCTGTGTTCCTACCCCAGCACAAAAACATGTCATGGGAGTGGTAACAGATGGAGCAGTTGAATCAAATTCAAAGGACTATAGAGAGTACACATCACTTAATGTTCTCACTGGTTAGGTTTGCCTCCCTTTTCATACTCAGAACTTGGATAAGACATGCTCTGGCATGTTATGGCAGCTGATTTTACAGGCACCATAAAGATGACTCTACCAACCTGAATGGATAGCTTTTCCTGTCAGCAAGGGTTTAGTGCAGTGGTTAAGTTCAGTTCAGTTCAGTCATGGCATCTGGCCTCCAAGTTCTTTGACTTAGTTTCTAGTTGACAAAGTATTATGTTGATGAAGCCTGGGCCAGGATAGATGAAAGAACCATGCACACACCAGAAACGAAATCCATATTTTCTTTCCACACATCAGAAGTGAAATACTTCAGACTTTAAAAAGCCTTTTGCAAATATATCAAAGCTGGTGTCCTCTCTGCAAGAGTTCTGTCCACCCAGTGTGAGCTCAAGGGTTGCCACCTTGGTTGGGATGGGTACACTGTGATGTTGATTTAGAGTGTGAAGTAAAGCATAGCAGTGAGGTCCAGGGATCTCGGACTCTGCCCACATCCAGGTTACCAACATGCTGTTTGATTGTGCACAGATCGGTTTATTTTCTCTGTACTTCTCTTTCCCTCTTGCCCAATACATAGATATTCACATCACAAACTTTGGGGCAAGTTTTGTCATGGTTCTGTAGGACCTGTCGTAGTGGTGTCTCCATGATTACTGGAATACAAAGAAGCAGTGAGTTTGCTTTAGTGCACTGTCATATGAAAAAAAGCAAATGGGTTCATGTCCTGACCTCTCTTGTGCCGTCGGTGATGCTGGTGTACAGAAAAAGCAGAACACTAAGCTCTGGAGTTGACTGGCAATCATGGAATAGTTTAGGGTTCTTCTCTGCTAGAGTGATCTGCAGTAGACTGAGCCTCCTGCTTTCTCTGTGAAGTGAATTGCTGACTCTTGAGCGTTGTAGTAATCTATAGGTCATTCTAAAACAAATTTGCAGCCTTTTTGTGCATGTATTTTCTTAAAAATTTAAGACTCTTGAACAGTTAAATAACCTAAGAGATTGTTGGCTTGCAGCTGTAGAAGGGAAATGTGTGGCCATGACCTACAGAAACAGCATTTTCTGGTCTAATGGACTGTTCCTAGGGTGAGGCTCCAGAGTACTTGACCACGTACCTGAAACTTCAGTGCCCACTTGTTTTTCTCTCCCTCTGACAAATTGCCTGCCTGAAAAGCAGTTTCTGGAATGGCTTAGACACTTACTGGTAGCCAAAACTCAATGAATAATGTTGAATGCTTTTTGTCATCCAGCAAATTTGCTTATTGAGACCCAGGGTACTCAAATATCTTTTTGAAGCCATTGGGGAAGCCCATGTTTCCATATAACCCAGCAAAACACATATAAATCCTTCCACTCTGATATAAAAAAGGTTTTATGGTTTGGGGAGACACTTTAAACCAGACTTGTCTGCTAGACAAGAGCATTCTCTCCCAGAAGGAGTAAACTGTGTAATTTTAATTAATTCAAATTATTTCAAAGCAAAAATGTTTTTTTTTTTTAAATATGTAAGAGTCACATAGATAATAGTATCTAGTGATGGAGCTTACGTAGATGAAGAGTTTTATTTCTATTTGTACTCCTGAGTCACTGTTTGATCTGTGGCAAGATCATTTCATTTTTCTTGCCTCATCTTCTTACCTGTAGAAAAGAATAATAGGGGCACACTTGGCTGGTACAGGTTTGCAGAAGATGGATTGGCTTTATTTCTGTGAAGTGATTTGAGATCTTTCAAAGAAAAATGCCACTCTAGTCTTAGTTGTTACCTTCGTTTGAAACATTGCGTTAAATGTTCATGTGCAGTATGTCACTGTTGGAATGCAAAATCTTCCCTATTTATCTTTAAAGTATTGGGAATGTAGCAAGTCCAAGAGGAAATATAAAAGTGGCAGGTTTGGCGGGGTTAGTAGTGTGTTAAAAACATATGAATGCTGGGATTAATAGGCAGTGATTGCTTTGAAATGTCTTTAATGCCTCCAGGCCAGCCACTTTCCTCCCTTAGTCTGAAAGGAGAGATTTGCATATGTGCTGTATCCACATGAGCACACATGTGAGTTCTTACACAAAGGTGAGTTCTCTGCCTGCTGTTAACACGGAGTTCCCATTCTGATGGAATTTTGGGGAAAGAGAAAGATTTTTCCAGTCCCTTTGTCATCATCTGGTCTGGCTGTCTGATCTCTAGGCTTTGTACTTTCTTTAGGACTGCGTTTTCAAGCTGGAAGTCAGAGGGCTGCTTTTAATGGAGCTAAAAGAAACGCATCATTTGTCATTACGTTTAAAACCACTATAGAGAGAATCTGTGCTTCCTGTTGAAAATGTGTAAGGGTTCACAAATCAAGAAAGGTTGAAGACTCCGTTTCTAGGAAATCGATGCTCAGCCAACAGAGCTGAACAGCAAATGGCATGGGCTTTTCTCCAGCATGGATTTGGTTTCCTTGTTTTGTTTCTTTTCAGCTGGTGTGAAGTTCAGAGTCCTTGAGCAGCAGGATGGAAAACCTCTTCGACTCCTTATGCAGGTAAGCCACTTGTGCCCTCTGTGACAGAGGCCTTCTTTGCCTCTGTGTTTAACAGCCAGACCGGTCATCCCCAGGGTACTCAGGCCCCTGAGCAAGAGGATAGGCATGGGGACCAGAAGGGAGCCCTCATAGTCCAGGAGGAAGCAGTTAACGACCTGCTATGCCACCTGGATGCTCACAAGTCTATGGGGCCAGATGGGATCCACCCGAGATTACTGAGGGAGCTGGCAGAGGAGCTTGCCAAGCCACTTTCCATCATCTATCAGCAGTCCTGGTTAACAGCGGAGGTCCCTGATGACTGGAGGCTTGCCAGTGTGACGCCCATCTACAAGAAGGGCCGGAAGGAGGACCCGGGGAACTACAGGCCTGTCAGCCTGACCTCGGTGCCAGGAAAGATTATGGAGAGGTTCATATTGAGTGAACTCAACAGGCAAGTGCAGGTCAACCAGGGGATCAGGCCCAGCCAGCATGGGTTTATGAAAGGCAGGTCCTGCTTGACCAACCTGATCTCCTTTTATGACCTGGTGACCCACCTGGTAGATGATGGAAAGGCTGTGGATGTCATTTACCTGGACTTTAGCAAAGCTTTTGACACTGTCTCCCATAATATTCTCCTTGGGAAGCTGGCAGCTCATGGCTTGGACGGGCGTCGTCTTCACTGGGTAAAAAACTGGTTAGGTGGCCGAGCCCAGAGAGTAGTGGTAAATGGAGTTAAGTCCAGTTGGCAGCTGGTCATGAGCAGTGTTCCCCAGGGCTCTGTTTTGGGGCCAGCCTTGTTTAATATCTTTATCGATGATCTGGATGAGGGGATTGAGTGCACCCTCAGTAAGTTTGCAGATGACACCAAACTGGGTGGGAGTGTCGATCTGCTGGAGGGTAGGATGGCCCTGCAGAGGGACCTGGATAGGCTGGACCGATGGGCCAAGGCGAACTGTATGAGGTTTAACAAGGCCAAGTGCTGGGTCCTGCACTTGGGTCACAACAACCCCATGCAACACTCCAGGCTTGGGGAAGAGTGGCTGGAAAGCTGCCTGGCCGAAAAGGACCTGGGGGTGTTGGTAGACAGCCGGCTGAACATGAGCCAGCAGTGTGCTCAGGTGGCCAAGAGGGCCAACAGCATCCTGGTTTGTGTCAGGAATAGTGTGGCCAGCAGGAGCAGGGAGGTGATTGTCCCCCTATACTCGGCACTGGTGAGGCTGCACCTCGAATACTGTGTCCAGTTTTGGGCCCCTCAATACAAGACAGACATTGAGGTGCTGGAGCATGTTCAGAGACGGGCAACAAAGCTGGTGAAGGGTCTGGAGCACAGGCCTTACGAGGAGCGGCTGAGGGAACTGGGGTTTAGCCTGGAGAAGAGGAGGCTGAGGGGAGACCTTATTGCTCTCTACAACTGCCTGAAAGGAGGTTGTAGTGAGGTGGGTGTTGGTCTCTTCTCCCATGTAGTTAGCAATAGGACGAGAGGAAATGGGCTCAAGCTGTGCCAGGGGAGGCTTAGGTTGGATATTAGGAAAAATTTCTTCACGGAAAGGGTAGTCAAGCATTGGAACAGGCTGCCCAGAGAGGTGGTGGAGTCACCATCCCTGGAAGTGTTCAAAAAACAGGTAGATGTGGCACTTTGGGACATGGTTTAGTCTAGTCTACCCTTGATTGGTTTAGTGTGGATTTGGTAGTGTAGGTTAATGGTTGGACTGGATGATCTTAAAGGTCTTTTCCAACCTAAATGATTCTATGATTCTATGATTTTCTGCTGCAGGCTTCACCTCAGACTGACCCCAAGGTCCTTCTCTCTCCTGTAGCAGTTCTGAGACTGGTCCCACTGAAAGGCCCCACTTAAAAAATTTCAGCTGTGAAATGCTGAAATAAGGGAAATACATTTCACATTGCAATGACTGCCTGCTGCTTTCTCTTCTTTTTAATTCCCTGCTTGAGTCTTCCATTTAGAGAAAATGCAGCGTCTTGTATTGTGTGAAATGAAATGTGAAAGATGGGAGAAACATGGAGGTCTGTTACTTCTGGAATTAAGACTTCACGTCATTATCACCTTGCTTCCTGGCTCTGTGCAGCTTCACCTTAATAATTGCTGAACAGTGAGAGAAGCAAAAGAAGGCAGCTAAACCATCCACAATGAAAAGACAGTTAAGGGCTTGTAAAAGGTCTTCCCCTCCAGATGTGCTGAAAAACCTTAGTTGCTCCATGATGCCAGCAGGATGAGTGTGTGAGTGAGACGAGATGGAAGGGCCTCCTGTTATTCTCCTGAGCTGCTCTGGTAAGGTGCATAGGAAAAGGTTACCTGTGCTTCTGTAACCTCGCATTTCCATGCTCTGTCATCAGAGGAATTTTTTTCTGAAAAGAAATGATGCGATGGTAACAGCGAAGTTCTCATTATGCTTTCAAGAGTGATTGTGAAACTTCCATTTCCTGACTTGGCGGGAGTACTGCCATATCACAGGGGAGCTTTTCTTGCTCTTTGCATCCTAGAAGGAGAGTCTGCAAGTAGCGTATAGAATTTATAAAAAACACTTGGGCACTGGGGGAGTGTGTGGGAAGGAATTAACTACGGCTTCCCAGTTCTTTTGCTTTTTCCATCACCCATCCAGCCTCAGCCCTGTTTCAGCAGAGATCAGATTAGCACAGAACCAGCACACCAGCTAGCAGCAATTCAAAAGGGAATCCCTTCAACAGATGTCTTCTAGGGCAAAATTAGCATTTCCTAAGCATGCTGTCTTCCCAGTTCCTGTGTTTCGGTGTAAGAACCAAAATCTGTCATTCTCTGTGGCCAGAAGACTCCATAAAAAGGAAACTGAACACCAAAGATGAAGCACCGGAGCTGCTGAGCAGAGAATTTGGTATCAGTGTGTTTGTGAGATGAGGTGGATAGCTTCTCCAGAGGACAAAGATCATGACTTAGAGAGCAGAGGCAGCGAGTCATATGAATATGATGACTTTTCCTTGGACCACTGCAGAAAGATACTTCTGCTATCTAGAATATAGCGTAAGTCATCATATCAAGAGGTGCAAGTGCTTTAGTGGATGTCTCTCTTGGTGTTCTGTTCAAATAATAATGAGCAGAGAGTCAGTAAAGGCACTTTTTTTGCTCTCTTTGTGCTGGTGGAAATGAAAAATGGGCTTGTGTCAGAAATCCTGTTGAATATACCACTTTCTGATAGGTCTTTTGAGAGGACAATCTAAAAAGTCTATTTTTAAGTGACATGCTAAAATTCTTATTTATGGTACATGACGATGTTCCTTTCTAGAAATTTCACAGTGGCTTTGTCCCCTCCCGATATCGTAGCCCTCCAGAGCCATGCTTGATGGAAGTAACATGTATGCATGTAACTAAGCTCAAACCAATTTAAGCTATAGGTGACTGATACATTCACAGCTGTTGTTCAGGGTGCTGGTAAGGGATTAGAAATCAATAATGCTGGTTTTGAGCATTCACATTCGGCTTGTGGTTCAGCTGAGTGATTATTTTTTATTTTTAAGATAGTGTCGCTGGAATGCAAAGTCCAGACACAGGCAGGCAGAGGGCAGGGGATATTTCCATTCCAAACGCTACTTAATTTTCTCCAGGAAGTCTTACATAGTTCAGTATTTTCATTAGTGTTTAAAATTATTTATTTTGGTGTACAAGAAGAAATATTTCTGGCAGTGTGGCTGAGCTGAACTGATAGCCCAGTGAGAAGACACGATGAGTTTGATTCATCTGTATACCTTCTGCTAGAAGTGTCATCTTTCACAGCAATTGCTTTGAAAAGGGTTAGGCAAAAGAGGAAGGGAAAAGGGAACAGCTCCATTATGAGACAAACGGTGTATATTATATCAGGGTGTATTATAGCTTTGGACTACGAAATTGCATAGAGGGAACTCATATTGCCACTTCCCTAATAAACATTTGCTTTTGTTTTGCCTGTTTGTTTCCATTTATAATAGGAGAGGCAGACACATATATTGCACTGGGTGTAAAACTATCTCTTGTTATTTCTCAGTAGGCAAGTGTTACCGCTCAGTATCACCACTCTGCCTAGGGATGATTTTCAGCGAGAAATGTTGTGTCCAAACCTTCCAGCCCACGTAGCTAATAGTCAAAGGAACATACACTGTGTATCTCCCTTGTATAGCAGCAGTTCCTATCCTCCCCCAGCATGTTTTCACTTAAAACATACTGGTTTGCCTACAGCTGAGGAAACAGGCAAAAATAGTTACTCAAGTTTTACTGTTGTTTGTTTTGGGGGCAGGTTTCTTTGGTCTTTTTATTTTTTTCTATTTTGTCTTTTTTTTTAGCTGTCTATGACCATAATGTGATGAGGTTGGTTGTAGTTATGCAGAATGTCCCATAAATGCTGTGGTTGATCCTTGCCCTTTAGGCTGTAGAATGTGTTTGAAATACGAGCTGCATGAGTTTGGGTTAGACATACCTCAGGTGGTATGAGCTCCGCTCTTCCATTTCTGGTACAAATGTTCATTTTGATCGCATTCAGAACTAGCTTCCTGTGAATCTGTTTGGGACCCATTTAATATTTGCTAATGAGTCAGTGTCCCACGGCCAGACCGTGCTGGGTCTGGCTGTTCTTTGGCTTCCTTCAGCCTGTGCGAGCTGCTGCCCTGGCCTTTTTCCTAAACTTCACAGGGATGCTTCTGTGTACAGGCATTTTCTCCTGCTTCAGCAATGTTGTATTTTGAAATTAATTTGACAAAGGTCTCCAGGATTAATTCTGATTAACTCTTTGCTTAATCACGCTTTCCCCAAGCTCCATCTTTGTAGGCACTCTTGAGTTCATCCTCCCCCTCTGCTCATCTCCCCCGATGAGCACCAGACAGCTGAAGCAAACTGGTGGTACAGGCAAACTCCCAGAAAACTGGTTGCTCTTCAGTGCACAAAGGAAATATTCAGCTTTTGACAAAGTAGTGACTGTCTGCATGGTTTTTGCTGTCTCTCTTTCCTTTTCGTGGCTGGATTTTCTACTGTGAATTATAGTCTCATGCAGCTGCTTGGTTGGTTCCAGCATAGCTGGACCCTTTCACTAGAGGAGGTTGTCCTTCCATTTCCCACCACTGTCCAAGCTTTCTCTAGCTCTGTAAGTCTCCTCACCTTGGCATCTCTCATGGTCTGTTTTCAGAGATCCACCATTTCTGTGTAATCTGTTTACTCTTTTGGAGACAATCTATTGCTGTGCAACCTTTTCATGCATCAGATCTTGGCCAGACTGGATCAATCCTCTGGACTTCACCTATCTCCCTACCCTGAAATGCTTCACTGGAATGAGATTTTCCAAGGTCTAATGTGCTTCTGTCACCCCTTGTTCAGCTAAAATGTCTGTCTGCCTCCCCCATCTTCCAAAAGACCAATACAGCAACTTTGTGACCATAATCAGAGGCCATGAGCTTTCGTAGACAGAAAGTCCGGACCTGGTCATTCTTGGGATGGTGATTGAAATCAAATTGAAAAATATTAACTCAGCCAAGGAGACTTAATTTAAAATGGTAATGACCAGTCCTGTGTGGCATTGTGTGGTATGCATCCTGTTCTGCTAGGACTCGATTCCACTGGGTGGATATCAGATGATATCAGGTTTAGCTTAAAGCATAGCTGTGGGCTGAGGGCTTAGCACATTAAAGCAGTAGGCCCGTAAAAGATATGGCTTAACAGCCACATTATAGGGGAGTTCATAAGAGTTGTAGTGCACCCCCAACAGAGTATTGCTATCTGTGGTGGGAGGCCCCCATCTCTCTAGCCACTGCAACCTCCTAACGCAACAAGGTTAGCGATAGGACGAGAGGAAATGGGCTCAAGCTGTGCCAGGGGAGGTTTAGGTTGGATATTAGGAAAAATTTCTTCACAGAAAGGGTAGTCAAGCATTGGAACAGGCTGCCCAGAGAGGTGGTGGAGTCACCATCCCTGGAAGCATTCAAAAAACGGGTAGATGTGGCACTTTGGGACATGGTTTAGTCTAGTCTACCCTTGATTGGTTTAGTGTGGATTTGGTAGTGTAGGTTAATGGTTGGACTGGATGATCTTAAAGGTCTTTTCCAACCTAAACGATTCTATGATTCTAAGGTGACAGTTCCACACCCTTGTGTAATGAGCATCACTCTCAAATCCTGCTGGTGTTTGCGTCTGCTTCTCTGCTTGAAAATTATTCTAATAATACTCCTTGCCAAGCTAGATCTGTTAATGTTTTGGGATGTTTTAGAAGGCTAAACAGCTGTAGCTAGCCAGAGAGGGATTTTGACACTTTGTGAGTAGCAGTATTGATGTTTTTTTAACAGAGGCAAGTGCTATGCAAAAGTTGGACTTGCCCTCCTCATCTGCCTGTGTTTCTTACTACAACACATTTTCATTGCTGCTATCCCTTTTTATTCTCCTCATAGATCAACCCTCTATCATACAGCAGTGTGGTACAGACATACAGGCTGCCAACCTACAGCTGTTACCCTAAGGATTCCTGGACATCTCTCTGCAAGAAGCTGTTCCTTGGAGAGCTAATCTACCCTTGGAAACACAAAGGAGAGAAGCAGGACTAAAGACAGCAAAAGGGTTTGAAAGACTTGGTCAGAAAAACATACTGAATCCTAATGCTTTTGGACCAAACGCATCTCAGAGCCAGAAACTGCTGGATGCCTTTAATTAGATTTTGGTAACATGGGAGGGGCTGAAAAAAGCAAGTATTTTTAAACATTATTTTTCACCTTTCCTCTTCCCCTGTACTGTGTTTGTGTACTATGCTAATGATTATTTTTGAAGCAAAAGGTTAAACCCATCAGCGCCTCATGGAACCAGCATTTAGTGTCATCGAGGAAGTACCTCCCAAATGGTTTGATGATGTACGTATCATTCCATGTAAGCTTACCAGGCTGTATTAAAACAGCCCTTTGGGTAGTTCAGAGCCACAATGCTGAGGTGCATTCTGCCAGAGGGTATTTTGGACCTTTTATGCTTCAGCCTTTAAGCCAGCTGATCAAAACCAAGATGAAGGATCGGCTTGTAGAGTCATACACTGAAAACTGTACAGCAGGGTTATCTGGGTTCATAGGATATTTGTTCTTTTCCTCTTGGGTGGGCTTGGATTCACCCCCACTGCAGCAGCAGAGGAGGTGTTAAGCATAGAAGCAGCAGGGCTGGAGGCCCAGAAACAGAGACTGCTGTACATTTGTGCCTATATGGTCTCATCTACATTTTTTCAAACAACTAGTGTTTTGGGGAGAGCTGAGCCCTGAGCTGACACCAGAACTGAAGTGCAGAGCACACAGCCTCAGACCCCAGACTGCTCAGGTTTATGTGGCAGCGAGCCATGGTAGCCGAGTGCTCTGGGCTCTGCCAATGCTCAGAGCTTCTTCGCTTAGTCGCAGTGTAAGGCAAACGCAGCTTTGCTGAGTCCAGCTCCGGCTGGTGTGTCTGCTAGAGGACTACAGCAGCCTGGCTTGTTACACAGCTCGACCAGCTCAGGGAAGTGTGTGCTGCGCTCCCTTGCAGAGTCAGCACATCCCCCTGTTTCTCAGGGCCCAGGTGAGAGCCTCGTCATGTGGTGCCTCATCTTTTGCACTTTCTGATAATCAAGGAGCTTTTAAAGTTGTCTCAGATATGAGGCATTTAAAGCCACTTCTTTCCCTGAAACTGTAGGCACATTTCTCTTAGGAGAGTTTTCCTGCTTTGGATACTACCTCTACTGTGCAGCAGTGCTCGGCTTTTCAGTGTCCCAGTCTGACTGTGTGCTCATCTTGATGTGAGTCTTCTATTCCCTGTCTTGGGGAGAGTGCCTCTGTGCACAAGAGTGCAATGTTCCACTGAGTACTTTGTTGTTGTGTAGACATTTACATACAATTGTTGCCCAGAAGTATGCTTTCTCCAGTTCTGCTAGCTCCTCTTGCCCCAGCTGAAACAGTGATGCAGTATCACTGTACCCTGCTGCTGTTTTGCAGGCCCAAAGTGACTGCATTAACTGGGAGGCAAGAGGTGTGCTGGGTCCTGTCCCCTTGTCCTCTAACTGTTAAAGGAACCAAGGATGGAGGAGAAAGAGGAAGATGTGTTGTGGCTGCATTGCTCAGCTCTTCTCTGGAGGGTTGGCTGCATATTCCAGTGGGAGTAGGTGGAGGCAAGGCAAGGAGCCACAGCAAGGTGCCCTTGGCTTTAGTAGCTTTCAGTCAGCACCTCCACTGGCAGGATAAAGAGTTTCCTACCCCATCCCCATGTCTCATCCATGTACCGGGAGCTGTCACAGAAGAGAAGAGGTTATGGCCCCAGGAATGTAGGCTGCTTTAAGACATCCCTGACCAGATATATTTGGTCTGTCTGTTGCTGCTAAAAGCCTCTTGTGGTGCAGCCACTGCCTCTTCAGTCATAGCTTGATCAGGAGAAAATGAAGCTTTATAGGCAGGTGCTTGGTCCAGACATTCCTTACCAGGCAAACACAGGAGCTGCCAAGGTCTTAGAGTTTTCTTAAGGACATCATGAAGGGAGGCAGCATTACATGGGCACTGCTACCCAAAGAGGATGCCCTATTACCTTGATCCAGGGAAGAAGTGCACATCATGGAAGACAGCCAGCGTGGCAGAAGCCCCCCACCACTGTCTGCCACTGCAGGCTCTGGGTGGGACATCACTGGCTGCAGAAACTGGAGAGGTTCTTGTTCTTCTTTAGTGATCAGTGCTTAAAACTCACGTACTCATGTACTTAAAACTCATGTATTCTCTTGCAATATCGATGCCCAAGTATTTCTCTCCACTCCAGGTGTGAATAACTCCAGGCTGTGATCCATTTAGTGAATGAATGGTCTGAATGTTTCTCACTTCAGCTTGAGTCAGAGCCATGGACACCCATCCTTACCTGGCACTCAGCAGAGCAGATTTACACTTTACCTCCCTCTCATGTTTCCACTGGAGTTCCCCCTGCTTCCTCCCACGCCTGCATAGTTTGGTTTACTAACTGTTGTAAGAAACTTTATTGGTTTTGGTCTTGTGAAAATGATATTCCTAATATCCTGGCTTTTAAAATCTTTCTGTGAGACCAGACAGCTTGTGATGGTCCTAATCGTGGCTGTCCTTTGGGATCAAGTGACCTGAAAGCCCCAGAGACAGCACAGAGCCATGAAAACCAGCAAATGTGACCTTCCTATTGGGAACCTGCCAAACACATTAGACGTTCCAGTGTTGGGTCTGTTTACTAAAGGCTGATACTGGCTGCGGGGATGGTGAAATACCAAACTGAGAAAAAGCTCCTCCTCAAACCCTGAATCTTCTGCGACACAGAGGACCTTGAGTAGCCCAGCTGGGAAATGAACAGCCCCTTGTGGGTGCAGTTCTCCTGTGTCAGGCAGAACTGGTGCCTGAGCTGTCTTACTGTTTCTCATACTCGGTGTTCTCCTTGCCCATGATGGTATCTGAGCCTGTGAGTTTCTTCTGCTGGATACTTGCCACGTCTCTCCTCTTCCTTTCCAGTCACTGCTGTGAAATAGTCTTCCCCCACCCTTTTCCGATTCTGCGCAGAGACATTGCAACAACTTAGCAGACATCCTGCTCAGGAGCATTTGACCTTATGTCATCTCTCTAATTAGAAGTTGGGATCAGCAGCATCTTCCATAGCAGCACAGACTGGCCTAGTGCTGGCGTTTCCTCAGGGAAGAGACTGCTGGTGAGGTTATGGCTTTAATTTATCCTCAGATCCATATTATCCATATCAGTCCTTGGATCAGAAGTACTTAAAGATTTCAGATCTTCTCTGATTCCTACCACACACCCCTTATAGCAGGCAACAAGCAGTCTTTGCCAACCATCATTCAAAGACTGTAATCTTGCAGACTTATTTTAATACTGCGTTTCCTTATTATTATTTCTTCCACTTTATGGTTCCCAGTGCTGGCACAACACTCGATACGCCTCTTTACATAGGCATGTTTTTTGTGAAGGAAAACATGATGCACTGCGTGCAAAACTCCATCCTAGATAGAAATTCTGCCTTTGAGAAATACTTTCCTTTCCTAACCAGAACAGCATGTAATGATGCTGAAAGGAAATCTCAGTAATTACACTGCACTGAAAGCTCTGGTTATGGTTTTGGGAGTTTTCCCTGATCCTGCAGCTGGACTGTGCCCTGTTCTGCTGGCACATGTAAATATACCATCAGGCCCACAGAAAAAGCATTGCACATATGTATAATCCATATGTTGACTTACACTCTCAGGAGTGTAAGGCAGGAAAATCTCCTGCTTTGTCATCATGCAGATAATGAGTTGCTTTCCTTCTGCCCTGTGCTGCCTGATCCTGCTGCCACAACACCATCTTGTTGCTTAACTCAAGCCCTTAGTGATTTACTCTTTGTGCTTAGACCTGCTGATTACACCATCACAGAATCACAAAGTGGTGGAGGTTGGAAGGGGACTTTCAAGATCATCTGGTCCAACCCCCCTGCTCAAGCAGGACCACCCAAAGCCAGTTGCCCAGGACCATGTCCAGATGGCTTTTGAATATCTGCAAGGATGGAGACTCCACCACCTCCCTGGACAACCTGTGCCAGTGCTCAGTCACCCTCACAGTAAAAAAAAGCGTTTCCTGATCTTCAGACAGAATTTGATGTGTTTCAATTCATGCCCATTGCCTCTTTTCCTGTCATCGTCTTATGCTGAGCTAGGAGACACTATAACACAAATATCTTCAGTGAATTTGAAGATTTGCAGTCCCATGTTGTCTCTGTTGCTGAGCAGTTCTATTCAGGGACTATTCAGCAGTCTCTTTGCCTTTTGGTGGGGTACCTAAGCCCTCTGCAGTTAGAGAGGGTTGCCTCTTCATTGAATCAGTTACCTGACCTGCTCTTTGCCAGCTTTTCTGGCCCTGGTAGCAGACAGAGTGCTTGCTCTCCAGCCAAACTCACTGCCTGCATTAAGCATAGAGTGGAAACTCTGGGAAGTGTGGAGCAGAAACCCCTAAGCTGGCAGCATGCAAGTCTGCTTGGATCGGGGAGCCACCTTTGTGTGGTGCTCTCAGGCTCTGCGTGGGGCAGGGTGCTTTGAATACAGATGGGATGTGTCTGGATCTCAGCTGGTCCATCCACATGTCGTGAGGCCACAGGGCTTACCAGCTAGTTCAGGAGCTTTTGGGCTGTATTCCACTGTGCGGGATAAATATGTTCAGAGCAATCCAAACCTTATGTGGGTAGCTGATCTGCCTTCCCGGATGAGAAGGGTGCGCCCATCACCTTTGCATCTGCCTGACCATTTTGCACTGGGAGCAGAACATCTGCTTGCAAGAGTCTGTCCCCTTCGACTCTCAGCTGGCAGCCTCACCTCCAGTCCTTATCCACATCTGGGCCTGGACCTCAAACCAAGAATGCTCAAATTCCCATTTATTGTCTCAGCAAGCTGAATATGAGGCAGGTACATACAATTATGAATGTGACAGAATGTAAACCCTTCATTTCCGGATGGGTGGTGAGGCTTGGAAGCAGGTGGAGGTGCTGGGTGGCTGCTTGCCTGGGGAAGCACCAGAGCCAGGGCCCTGGTCTGCACTCACTGGGGGTGGAGGGGAATTGCATGCACGTCTCCTGTCCATAGTGCTATTTAAGCATCTGGCACTGGGGAAATTCATGAGAACTTTACAACTATTGTAGTCAATCCTCCTAGTGATAATGTTTTCAGTTTTTAAATAAAGTATTATAAAAGAGTGCTGAAACATCTATAGTTTAATTAGCAGTGTGTGTGCATGCGTGTGTTTGCATGTGCATGTAAGAGATGATGAGGAAATTTGATATGCTGATTAAAAAGCACTGGTACACTTTTCCTTTGCATTCACATAAACTACCAAGTGTTAAGGAGGAGCAAAGTGCTCATGTAGTAGCAACATGCTGTTTGTTTTAAAATGTCACTGTTGACACCATTTGAAGGTGACTTCCTTCCCACCAAAGCCCTGATTTAAAATGCAGCAGTTCGGCTTACCAGTCCAGGGAACAACCCCTGGCTTAGTAAACAGACTTGCTCCATGCTCCTCATGGTACCGTTTCTGCAGACATAAGTGCCTGGCAGAGCGATGGCGATGCTAGCAGGGCTTGTGTCGGCAGGTCCACGCACAGTTGAGACCAAAGAGGCTCTGCGGGTTGCAGGTGGTTGTGTTTGGGAGTTTAGGGATGGAGATATTTGTTCCGCTGATGGGTGTGGATTTTTTTGTTAATTAAACCTTTTAATCAGAACTTAAATGGGTTTTGATTACACTAGAATAAAGATGTTGGGAGAAAAATCGAGCTCTTCCCTCTTGTTTAACTTGCCACTGAGCACTTGTGTGTGGCTGCCTGCAGCAGTGTCTGCCACCACCATCGGGACTGGGCAGTGAGGCTGCTGAAGGCTTGGCTCATCCAAGCGGGCTGCTTGTCCCAGTCCTGAGGCCTGGCCGGGTGCTTACTTAATCTCTGCTCTCCACACACAGAAGGTATTTCACCACTCGTCCCGCTGAGAGTGTTCTGCTAAGGCCAAATTGTGAAGCCCTTGCAAGGAGGAGCGCTGATCTGGTGGATCCTGCCTCAGGCCGGGGAGATGGTCGAGGTGATGCTCCTCCAGCCCTGTTTTACCCTGTGATTCTGTGAGGGGCTTCTTTGTTTTCCATGAGCCTGCCCGTGTGATGTGTTGCTGTTGTGTGAGGGGCAGGACGGAAGGACAAACCTCTGCAGCACTTACACAGTGCAGTCTGAGCAGGAGCACAAGCTGTGCCTGGGAATGATGGGTGCCTTCCGGCCTCTCCTCACATCAGAGCAGTCACACCCTTGAATTCTTTTCCTTTTCCATTTTCCCTTTTCTTTTCTTCCTTTTCTTTTCCCTTCTCTTTCCTTCCTTCCTTCAGCTCCTTCTCTTTCTTCCTCTTCTTCTTCCTCAGCAGTTTGCACCCAGCTGCCTCTTGCCCGGCTAGCAGCACCCAGTCCACCTGCCTTCTGCAGTGTGCCATCATCCAGGCAGGCCTAGGGCACCACCACTTGCGAGTGGTTGTCTGAGGCCATGCAGAGCCCGTGTGCAACCGTGACCAGAGTGCTGTCACTGGTAGAGCCCTGGAGGGCTGTTCCTTGGCAGCCAGCAGATGGGGAAGGAGCGGCTTCCCCAGGCACTCAGGCTCACACCCGGGCTCCCTCGCGGCCGCTGTGTGCTGTGCTGCAGGAGCCCAGTGGTGAAGCAGCGTTGCTCCAGGCTGGCTGAGTTGCAAGTACAGTCAGCTGCATGCACAGCTGCGACAATGTCCCTACGCCGCAGCAAGCCTCTGCTGGGATTGCCCCTCTACATCTGCCTCACGCCGAGGATGGTACCTCCTGCAGCATGCTGCCGTCAGCCCCTTAAACAACCCCAGCGCCTTCTCCACACTGTCCCTCCCTCGTGATGATTCCCATTGGTCTGGGCTCTGGTTTCCACTATCCCACCAAGGAGGTGAGAAATCACTTGAATGAGCCATAAACCAGGGCTCTGAGGTTGGCCCTGGAGGAGTGGCAGGACTGAGAACCAGAGGCTAAGAAAAGAAACAAAGTTGAGTAGATTCCTGCCCATCCTCCTCCTCCCGCCTGCTCCTTGCCACTTTGGATCCAATGGACTGGTGGACAGGAATTAAAAGAATGGCTTTGCCATCCTCTTGAGGAATCCGGGCTCACACAGATCCCCCTTCTCCACTTCCCATGCTCTGCCATCCTGGGGTCTGTCCTGGGGTAAGAGTTTCTCTGCAGGCTTTACCCTCTGAGCCCCGGCTCCCTGGGGAATGCTGTTGGCAGTGGCTGGGGCGGGCAGCAGCTCCAGATAGAGTCAGCAAGACATCTGCTATTTCATTTTGCTTTTGCAGAGGCTGGATGAGCTGGGCTGTTTGGGAGGCAGGGGTGAGGGGACGGAGGGGGCTACATTTGGCCCCTGCCATGCAGACAAGCCAAACTGAGCAGGGCTGAGCATGAGGATACCCTCACCCCATGGGGATACAAACCCTTCATCAAAACAAGCTCCCCCAAAGGAGTTTACACTGCATGGCTCCAAGGCAGCAAATGAGCTCAAGCCTTCAGGCTGCAGGAGAGGAGATGGAGCTAGGCTGGGACCAGCAAAGTGGGGGATAGCCCCTCACCCCAGAGCTCTGCCATCTCCCCTCACCCTATGAGCATGGAGGGAAGGGCTCTACCATCTGCCTTCCCCAGGCTGGGCAGGGTCAGAGCATCGCCCTCCTGCACGTGGCACAGCACCCAAGGGGGAGAGATGCTGCACACAACTCGCCGGAGCACAGGAGGGTCCCTCATCCCCAGAGCTGTGGGGCAGTGGAATCCTGCCACCCGTGGGGTGCTCAGACAAGTCATCTTGGTGCCCAGAGTTTGTGTCTCAGCCGACTGAGGACTGATGCATTCATCTCTGCCTGGTCCCCAGCACTGCATGTTGCTGGTGTATCACCTCCAAGGGTGGAAAGTCCCCTTGGCTGCTCGGCTGGCATGGTGGAGCCATTTAGGCTTTGCCAGCTGCCTTTTGCCTGGTCTCAGTGCACCCCACTTCAGCCTGTTTTACAGATTCCCCTTTGCCAGCCCCACTTGTGGGGGATCTTTGGCAGAGGAGTCGGTCATGGGGGTTATCCATGTGCCCATGGCCACAGCTGTGCTGGCCCATTGCTTGATGGAGAGCAATCCCCAAGAGAGGAAAGTAAATCAGCTGTGCAGTAAAAGACAGGTTTGGGCAGCAATTAATATTTTATAAAAACAAGAAGTCTTGCTGCTGCTGCAACTTGAGGAGCACAGGCCAGGGAGCAGAGGAGGAGGAGGAGGAGCGGAGGCTGGAGGCAAACGGAGCAGAGGAGCTGACTCACCAGCCTGAGGGAGGGCTGCCATCAGCCCCGCAGAGCTGAGAGCCGTGGGCTTCCATGCAACTGGGCAAGGCAAGAGCCCTGACCCTGTGCTGACAAGCTGCAGCACTGGTTATACAAAAGCTGGGGGGTCTCATGCAGGTTCAGGCTCCCAGGCTCATAGAAATGCAGGAGACAGAAGGGCTGGGAAGAGGCAGGGGAGCAGGGGGGCAAGGCAGGAGGAGCAGAGTGACCTGGGGCACCAGGGCTACATGGGAGGCATCTTCGTAGCAGGCAGCAGGGAAGGATGTGATGGATGCTAGTGTCCTCTCAGCACGAGGCAGATGGGAAGGGATTAAAAACTGGGAGAGGAGCAGAGAAGAGGCAGGACAGGGATGTGGGACCACCATGCCCGGGGCTGGGGGCTGCAGCCTGCAAGCTGAAAGAGGAACAAAGCAATGGCTGCCACCAGCACTGGGAGGGACCCACCACCCCACAGTGGGACAGGACCATCTCCAACCCTCCTGTGGGACCTCCTCTGCCCCAGGGGAGCCATTTCCAGGGCGGTTTGGCAGTGAGGTCAAGGGGAAAAGCCTGAAGCTGGGGGGTCACTGCCTCCATTGTGTGCTGAGGAGAAGCCCAGTCCTGCCGCAGCGGGGTGCTGAGCTGCACGGCCCTTTGCAATCCCTCCTGCTTTGGGCTGATGTGACACAACCTCTCGCTATCTCCATATATTTGGAGACTTGGAGGGACCGGGTGGGCTGGGCAGGAGTGCTGCAGCTCCAGCAGCAGGGCTGGATGGATGCTGGTGGGTTTGGGGTGGTTATCCCCTCTCTCCGTCCCTCTCGGACAATACTGGGTGTCCACAGCAGTGCAGGCAACCTGGCTCCAGCAGCGTTTGCTGAGCCAGTTCTCAGTGCCAGCGCTCCTGGTCCAGCCGGCTCATGGGCATCAGGCTGTTGGGGGCCTCGCCCTGTGGCTGGGACAGTCTTCATCCCTGACCACCTTCCTCTTCTTCACCTGATTGCCAAATCTGCCACCAGAAGCTGTGGCCCCCACTTGCTGCCCCAGTCTTCCCACCCTCCATCCCCAGCCCCATCCATCCCCTCTCCTCCCCCATCCACCCCCTCTCCTCCCCCATCCACCCCTCCTCCCATTCCTCCATCCATCCCCTCCCCCTCCATCCATGAGTGCCACCAGCCTGGGCAGCAGAGCCTGGGTGAGCTGGGGTCCGTGGCATTTTGCCTACTCCCTGGTGCTAAGCCCCTTGGGCAGGGAGGAGGGAGCAGGTTACCCGTGTGCAGGCGTGGGCATACGTGTGAGTGGGAAGAGGCCCCTGGCACCCTGTAATGCTGCAGGAGAGCCGGGAACCCACTGCCCAATGGTCCCAGCCAAACATGCCGACCCCAAACCACCTCCCACTCCTCCAGCACATCTATAGGGCTGACCCCAAATCTTAATTTGGCTTAATGCAGAGGCTCTGCCACGCTCTTCAGTGCTTTCTGGAGCTCTCTGGCACTCACAGCCGCTGGAAAGTCCCCAGAGGAGCCAGGGAAGTTGCAGCATCCCTGCATGCTGATGAACGTGCCCAGTGCTCGCTGGGCTGGGGGCCCCTCGCTCCTGGGGTTGGGGACACATATCATTTTAAATGGGACTAATTGGAGGCAGCCAGGCTGGGAAATTAATTAGTGGGCTGCCTGGCTCTAAAAAGATTAGCCAGGATGCTTTGTTCGGCACAGGGATTTGTCAGCAATGCCAGCAGGGAGGGCACCCTTGCCCAGCTGGGCACTATCAACTTCCCAAGGGAATCCCACAGGATCGGGCCCGGGAAGGGGTCCTCGTGGAGCCGGGACCTCCCAGAGGCCACTGCCAGGCTGCTGCCGAGGGTTTCGGAGGGAGGTTGGTCGGTGCCCGTGAGGTGCAGCTGAAGCAGCGGAGGTGGTTATTGGTGCCACAGCCCTTCGTGGGTAAGGGCGTCCGGGGTCCACAGCTCCGCAGCCGTCGCTGTCCCCTGGGGACACGCTGGACGTCCCCGCTCCGGCCCCGGCCCTCGACAGGTGCTGGCTGCCCCGTCAGCCCTGCCCAGGCCTGCCCCACGAACAGCAGGATGCACGCGCCTCCCACCCCCGCGTAACCCGCACCCGCATGCCCCCCACACCCGGGTGCCCACCCCACACCTGGCTGCCCCTAGAATAACTAGATGCGCCTCCATACCTGGATGCCCCCCAATCCCAGGTGCCGCCACACCTGGGTGCCGCCCATATGCCTGCCAGCCCCACGCCGCCCGGGCCCCGCCACGAACCCCGCCCTCAGACTTGCTGTCCCATCATGCTCTGCTCCGGCGCGCCCCGCGCGGCTGCGGCCGTCTCCCGCAAGGCACGCCGGGAGCTGTAGTCTGCAGCTGCACTGCGCGTCCCTCCGCCGGCCCCGCCCCTCGGCCCCGCCCCTCGAGAGCCCGGAGGGGAGCTCCGGGGCGGGGTCGGTTTGACGGACGCGTCGCCGAGCCTATGGGAGCGGAGGTACCCGGGCGGGGGGCGGGCCCTGGCACCGCCTCTCCCTCGGCCCGAGGGGGCGCTGCGCGGCGGCGCCAGGCGGAGGCTGCAGTCGTGGTGGCGGCTGCGCGGCCCGGCCCGGCCTGGCCTGGCCCCGGGCGCCCCGGCCGTGAGGTGGGTGAGTCCTGCGCGGCCCGGCGCGGCCAGGCGCGGGGGATCGGCGGGGCGGGTTTGGGCCGCGGGGCCTGGCGGGGCGGCGGCGCATTGTGCGGGCGGGCGCGCGCGGGGGCTTTGTCAGCGGCGGGGGGCGCTGAGGAGCCGGCGGGGCCGGGCTGTTTTTCTCCTCCTCCTCCTCCTCCTCCTCCTCCTCCTCCTCCTCCCGCCGCAGGTCCCCAGTGCGTCCCTCGGCGGAAGATGCGAGGCGAGGCGGAGCGCCGGCTGTGAGTTGCGGCGGGGGGAGAGGCCCGGCGGTGTCCCCGGAGCGGGGCTGGAGCCCCCCTTCAGGCCGGCGGGCGGCGGAGGATGCGGACTGGGCCTCCTCGCCGATGAGAGGGAGGATGGGAACCCAGGGCAGCCCGGTGAAGAGCTACGATTACCTCCTCAAGTTCCTGCTGGTGGGGGACAGCGACGTGGGGAAGGGAGAGATCCTGGAGAGCCTGCAGGACGGGGCCTCCGAGTCTCCCTACGCCTACAGCAACGGTAAGGGGGGCCTGGGGGCAGGATCCGTCCCGCGGCCCCGCGCCTTCGCAGGGGGAGCCCGAGCTGCAGCGCCGGCATCTCCGCAACGGGCAGCAGCAGGGACCCGTCCCGGGGGTCCCTGCCCGTGGGGAGGTCAGCGTTGGGGAGGGAGGGGTGGTTTTGCTTTTTTCTTTGGTGGGTTTTTTTTTTTTTTTTATTAACTGGAAGCATAGCACGGTTTATCAGGGGTCGTGTTGGTGGCAGCGGAAAGGCCACGGCCATTCCTTAAAATCATAAAGATCTGCAGGAGAATTTGGCCAGAGAGACAGCAGAGGGATCAGTGTCTGATGTAATCCCTGGATGCGCGAATCCCGCAGCACAGGTGGACGTTCCCAAGTAGAGCTCTGCCTTGGCACCGTGCTCAAAGATGCCAAGCTGATTTCCCATGGCCGCTGCAGGGGTTAACGCGAGGACTGAGCTGTACCCAGAGGAAGCGGGTCTGTAACAAAAGAACAGGAGCTTATTTCCAGGCCAGAGCTGCTCTCACTTGGTAGCTGGCTACTGTGAGCGCAGCTTGCTTGGTCTGCCCGCTGCAAACATCAAGGTTTCTAATGGAGCCCATGACAGACCATTAACTACAGTGTCACAAGACCGTAATTAAGAGCCAAGGAGTGGTGCTGTGCTATTTCCTGCGTCCCCTCACTGCAGTTAAAGCGTAACACGGCCTGGCAGGGTGCAGGTCCTGGGGTGGTTTTCAATCTGTCATCCTTCCCTCCAGCCTCCATGCAAAATAACCTCCCCAAGGGCTCGACAGAAGCAATCCAGTTCAGACCCTGCATCATCGCTGCAACCAACCCCAGAGCTGGAGCAGGTGGTGCTTAGTTTTGCCTGTAAGCAGGAGTGTGAGGGAGTCGGGTGCTTCTCAGTGCTCTGTGGTGAAGCTGGCTGAATTTAGAGCGTAAAGGAGTGGCATGGCTCGGCTCTTGACTGCGTGCTCGGTCCTCAGAGCTACTACCATCATAGGAGCTGATGCAAGCACGCACCTGCTCCGCAGAGATTTACAGGGAGGTGGTGACTCAGAAGTCAGGATGCTTGTGAAACGAGAGCAGCAAATTCTGGAACTAGAAGGTTGTGGTATCATTCATCTCCTTGGGTGTCTGGCTGAGCTGATGCGGTTTGCCTTCGAGGAGATGGCTGGCGCATTTAAGCTTCCCTGAAGAGAGTTGGTGTCTCTGAAGAACCTGCCTCATCTGGGAGCTGTAGAGCTGCTCCTTGGGGTTAGCATTTACTAAGCAGAAAGGGATGAAGAGTATAACGGGGTGGTTGTTTTAAGTGTTAAAGTTGGAATTGTCTTCTAGTAGAAATGCTTTTGACTATTTTGAGGCAGGCAATGCAGGAGTAATAAGTACGATTGCGAAGTGAGTGTACGGTGGGTTCTTTGATATATACATAAAACCCAAAGAACAGTGACTTTGGCTATCGCTTTGTCTCTCTATAAAAGCTTTGTCTCTCTACCCGCTATTTTATAACAACAAAATATTACCATCTTTTTTCTAGGAAAAGAAGTCTCAGTGAACTAATATTTTTCAGAACCTTCCCTCATCTTCTATGGGCAGTCAAACCCATTCCTAATTAGAGAATTAGGTCACATACTGTTTTTTCACATTAATATATGCTCTGATAGTTTCTGCTTCTGTTGCTTCTGTGAAGCTATGCACCTTTTGGATAATCAGATGGAGCAGCTTTGAAATCTGAAATTTGATGCTGTTGGCATTCCTGACAGCCTTGGCAATCAAATTCCCTCCGTCTCTGGCACCATTGGGATGCGCATACTGACAGGGCATGCTTTCCCCAGCGTGCTTTCACTCTGCACTGATGGAGATCATCCCCTGACACGAAGGCACTTATGTTTTGTGAACAGCTAGTGCTTGGCCTCTTTTTTGACATGTGCCTAATGCTGTCCCAAAATTGCAACAGTGGAATGTAATGTAGAAGTTCTTTTTGTAAATCTTTTACTTGTAAGTGCATCGTCCTCCTCCTCATCTCCTCCCAGACCCCACATCCCAATTTGAAACAAGTATTTTATCACGTACTACTTGTTTGATCTGTCCAAAAATCAGAACTTGCCATTATCGGTGTGAAATGGAGTGTGCTTTAGGTTGATCTTGTGACTGGGACATCTTATGAGAAGCTCAGATCCCTAACCTCTGGTGGGGAGGGGTAAGGCCGTTGTCCCCTCTCTGTATCATTGGGGTCTGCTGCTTTTACTGTGTTGGCCAATGTTCTGACACAGTTTTTTTTTTTAAATGCAGTGTGAAATGGATTGTCCTTTCAGCTCTGGGAAGGCATACCTTCAAAAGTGACACTCCGTAAATGAAGCTCTGTATTTTTGCTGCTGCGCATCTGCCATACATATGGCCTCTTGTAAAGGGTTTGAGGGATTCCTGTCTTCTCCATGAGTGGCTGGGTGTCGGAAGAGCAGGGAACCAAGAGATAGCCCTTTTTCTATCAGCATTGCTTTTGAGAGCAGTAAGCAGCAGGCATCCACTGCTTGCTTACCTCCAGTTTCTGAAAGCCTTGGATGCGGTATGAGCTGTGTCTTTCTTAAAGCATCGTAGTAGCTTCTTTCCATCCTTGTTCAGGATCCCTGAGCCAATGCATGGCTTTTCAACTTAGTCTTATATCTTGGCACCTCATACTAAATTAGGCACGTCTTAAATTAGACACTGCAGTTCCTATTGTGTATAGTAAGACCTTAGCAATGTCCTTTATTTAAATTGCTGTTAGAAATTATTCTGGTTCATATAAGTAGAGGTGGTTGTTACTCCCTGGGTGCTGATGGCCTTTGCAGTAAGAAGCATGAGTGGTGCCCCTGACCATTGCTGCACCCGAGCTGCAAGGGCACTGGATACAGAACTTCTGGTGACTTAACAGCATTTTGAGAAGGGATTTGAGGTCCACTTGTCGCCTGTGTGTTTTTTTAGTAGGTTCATGCTGAAGTTACCAAGTGTATCAGTCTCCAGGATTGTCAGGCCAAGCACTCCCTATGCAGATCTGCCCCCAGGAGCGTTGTTTGTGTCGTGTAGCTGGATATTGTCATCTCCCATCCCCAGGAGGGTTTGTAACTGAGGTGGACTTTTACTTTTTCTTGGCCAACCGCAAAAGGCCCTGAATTAAGCCATCTTACTAGTATTTTGGCAAAAATGTGTGCTTTATGGCTCGCTCTTCTGAGGTTCCAGTGTTGTCCTCCTTCCCAGCTTTCGCCCACCCTACTCCCCAAATCTGCAGCTGTGGAGGCAGGGTGCCATTCTTGGAGCCCCACCATTGTTCTTGACAACTAGAGGACCTCACCTGGGAACTGAAAATCCTGCCTTTCCCCTGAATGCCCTCTCTTCTCAGCACTCAGTCCTTCTCCGGAGGTATAGGGGAGGGCTGCTCTGGCCCCTGTTGCTGTGAGCCGTGGTGTTAAGGTTGACTCAGAGCAAAACTGCGTGCCTTACGGATACGAGTCAGCTACACAGATCACTTGTCACTTTGGTGCTTAAGTTGCCCCTTTGAGGTCTGTCCTCATCCTTCCCCAAGTACTGAAGCAGGACAGAAATGTCTCTGTTTGCAGGGTGGTGTTGGACTACGAGATGTGGTGGAACTGCTTGTGAAACTAGCTAGGGTCAGTGTATATGTGCTGCAAAAGACAGACAAGGCTATTCCTTACCTGAAGGACCCATAGCTTTGTTACCACTGTGTCACACATCCACTCTCAAATATCTGGTTATGCATGTGCTTGTGCTGAAATGATCTTGCCTAGCTGGTTTGTTGGCTTGCTTGAGAAGCCTGCCCTGCTCAGGCTGCATCAGCACTGGGTGAGTCAGGGAAGGGCTCCTTGCACAGGAGTGCTCGGCAGGCACAAGTGCCATTACCAAATGAGATGGTGCCCCGTGTGCACCAGGAATAGGGCTGGGCTGGTCTCGCCACACAGACGTGAATGTGATGTGCCCATACTCATGTGATGGAGGGCTTTTTCTGTGGCAGAGCCTTCCCCCTCAACCTGCTGCTGTTCTCATAGGAAAGGAGAAATGTGTGTTAGGGAAAGAGTGTGTTTGTGAGCAGGTGGCTTTGATTGGAAGGGGGATGGATTTTTATTTTTATTTTTTTCCCTGTCCTCAGCTTGTATTAAGAAAGTGATGAGAAGGAAGGCTTATGTCCACCCTCTGATCTCCTTTCAAAGAGCATGTGAAAGCTAAACTGAAATCCCTGCCACAGGGACAGTGCTGTGACCGGCCCTAATGAGCCCCAGTGCCTTGTTCCTTCGCTGGGGCTTAGTGCCTTTATTTGAGCAGCATCCTTAGGTGCTCTGTTACCCCACATTACCCCAAGGAAATGTTAGGAAAAAGGCAACTTAATGCTCAATTGCAATAGCTACCAACAGGTTTTATGGTTCAGATAAAAACTGGGTGTTTCCTAAGAGCTCTTCCCCTGTAGCAGAAGTGCAAGGAATTCAGCTTTTGGGCAGGGATGGTGAGCCCACCACAGCTCGGTGTCCGTGCAAGGAGCAAGGTCTGGGGCAGTGTAGCTTCGTGGCCTTTCCCTGTCCGGGAGGGCAGGGACAGGCAGTGTTAACAGAGAGTGGCTGAAGACACTGCTCAGTCCAGGAGGTGGTCAGGACCCTCCCAGCCAGTGCTGTTTGCCTGGGGACCTCACCACCGCTGTTTAATTACCAGGTTGTTTATTTGAGTGACCCACATCTTAGGATGACTTTTCCCTCTGGATGTTTTTGTGCAGCTGTCTAAATTCGGAGGATCCCTAAGCTGTTCCTTTCAAGTCTTCCTCTATAGCAGTTACTCTCTCGGTATGTCCTGCGACCCCTCAGTCACCACTGTGCATCCAGAAACATCACCTGTAAAACTGCTCTGCTTTGCTTCGTGGCAGTCTTCAAGTTAGTCACTTGCCAACCAGGACATTGTCTGTACCACAACCAGTGTATGCAGGGATGGAGGAAAGGGGATGCCCTGTCTCATCTTCCTCACTGCCAAGGAGGGCATATGAGGGGATGCTTCTTGATGCTTCTGCTCCCTGCCTGTTGAGTTTCCAAGACTGACTGGGGAGGTGGTCTCTTGCTTCTCATCTGCAGTGTTGGTGTTTGCTGCCACGTTTGGCTGAAGGTTCTGCTGCACTGCTGCAGAGTTTGCCATCACTGGTTTGCTTTTCCCAAGCCTTAATGAAGCGTGCAGCCGAGCAGTTCTGCTTTAAACTTCTGCAGATTCTGTAAGGACAGGGCCTCTCTAAATACCTGACAGCATCTAACCTTCCCTTCTTGAGCACAGAAGAAACAGTTGCTGGGTGTACCTGTGTTCAGTAAAACCTCAGGGGGAGCAGCACTGATGTGGTTGCACCTTCTGGGCATAGACATGAGAGCTACAGATGCTGAGCACAGCCTTGAGGTTGCAGTGTGTCAGGGCTCTCTCTGGCATCAGTGGGAAGGGAAACATTGATCCTGGTGCTGCTTTGCTGCTGCCTCCTCCTCCTTGCCTGGCCATGTGCCTGGGTGTGTTCTGTTGTCCCTGTCGGTGGTAGACATGAGCTGTCCGGCTGGGCTGGCCTGCTGTTTCAGATGCTGCACACCAGTGGCTGTTTATTTTCTGGCATGACTGTATTAATTGGAATAATGCTTTATTTTGAGGTTTTAGCATTCTGATGTGAGGGGGATTGAGGCAAAATGTTCCAAGTGCAGCCTTGCCATCACATCCCCGTAGTGGCTGCAGAATTGATCTATGGGGAGTGCTTCAGCTGGACCGCACTGGTCGCACTGCTAGAAATGTCTTTCGATGGCTTGCAGAGTAGAGAATGGTTGTTGCAGCAATTCCCCGTGCCTGCCAGCACTTGCATCAGTGTCCTTCAGGGATGTTCGCTTCCTTGTCATCAGGGACGCAAAACTGGTCTCATCAGAGCACGCTTTGGCTGAGAAACAACTCCAGCATCTCTTATTTCGCCATTGTTTACTACTTATCCTTTGTGTGAAAAATATTTCCAAATGTACAGTATTGAACCTCCATCTTTGCTTGATGTGGGACTAACTAGCTGTGGCTTAAACTTAAAACAAAACCTAAAACAAAGCAAACAAACAAACAAAAAAACCCCATCAAAACAAAACCCAAACTGTGTGCCTGGCAGGTTTTGCTGTCTTCAGCTCTCTCTCAAGTCGGGGTTAAGAATGCACAGCACCGTAGGAGGGTTGTTTCAGCAGGGTTGTGGTTTTGTTGTGTTTTTATGAAGCTGGGGAGTTATTCTGCAAAGTTCTCGATGGCACTGGGCAGATCTTGCTACCTCTAATCCCCTCTAGAAAAGCTTTGCTTTTACATAGCTGTTAATATGTTTCTGAGCCCTAAATGCACAAAGGTGGTATGAGCTGAGCAGCGTAAATCTGAAATGGGTGGAATGTTCTTCTAATAACGGGGATTAAAAGTTTCTCTGTATTTTTTTATTTTTAAAAAGCGAGTAGATTTTGCTCTATGCAGATCCCGCGATGGCATTGTCCACTTCTCTTGGTGTGTGTGGTTTTTTGTTTGGTTGTTTTGGTATATAAGCCGCATAGGAAAGCCCATGGAAAATGTCTCCTCCTCCTCTGCACCGTCTCCTTCAGCTTTTGTTTCCAGCTGTTCCCTGGCATGTTTTCCTCCGGCGGCCTCCCTCTCTCAGAGGAGCAGAGCATCTTTCCCTTGCACTTGCAAATGGCTATGCTACAAGCTTAGGTTTTGGAGCGGAGGTTTTATAACCTTGCTTTTAATCTCATTTTCTTTCCCTTTACCCCTCACCTTCCTCTGGCAGCCCAGGTTTGGCACAGAACAAGCAGTGATACAGAGGCATTATGTCATACCAGTTTCTATTTGATTGCAGGCAGAGGAGGAGGAGGAAGGAAGCTCTGATGTGAAAATCTTCGGCTCAGTTTTGCTAAAGGCTTTGCTGTGAGTTGGGACTCACCTGAAAGGGAAATTTCCCTGGGATATAGAGGATCGTGGCTCAGGGTTAGGGCCCTCCATCAAAAAGGTCGGTCTGTTTCTGCAAAAGTTGTAGTAATAGTAAGGTTGCAACATCAGCTCAGAGACTGTTTGTTGTTACAGGGCTTCTGTTTGCTGAGAGCATTTTTACATAGCCATAGCTTTTTAGATTTTCTTCCTCTTTCTACCTCCTCTTTGTCTCATTTCCATCACCCCATTGGGAAACTAGACAATATTATATTGTTTTAAAACATTGACACCTCTTCTCCTATAAATATAACCCCTGAAGTGATTAATGTCCTGTACGTGCAGTGCTGCAGCCGTTTCAATATCAGGCACTGAATTTGGACAAAAATCCACATGCTATTCAAACAAAATATTTGCTGTTTAAACCATCAATGGTTAAGGAGGAGACAGGCAGAAGGGGACACTGAAAGGCTGTGTTTAACTGGCACTTTAATAGAAGGTGCTGCGCATGTCTGGAATAATCTCCTTTTAAAGAAAATGCAGAATTTTTTAAAATTTCTTTTTAGAGATGCCATTTTAACTTATTTTCCAGCCCAGCTTCTGAGTTCCCTGACCCATTTGGGGTTTTTATTGTAGCACTTTCCTGTCTTTGCAAATGGTTGCTCTCTGCACATACCCCCAGTCACGTACACAGAAATTGCGCTGTCATCTGTTTGCTTCTGTACCAGTCTTAACAGCAACAGGCCGTAGTCCATTTTGCCTGTGGTTCTGGAGGCTGAGTGGACAGGAGACCTAACTAGATGAAAACAAAGAAAGAAACAAAAAAAGCCCTCAAAAAATCCACCCCACTATTTTGCCTGTCCTGTTTACGTAATCTTAAATCATCTCTTCTTGTCCCAAGAGCTGTTCTTTTTCTGACGCTGAGAACCTGCTTAAATAACTTGATGGTAAAATCCCTACAGGAAACGGGGCACAGGTCTGTGCTATGGCACAAGGAGACAAAACTCTGTGGGGTTGATCTTGCCTAACCGTAGAGCCTTATCTATGCTGTTCACCATGCTAGCAAACATATGTTTACCGTGAAATGCCTCCTTAGGTTGAGACACACTTGTGTTCTTGTAGGTGTCATCTGTATTGCAAGGTTAAAGTTCAGTACTTTCTTTCCTATTTTTAAAAATGCAAAATGCTGTCTTTCTCCTGGTAGCAGCAAAAGTCATGCTTTGGAGTTACAGCTAGGGTAGCTGGGGTGAGAGCTTTGTCCTGCAACAGCTGTACGTTGGGAGGAGGAGAGGACCTGGGAGGCTCAAATTTGGGCTAAGAGTGGAGGGCTTGAAAACATGATTTCAGGCTGTTGAGAGGTGCTGTGGAGCTGCTGCGATGAGGCACGCTTTGTGCAGGTGTGTAGAGGGATGCTTGCTTTGCTAGCCGGGCCAGCCGATCCTTTAAGGGCAAGGAGGGACTGTTGAGTGTACGCAGTGATGTATTGTAGGTCAAGTCCCTGGAGTTTTGTTATCACTAGAAACAGCATGCTGAAATTTGAAACCAATGTTAGCAGCCATCCTGATGCTTCCAGCATGGAGTGGTCCCTTTCTGGAGTGAGGCTCACAGTTGGTACAGTGAGACCAAATTCAAGAGCTGGTAAAATTCATGGTGAGTGGTCTCTTGATAGCTGCTCTGGGAGCTCTGTAAGTACATGTGCTCGGCAGGCATGTGGTGTTTAACCCATCTACGCCCAGCTGAAATGCTGTAGCCTTCTTTCTGGGCGTTTGGGTGTACAGCGTCAGTCTGGAGACGTCTGCGTCACTGCTGACTGCCTCTGTTGCTGTGTTGCAATGTGGCCCTTTAAATGGCAAAACCTGGGGATGCCAACTGGTGTTGAGCAGCGGGGTGTGGATGGCAGGAGGGACTGTGGACGTGTGTCCCGCCGATTGGAAACTGCTGCTGTATGCATCCGGATCCATGTGCAGGATCCCCGAGCAGGTGTGCAGCTGTACATGTGAGCCTGGCATCTCATGCACATCAGCCTGGTGGTGATGCCACAAAGGTCTGGTGCCGTAGAGCAGCATTTCCCGTGTATTAATGTGCACAGTGTTGAGAGGTGTACATGTGGAAGGTGAACCTGTTCAATATCCTGATATTGAAGGTATTTGGACAAATACTTGGATTTTTTTGAGTGTTGTGGGTTTGGTGGTGTGTTGTTTTTTTTTTTTCTCCAAGTGTATCTTGGTGTTTGTATGGTAATCCAGCAACAATGAAGATTGTTATGGTGCCCTCTGATTTTCCTTATAGGCTGTCTTTGTTTCTGTGTGCAGCTGTATAGTTTTTATGGAGATCTGAACTGCAAAGCATGAAGAAACTCTTTTGTTTGTTGTTGCTTCTGTGCATAAAATCACTCTTGATTTTCTTCTAAAGCACAAATCCACTTAACATCCCCAATTCTGGACTGACTTTTGACTGTTTCTGTGGCTTCCCAGGCATCCGCTGAAATTGTTTGAGCTTTAGGAACAGATTTGCTTCTGGCTTCAAATGCCGTTTTCAGATGCAGTTGTCATCCTTAAATCGGCCCAGAACAGAGTTCCTCTGTGTGAGGACCACGTAGCTGCTGAAACACTGCTGGGCTGTGGAGCAGGCAGCGGGGAAGTGAAGTCTTCTGCAAATCTGGGCTTCTTAGAGGTCTCCGAATAAGTGTTTTGCTTTTGGCTGGTTACAAAACCAAACAAGCAATTATTTGTCTGAGGTCCCCACCTACGAGCCCTCAGCTGTAGATGAAGATGCCTGGGAACAAACTCTGACATGAGCAGCCTTTTTGTGAAAGACTTCCAGTCTAAATCGAAAGCACTCTCAGTTTAAATGAGGTGGATATGAATAGAAAAACGGTGTATGTTTTTGGGGAGAAAACCCACAAATTTGGGTAACTTCAAATAATTGAAAGATGCTTGTTCTCTGTTTCTGCCTGTGTCTTTGTACGAGGTGCTTGGCAGCTTGTTGGATGTATCACGCAGAGCTGCCAAGTGCCGCAGCAGCTCCCTTGAGTTGGCAGGAGCCCGTGTGACGTGCTGAGCTTTGTTCGGGGACGTGGGCTCCTGGCTGTGCGCGTGGGACTGAACTCCTTGGCTCAAAACAGCTCAAATTCATCTGCTGCACAGTTAAACAATTGGAAGGCTCCTCATTACCTCCCATTGAGTTGCGCAGCAAGAGTGGATTTTGTATTTGCTGCTGTGAACAGGAGATGATGAAGGCTTGCACAGATGATTTACCTCTTACCCCTGTCCCCCAGCCAGCACTATGAGGGAGAGGCACTGGTCTCCTGTGTGCCTGGTGAGAACTGAGACCTCTTGATACTGTTCCCAGGGTGGCTGCTCAGCTACAACACAGGACAGGAGCAGAGTGGTAAAAGCAGGTGCTTTCTGACCTTCAGCTCCAGCTCTGCAGGCAGGAGCTGGGGGTGTTTTGCAGTGATGCTGTTTGGGAACTTTTATCACTGCTTAAAACAAAGAAGTAATACTGTTGAGGTAAATGCTAACACCAAAAGACACAGACCTGGGGTGAATCCACCTTTTGTTTTAAAGCATATGTTTTGTTGATGCCTGTTGTTGATGGAGATAATTTTGTTTGTCTATCTAAAGGGTAGGTAATTGAATGCATGACTCAAACTGATGAGCTCATGTGTTGTTTGAAAGGGATTTTTTCTGTGGCTTACAGCTCCGAGCTGACTAGCTAAATTGCTGCTGTTAATGTGCTGTTGTACACACTTTTTAAGGTCAGATGACTTCATCAGTTGTTATTTGAATAGCTTGAATTCGCTTTTTTCATCAGCTAGTGTTTATGTGCTCATACCACATTTTTTCTGAACGATTTAGTATCACTTACAGATGATGGAGAAAATAACTAAGTTAATAGTAGGAGCTGCAGTGGAAGGTAATGTCCTGGTAGTATCTTCTACATGGATGCTACTGCCTGTTTCTTAAATTACTTGAGTCAGAGGATCTTGATACCTGCGTCTTTGGTGCACACGTTATTTGGGTGCTGGCCCCAGCAGCTACCTTCTGCCTAGGAGCAGATTTTTGTGTTGGACTAATACATTCAGTTGTAGCGCACTGCAGTGCAAAACCTGTTTGCTTTGAACGTGCGTTCAACAGCGGGCAACTCCTGGCCTGCTGTCATTTCCGTACCCATCTGCCTCATTTGATGAGAAATGAAATGACAAGTCTTTCTGTATTGACTTTTGCCCACAAGTGAACAATTCTGATATGAGTCTTCAGCCCTGACTGCCCTTTACTCATACACTGGTGAAGGCACAAAAAAAGCCCCGGAACCTGAAAAACTCCAAAATAAGGCATTTTGAACTACACACATAATGCATCCCAGCTTTGTATTCTGCTTCGTGGAGTAACTTGGCTGCTGGACTCAGTAGCTGTAGGTTGACAGTTGGTTGAACGTCTCACTATAAACGCTTCTAAAACGCAAAGGTGCAGGATGTGGGATGAAATGAGAGGGAATGTGTGAACATGGTGACGGGGGCTTGGGGCGGGCGGCGGGGGAATAATAACTGCTGTCTTCTTGTGGAATACTGCATGCTGAGGTCTGGAAGTGGGAATGATTCTCTTATTCTGGAGCTGATCTGCTGTTGTGTCCCAATGCAGACCTGGAGCTACTGCACCCACTTTTTGGCCTCAATTTTTTGACCTCCCAGCACTTCTCTTCCCTCGTTCATTCTCTTTGGCTTGTTGGTGAGGACGGGACTGGTTGGATGTCACAGCGGCATCCCTGCTGATTTGTTTTGGGGAAAACCAAGTGGCATGCTGTCCCAGATGTCAGGTGTGGCACGGTGCTCTGCTGCCCCATTAGAAATGATTATTGCTTTTCATCATTAACTTGCCCCTACAAAAATGTTGGCCATGGTTAATTTGCTGGCCGCTCTCCCCGCGTGCATGGCACGCTGCGGTCTCTCCGGCTTTCCAAAGGAGCCAGGCACCCTCGCACAGTGTCTGCACACATAGGAGCAAGGCTTTCAATTTTAAAACTGAGCTGCGACAGTCATGGCTGAGAAAGGTCTAGTTAACATCTGTGACACCCAGGGACTTGGTAGAATAAAGAGTCTTCTTTGGACACTGCTCAGTTATTGCTGGCATTTGGGATAAATTAATTTCTGCGCTCATGGCTTAGGCTGAACTTACTGGAGCACAGAAAGGCTCCAGTTACCAAGTCTGTTATACAGTCACCGCACTGTTTTTTTTCACAGATTAATGGCTTGGTTGGTTTTTCCTCTTTTAATCCAGCTGGAAGGTTTGCACAAGCCCTTGGAGGGAGAGACCTTTCAGCAGCTTGCATTTTGAGCACGCAACTAAGATGACTGCTAGCTTATGTGGTAAAAAACCTGCTTGCATGTCCCCAAAGGTGTGCCAAGGGACTGTGGCAGGTTGGGGAGCCCAAGTGATACCCAGCCAGGCTCTGCCAGCCCTACAAGAGGGACTCGGAGGAGGGGACACCCTGCCCAGATACCTCCTGGGGCCATCCCGGGGAGCCTGGCTCAGCTACCTGTGAGCTGTTGTCTGGCTGGTAAGGGACTGCCAGGGAGGGGACAGGAATCATGTGTGTAGTTTACGTCTTCCCAGAAATTCACAGCTGGTTATGGTGTTCTTGCTGGCATCCACAGCATTGTCTGAACTAGTGATAAAGGTTTTAACCTACATTTACCTGTCTGTGCTTAGCTGCAGCTCTTGGAGTCCTTGCTCTTAAGAAGCTTTATTGGAGACTCATTCTTAACTTCTTCCTTTTGCAAATGGGAAGGAAAAAATTATTTATATCCCATTGACTGACTCTAAAGTATTTCTTGGTGTTTATCTACTTTTAAATGGATGTTTTCACTGCTGCAAGACCAGCTGCACACTGGGTGATTACAGCTTCTGATCCTTCCTTGTGTATTAAGTAAGGATTTCCATGACACTTCAGTTACAAATTCATGGCAATTTGTCTGTAAAGTCTGCCACACTGATTGGGAGGTATTCTTAGTGCTGCTTCAGGAGAAACAGGGTTTGCTCAATACTTTTGATGGTGTTTGCCTGTTTTATAATCACGGCATGTCTTTAAATTTTTTCAGTTATTGATTTGCCAGTTGCTCGCAGAGACCTACATCACTTTCTCCTGAGAAGCCCTCTTGAACGCAATGCAGCACAACTAGCCCTTCATAGCTGGTTACTTGAGTTCACTGTGATACCGCAGCAAGTTAAATATTTGATGTGTATTCTCTATTTCTTGTTCCAGCACCGTGCTCTCCCCTCCTCCTAGCAGTCACTGGTCAGTGTGGCAGTAGACCTGCAAATTTTTAAGATGACCTTTTAAGAAGTCCTAGACCTTTTTCTGGACTCAGCAGAGCTGATGACCTGTAGGAAAACAGAAGCATTTGGAGGTGCTTTGGGGGAAAATCCAGCATTTTCAGTTAGACAATTGTGGTATGGTGGCTTTGGCTGTACTAATGACAATCACAAATGAAAGCCCATCACCAGGGTTGCTGGGTGAGGCGCTGTGGTGGCACAATGAGTGTTTCTGGTGGCTTGTGAGCCAGTATTAAAATTTCCCAGTAAAGCAGAGTATTTCTCTAGAGGTGCCGACAGATCAGGCACATCTCACTCGCTACTCCTCCTCTGAGGATTCAAATGCCATCATTGTTATGAGAGTTGCAGAACAGAGCCACTCTGGCTTAATTACATCTATAGATGAAATAACAATCTGCCAAAAAGCAGCATTAGTCAGATAGGTAACAAAAGTCTACTCAATTTATTTTATTTTCTTATTTATATAATGCATTGAGTGAAGGATTGACCTTGGCTCATCGTCATTGTGCACCTCAAGTTTTGACTATTGACCTTATATATCACTTTGCAAATGGGTTGGTTGACTTCTTTTTGAATTATTTCATAGCACATGTCTGTAAGCTGGGAAACTGATTATCTTTTTTAATGAAGTTCTAATAATGTGCGTTGGTTTTTGTTGTGGGTAGACTAACAGAAAGTGAGGTGGTGGATTCTGAGCTCCCACAATCCATTTAAGAAATGAGGTGGCAAAAGCATCTTTGGCCAATCTGATTCACACAAACTGTAAATTACTTTAAGTGATAAATAGGGTGTCTCTTGGAGGGAAAGCAAGTTTGTCTTAAAACCGTATCAGTCTCACTTGAGTGCATTGATATCTTTTTTTTTTCCTTTGGGAAGAGATTTTTCAGCATCACCTGGAATGTCTTCTGCCCCAAATTTGTGAATAAATTATGTTCTTCTCAAAGACACTGTAGATGCAAACTGGAGATGTTGCTGCCAGCCTGCTGCAGCCTAACCTTCGAGGAAGGTGGCAGGAAAACCTGCTGATGGCTTGCCTTAACGTAGGGTGAGTCCCGGTTGTACCTTTTTGATATTTGTGTAGGTGCAGTGAAGCTGTTAGTTGGGGGTTGGATCATTAGAGCATGTCTGGAGGGAGGACACTTGATTTGGAGCAATAACCTAAAATGCAGTATTGGTTCTAGCATCACACTGAGAGCTGGAATCGCTCTCATCCCAGCACCAAGTAAGGATCACCTTGGAAAGCTAAAGGAGGAAAAAGGCACGTGCTGTTCTTACTGCTGTGAGGTTTTGCTCAAATCTGCCTTTTTAAAGGGAGGGAACTCCTCTGGTCCCGTGCCCAGGTGTTAAGGCAGAGTCATCTTTAGAGTCTGCAACTGCAAAATTGTCTCCTTTTCTCTAAAACAAAGACCTACACAAAGCCAAGAAGCTGCTGTGCTTAAAGCAGTAAATGTTTACAGAGCCTTGTTCACTTGAGCTATTTAAAACAATTTTCCTGAGATACTAATCTGTTTAAAGGGAGAGCCCAAGAGTAGCATGAAATACATATCTCCCTTGTCTTTCTTCCTTTTCCAATGCAACTTCCAGTTCCATGTATCTGCTTGCCAGCTGCCTCCTCCATTGTGTTTCAGTGTGCTGCTGCGTGTGCAGATGCAGTGCGGGGCTTGGCGGAGCAGAGGGATGCCTTTCTCTGGGCCATGAATTCCCAAGAGGAAGGGGGACTGACAGCCTGATACAAAGTAGTATAAAGTGCTGGAAGAAAATTGTCATTTCCTTTGGAGGGGTTTTACTTTTCCTGGTCGCATCAGGTGTAATCTTTCAGGTGAAAGTCTAAGTTTTAACTAAGCTAAGACTGGGTGTGGTTTTTTTTCAGGTTATATTGATGCAAAGTGTGTTGCACTCTGCATGAGTAATTTGGAAGAGGTCATAGTTTCCTATAACACATCCTGCCTATTCCCATGGGAAAATGGCTTGCTTTCTCACATTTTCCTTATACCAATTGGCAAAAGAAATAAAAGTTTGGAATTCCCTGGAGTCTTGCCCGGGAGCGTGTAACCCGGCTCTGTGGAGGAGAATTGGGTGTCTGACATCAGGCTTGGTGACAGCAGATTGCTTTGCAGAGAGCCCTGTGCCAGGTCGGTTTGCTGCTCGAGAAGTGGGGTTGAGATGGTGTCAGCATAAGTAGGAGTCTAAAGCAGGGCTGGAAAAATAGCAGAGGAGTCAGCCTGCATGCTAAATTAGAGAGAACAGCCCAGACTTGTTTTCCAAGTCTCATTCATTTTGTTGCATCATGCTAGATATTGGTCAAGAAAGAGATCGGTTGATATAAAATAAGCTTTAAACAAGACTGTTTTCTTTTCCCCTAGTGCTGCGTGCCCTGAGGGCCAGGCAGGGTTGCAGAGGCAGCTGCTGGCAGCGAGTTGGCTGGTGTGCTGATGCTGCGTGTGCCACAGGAGCATTGCGTGGGGTTTGTAGCAGCACATCCCTTCCGGGGGATCAAAGCACGTTCTGGTGGAGTATAAATGTCAGTCTCAAAATGAGCTGTACTTGGCTGCAAGCAGAGGTGATGCTCAGGTGGGGGAAACCCTGCCAACTACAGAAATGAAATTTTAAAAACTTCCCTTAACTTACTGGTGTCTGAGCTGCCTAAAATGAAAAGGCAGAGGAGCAGCCCTGGTGCTGCATGGCCATGGCATGCTCTGCCAGCGGCTGTCGTGCTGCCAGCAGCCTCTGTGCAATGGTGGCACCTAGCGGCTGCTGTGGCCGGCAGGGCTGTGGCCCTCTCCCCACGTCCCTGGGACAAGGAGGAAGCCAAGGCTGAGCTTGAGCTGTAGGCTGGGCCTAAGAGAGTGACCTGGTCTGCTCAGCTTCCTTGTCAGCTGTAAATGGGGGCTACAGCTCGGGAAACTGCTGTGTGTTATTTGGACTAAAATAGTAAGGTACCAGCTGTGAGGTGGCCAGTACTGGTGTTAGCTGCTGTGGTGAGTCCCGTGATTTTAAGGGCATCTGCGATTGATGCAAGTGTTCTAGCACCAGTGAGCCATGGCTGTCCTGCACAGCTATGGGAGAGCTGTGCTTGTGAGCTGCATCCTGCTCCAAGTACTAACCAGCTAAAAAAACAGACCAAAAAAGGTGTTGCATACAAGCTGTAAAGAGAGTCTGTTTGAGCTGTCCTGATGCACTGAGTGTGTATGGAAACTGTTGCAGTTGCACAGTTTTTGTCCTTATCGGTGAGTAGAGTTTTTGCTCAAAAACCTTTTGTAAATTTAGCCCCTAGTCCTAATTTGGGTGTATGCAGGTTGAAAAGCGCATCGCTTTCCTCCAACCCATATTGCCAGATACTGCTTAAATGCTGACTGTAGCCTATAATAAAAAGTCAAAACAGGTTTGCTTTTAACTCAAGTGTATGTGAATTCCTCAGGCCAGTTTCATGGCAGTACTAAGGGTGTGTAGTCCTCAGAAAGGCCTTTACCCTTTACCTCCAGCACTTTCATGCCAAGGAGAGAAGTTCTGCACAAAGACACAGACTGCCCTGAGGCCAGGCAGCAAAACCAGGTGACTGGCAGCTGTCTGGAAATATGAAGAGCTGGATTTGGTACTTTCCTTTCTCTGTGATTTTGCATTTGGCATTTGACATCAAGTGTGGCAGGCAGCAGGTGCCTGGAGAGTATGCCAGAACAGCTCCATTGTGGTGAGCTCTATTAATTTCCTGCACAAGCAATGGGCTGCCATCCCTGCCTGTACCCTGGGAAGGGATAGCTGCCGGGGCAAGTACAACCATGCACCTCATGCTTCCTCCCTGCATCTCGCATACCTTCTCTTCTGAGTACAGACATCGCTGTGAAGGACATGAAGGACTTATACTTCGCCTATTTATTTTCCCTGAGCATCTTTGGAGTGAGGAGCAGTTGTGGCAGGAGCTGAGGAAGTTTTCCAGTGCTGTTTTCTGGTGGCTGCCCACTTTGGTCACGGCCATGTTGTTCTGCCCAAAGGCCAGCGTTGCTCTGATTTAAAGTGGTGTAGTTTAAGATGGCTGTGGAGGGAATGGGTATTGAAAGCATTGCTCTGGTGACGGAGTCATGTAGATTTGTGACAGGGAACACATGTTCCCTGTGTTGGGGGTGTAGGCTGGGCAGTTCCTGAGCATGGAGCCTAACGAGGGCATTTCTGGGTTTGTGTGTTTGGCATTTCTATTAATGAGTTTTCTTCTCTTTCCAGTCCATCTGAACCTTTCTTACTTCTAAGAGCTGGTAGTCGAGTTATTTGTTTCACCCAGTGGTGGCATTTTTGGAAGCACGTGGCCTCTGTGCCCTGCAAATGGCCCTGAAAAATCCCCCTCCTTGGTGCTTGCATGCAACTGCCCTGTCCGTGCACCTGGGCTGCTGGCATGGAGGATGCTGCACTTACTGCTTGCAGGGAGCTCCTTTGCCTAACAAGAAATGGGGCATATCTGCATGGAGCAGAGTCTCTCCGGATTTTGCGTCTGAAACAGGGCAGCGGGCTTAATTAGCCCCTTCCCTAACGGCCAGTCAGCATGTGCCAGGGGATGATCCTGGTTCAGGAGCTGGGGGGGAGATGTCTGGATGCTCCCTCCTAGTTGCAGAGCAGGCTTGCTCGCACTGCTGCTCACCATCCCCGGGGACGAGGGAGATTTATATCTGCCTGAAAATAAATACAGATCATTCAGTTGTCTCTGGAGGAAGATAAAAAGTAAACTGTCTATTTTCTGTGATAAAGCACTGGAAATAGTTGGAATTTAAGATAATTATCTTTATTGCTTTTTATAGCACCCTGTGAAGGCTGAAATCTAATTTGTTTTTCACTAACAGGGAGCTCCTGCCGATGACTCAGAAAAATCCATTTGCTTTATTGACAAACTTGTCTGTTTGGTTATTGGGGAGGATTCTCCTTGCAGGAAAAGGGAAATACAGGTCATAACACAATACTGGGTTTTTAATATGAATTCAAAGTTTGATATCTATTGGTGAGAGGAAAAAATAAAGTTGATCTAATCAGAGTGAAGTGGCTCTGCTTTATTAAAGATGATTGTAGATTAGTTTATGCTTTAGTGGGTGTGCAGTAATGGTGCATGGTGCTTTGTTTAAGCAACTTCAATACACTTGAAGCTTATTAACTGGAGCTTGTGGAGAAGCTGCTTTTCCTGGGCACCTGGTGCCCCTTGGCTGTTCCTGAGCCCAGGCTTTGGGGAAGGGGGTGGGAGGTACAGTCGTGCCTCTTCCCTCCTGTGCCTGGGGCCACAGGGAGCAGCATGTCTGGCTTGGTTTGGACGTGTTGCTTGCAAATGGAGTTGCCCCTTTTTTAAACTTCTCTGCCTGAATGCGAGACACAGGCTCCCAGTTTTTAACAAACTCTTATGTATCTGAAGATGCTGGGCACCCCTCATGTGAACAAGTTGCTTGTCAGCACAGCCTGGTGTTGTGGTTCTGAGGGTCTTCTGCTGCTCTGGTACTATGGCTCTATGAAAAGCAGTTGTCTGTGCTGCCCTCTCAGCTGTTGGTAAAGGGGGAGTGCTTTCTGCCTTATCTGACCCAGTATGATGCACACCCGAGAGCTGCTCAGAAGAAGAAACAGCATTCTCTGGACAGGCTTTCAGTATCACCCACCTCCCAAAATGTCCTTTAAATCATAGAATCATAGAATGCTTTGGGTTAGAAGGGACCTTTAGAGGTCATCTAGCCCAACCCCCCTGCAGTGAGCAGGGACAGCTTTAACTACATCAGGTTGTTCAGAGCCCCATCCAACCTGACCTTGAATGTTGCCAGGGATGGGGCCTCCACCACCTCTCTGGGCAACCTGTTCCAGTGCTTGACTACCCTCATTGTAAAAAATTTCTTTCTTAAGTCTAGTCTAAATCTATTCTTCTTTAGTTTAGTTTATGTTTTGGGCAGTGATGTTCAGAGATGGTGGGTCTGCAGGCTGACTTAGCAGAGATGCTTCTAAATTGTTTGTCTCTTTGGCTCACCCCCCCAAAAGTCTGTAACTTAATGGTGTCACTTGGGATAATGCTACAGACTGCTGAATCTCCTACAGTTTGAGTCCTAACAGTTTTTATCCAACAATGGAGAAGTAAGAAGCAATCTAGGGGTTAACTATATTTTTAGAGAGGAGGGAGAGAGCTCTACAAGAGTAGGCTTTGCCTTGAAGTAGGGGTCTATTTCTATCAAGTCTCCGTAGCCCTCCACAAACACACAATACAGCAATGGGGAGAAAACATCACTTTCTGTAAACACGAAGTGATAGATCTGGGTGGGCAGAGCAGATTTCTTGTCTGTCTCTGAAGACCTGCTCAGTGTTTACTCAGCTTTTTATTGGTTTCCTTTCAGGAATTGACTACAAGACCACTACTATCTTGTTGGATGGCAGAAGGGTCAAGCTGGAACTCTGGTGAGTGTTTCTGAGCCACTTTGGCTGCAAGTGCAGGACCCGTGACAGGGGCAGTACTGTTGCTAGTGGGATGCTGTACCAAGCTGCGGAGAGTGCAGAGCATCCCCAGGCATGCAGTGAGGCTTGCTAGGTGTTCTTATCAGTGAGTTATTCTAGCAAACCAGACCCCTTTCTGTTAATTGAATAGCACAAACAGCATGCTGTTCTATGCCAGAATAGTCCAATTCTAGTCTTTCTCTGTCATACCTAACTGTGTTCCCCAATAGAAAGGGAACAGTATTATTTTGGAAGTAATACTGGATCTCCCTGAAATCCTAGGATAAGAAATACAGCTGATGGAATAGGAAAGGAGGAGGAAAAAAAATGGGTGAAGCTCTTAGTCCCTACAGAAGCTGGATATTTCTCAATGACTTGAGTAGAAAATTAAAACAAGCAGTGAATAGACCTAACAGGTAGTATCAGAGTATGGTAAACCCCTGGAGAGCAGGACTTACTGGAGTGACCTGACACTGGGATGGAGATGGGAGAGTGCTGCATGGGAGGGGTGACCCCTGCCTTATCTGTCAGCACTGGAGGGAGACCTGGAGTCCTTCTGGCTGAGCCTTGTCTGAGGTTTAACCTGCTGAGAAGCTGTCACAGCAATCCTCTGGATAAAAGGGGAAGGATAGGTAGCCTGCCTCAATTCTGGGTTTCACTTGGCTCTAGTAGGAAATGACACAGGCCCTAAAACATGAAGTTAAATAGCCCCTTTACCAACACTTGTATCAAGTAACAGGAATATCAGTAATCTGTGTGAATTGTTAAATAGGAATGAACGCCATGTTGTCAACCTCAGTGGCTGACTCCAGCAGCATATGGTTTCATGATTTAATTATACCTCTGCTATCTCAAGATGAATGTCCTCATTTTTCTTACAAAAGAACAGAAACAGCTAATTTATCTCTTTTAGCTTGTATGTTTATATGTTCTGCTTATATTCTTTTGTCTCTCTTGTAAGATGTATCTTTTAACATTTCAGCCCCAAGTGTGTGGTTACTTATTGCTTCCTTCTTGAAACCCTCTTCTTTTTATACTGTAATTCTTCAGCTGGACAACCAGCACAGAACCTGAAAAGCTGGTAGCATCAGTTTATGATGCCTTCATGTAATCTTTTACTATTACTTTCCTCATACAACCTAATATTTGATTGTCAGTGGAGAAGGAGATTTAAGTACAGACTGTTAGATTGACATCCCTGACTGATAATATGATCCTTGAAAGCTTTAGATCTCAAAGAATGCTGTCCTGAACTTGAGGTCACTGCCTTTTTAATGTAGCTGGTGTAAATCTGGGACTGGAGGATTCATCAGGCTTCTCAGTGGTCATTAATGTGTCTCTTATCCTGGCCCAGTGAATAGATATGACAAACATCATAATGTGTCTCTGATTATCCTGACGCCTGTCAGTATATATTGGTTAAATCAGTGCGCTGGGCTCTGGCTTACTGTCCCAGATGTTCCCGCAGGTACTGAGAGGTGCTGGTAATGTAGTCAAACTTATTTACACCGTGTCAAGAGTTACAGTCGGGACAAATGATAGTGACTGAATAGCCCCTTATTGTCGTGGTGGGCTAGAAATGCCATTCCATAGTCCTGTTTCTGAGCTTTCTGTAGGGTATGATCAACCAGGTCTGCCTGTCAGAGATCTGGGTATAAAGACACTTCCTTTCTTTTTTGGTTAAAATGTGTTTGGAAAAATAAGTGAAACTAGACAGTGCAAGACAATTTCTCCTGTCTTGAGTGGTTATGTTCATTTTATGATAGGTCAGCTGTTCTCCATGACTAGGAGAGGTCTGCAGTCTCGCTCTGACTTGGAACTCCCATGGACTGTAGGGAACTAGAGAGAAAATCCTTTGCCAAAGGGAGTAAAATGACTTACATCCTCATACATCGTAAGGTAGTGCTGAAGCTGAGTGGTTTTGGTTTGTACCTTCTCCGTGGGAAGTATGATGACAGCAAGGACATTCCTTGTGTCTGACTGTAACCAAAGGTGGTGATGCACCCATGGATTCTTCCCAAAAAGCACTGTGCAGAGCAATTGGGTACCATGCATGTTCTAAAGATCTGACAAGATCAATGCTGATTTTTTTTCTTTTTTTTTTTTTTAAAGTCCAATAGGAGATGTGTAGTATGAGATTTTATTCTCCAAATTTCATAGCTGTAACTTTTTTTTGTTGCAGGGACACATCAGGGCAAGGAAGATTTTGCACCATTTTCAGATCCTACTCTAGAGGAGCCCAGGTAAGTGCTGCTCTCAGTGCTTTGGGGCACACTTGCCTTTCCTTTAGGCTGTAAAAACCTTTCATGCTGTAGTAAAGAGCGCTGAAGAAGAACACATCAAGCGACAAAAGGATGGGATCTATGTAAATGCCAAGAGGCACTGCATATCATCTTGCTGCCTGTTATTCTGCTTTTATGAAATGGTGGGAGATGGGAACGAATGACAGACTTTCCTAGACTGCTACAGAAAAGGTCTGTTACAGACTGTATTCAGTATTAGTTTCTAGGGAAGGGCTGAGAAGATGTGGTTATAGAGGACAATTCTAGCTCTAGAGCTGCCTTAGCTTTAATGTGGGAGCTCGTACTTTCTGAGGTTTGTCAAATTTGTTTAAATATGACACTGGCTTTCCCAATGGAGTTCTTCCAGTCTGTGTTGCCTTCAAGTCAGTTCCAAAAATAGGGTGGCTCCTACTTGCATGTTTGATGCAGACTTGGAACTAGAGCAGCTCAATTGGATCATAAAGTACATTCCTTTAAAACATGAGATACAGCGTTATATTTCGAGTTTCTCCTTTGAGCCCTGCTCCAGAATAGCATCTAGATTCTGAACAGCAGAAAAATCTTGTGGTCCTCTGAAAAACTGCTGTTAGTTAACAGTGCTTTCTTACAGTTTTATTGTCATCCTTTTAATAATATGACAGGGTCCCTCCAGGATAGTCTTCCTAAGTTAAATGAACTACCATGTTTCCCCTTTTGTTTCCAAATTGGAAAACTTTGGAGAAAATTCCTCCTCTCTTAGACACTAAGAGTCGGAACCTATATATCAACCTCCTGACTGTGCCAGTATCCTGGCAGCTTCCCAGCCTTTGGGACACTTTGCCTCTTTTATTCAAGCTCTTGCCACTATTGCTCTTGCTTTTTTGCTCCTTGTAGCTGTAGACTTTTGCTTTGCTAACTGGCAAAATCCATTATGCTCTCTTTCTCTAAGACTTCCTGCAAATTCACTTGTGCTGTAGACATGAGAACACTTTGCCTGGCATGTGCTATTGATAATCTTCTCCAGTGTCTTGATTATTCTTGTTTGTGCTCATCTCTGCTGTTGTGGATGGCTTTGAGGCAGCTCCTTTGAAGCAGAGGCCAATTTCCTGGTGCTTGCAGAAGTGCAAGGCAAGGAGTGTTGGAGCATGCCTTCTGCAGTGGAAGAGTACGGGATCTCCTGTTCACATGCTCAGTCCAATGTATGAGTTAGCTTCCCTCTGCCCTTACTACATTTCAGAAAAATCTGGAGCTCCAATCCTAATATAACCTGTGGGCTTGAGACCATGTCACTTCCCTTACCAGTTATAAATAAACAGAATCGGTCAGTGTGGTTTTCTGATGACCACATAACTTGGCTTTGGTCAGTCTTTTTCTGAGATGTGCTGTGTCAGATGCCCAAATCAAACTGGAAATAGAAAGTGGCAGGCTTCCCAACTGATGTGTCTAGAAATATCATTTGAGATCTTTTACCCCTGTCTGCAGCATGACCTGCTTTTCCAAACTGCTGGACAGAAGACTTTCTCCCCTTTGTGTAGACTGTGAGCTCCTCACAGCAAGTGCTGTGTCTCCACAGGAGTGCACCCAGTAGAGCCTGCACCCACATGCCAGAACTCACAGCTGCTGCCACCATAAAGTGAACTGGGGCAGACAGGAAAGGTGAAATAAGTAGTGATGAGAATACTTGAATTGGATGGAGAGACAGGTACACATCTGTCTAGAAACTGCAGTGGAGCTGTAAGGTGCTTGCACAGTGCATCCTTTGGGTTCTGTAGCCTGTTCTCCCTAGATGCTATGTTTGACACTGGATGCCATAAGGTGTCATGTATCTGGCTCACCTGTAACTTTGAAATTGAAGGTTGCTTTTATCTTCCTTTCTCAAAATGAAGTTCTTGACCTTCTTTGCTTTGGAGGCAACATCTTGCCCTTCTGCTGTATTTATCAGTGTTGCTTTAGGAATTCTCACCTGAACGTGTGCAAGGCTTGCCTCATCCATCTTATCTGCTTACCCCTGCCAAGGAATCTGTCTGAGAAACATTTGCAATAAACCTCATCAGCCAAGGAGAGGGACCTTTAACGTGAATGCTTTATTGCTGAATGCTGGGGTATGGAACAAACTTACGCAGCAAGGTGTAGCTTATGCCTTTACCTTAAAGCCTGCATTCTGCTTGTGCAACAAATCCCTTTTCCAAAGTACTGTTGTGATTCCTCAGTCCTGATCTGCCAAAATAGTCAATCTTTACCCTTAAAAACAATAAAACAGCAAGCCTGCCCAGTAGGAAGAGGAGGTGTAGTTCCCAAGTGAAATTCTCCACTGCCCTCTGAAAGTGTTCTTGAGATGAGCACAGGGAAAAGTGGGTGCCTCTTGAAGGCTGGTAGCTAGAGTCCTTGTACAGTCTTCTCCAGGTGGCTTGGAGTAAAACTTAATTGGTTTCAGTATCAGGTGATTGGCGATACAGCAATATTCCTGTATTAGCAGGAATACAGATATTGTCTCTCTTAAATAACTCACCACATCTTTCAATGGAAGAGGAGAGTATCTTAAACTCTTAATGGTTAACCAAAGCAAGAGGACTGGTTTGTTTTGAATAACAAATGCCTGCGTGACTGCAAGAATGGACTTCAACACCTCCAGTTATTTTCAGTATGCAGAAGCTAACTTCTTCTGGCATAGCCTTAGCATAAAGACAACTTAACCCCATGCAATCTCAGGGGAAAAGAGATAAACTGCTCCCCCAAGTTCTCCTATTTCTTCAAGATGTATTTAATGCTGTGTGCTGTACTGACTTCTTTGCTTCAGCTGTCTGCTTTCCTCTCTGCTGTCTTGGTATCATCAGACTTCAAGACTCCTGCTTGTAGGAAGCCTGATGCAAATCCGGTTGGAGGCAAGAGAAGCAGCTTTTTTTAACCTAACAGGCCAAAAGCTCAGGAAGAATAAATACGGCAGAGAAGAGAGACGTCAGGATGGGGAAAGCTCTGTTTAAAGTGCAGTGTGATATTTGTGCAAGAACGGCTTGGTATAAACTGGCCACAAGCACCTTCACGCTGAGAATTAGCAGAAAGTTCTCACTGAGTAGAGGAATGAGACTCTGAACTGAGCTTCCTGTAAGGATCACAAGGGGACCTTGAAGAATGAGTTTCTGAAGAGGACTTTGACAGGTTGGCTGTGAGAGCAGGAGTCTGGCTTCACCAACCTGGCGGCACTTACAGGGGTGACTGAGAACAGGGTGAGTCTATCTGAACAGCCAGTGCTTAAGACAATACTTGGTATGAAAAGCACCTTCAAGCAAGGGATGCACATCTGACTTTCCCACACATACTCTTATTGTTTCTCAAGTGTACTGATAAGAATTGAATCTTCTGAAGTAAACCCTGGAGAGGTTGCAAAGTGGAAAAACAGTCTCCACACAGGGAGAAGACCTTCTCGGGAGTTTTCCTTTCCTCCACAGCGCAGCCTCATGCTTTTCTTGGTCTGGACTGCAGGCTAGTCCCCCCCACCAGTGAAAGGACTCTTCTTGAGCACCTTGATGCCTTCCCCAATTTAGACTCCACACCACTTGCCTGGGTACATAGCCATGTGGCTTTCATGTTTGGCAGGAACTTCTTCCTCTCGAAAACATCTAAAGTAAAATAGCTTTACTGTCCTTAATGAGTTGGCTTCAAATGAGAACTAGTCCCTTCTTTCAGCCAAGGCGGACCAGCCACGTGTGCCTCAGGATTTGCTGTGAGGATCACAGATCTGTCTTGCTTTCCCTCCCTGCGCTGCCTAGCTGATCTGATCTTGTGACGGATGCAAGAGCTCTTTGGCTCAAGGTGGAGGCTTGTGGCGTACTAGTGTGCTTGGGACCCCCTTCCTTTTTCTCTTCTTACTTCCCTGAGATTTGAGTTTCCCTTCTATACAGCTGCTTTCATCATCACTTCCCTCTTAGGGTCTGTTGGGCCTGCAGGTCCTGACTGCATCGCTTCAGGGTCTCTCTTTGGGTCAAAAGAGGAGTAATCATGTCTGGGATAGCGGAGCACTGGCCTCTAGGCATTGATGGGGCAGGGAGAGTGTGCAGGCCACGTCATGGTGACTGCAGGGCTAGGGGAGGTTAGAGATGGCAACCCAGTAGTGTTGCAACCTGCAGAACAAACTCAGGGAGTCTGGAGCTTGCTGTGTTGCAGAAGGATTTTTATATTAATTGTCCCAGTGTAGCATATGGTGAAAGGCATTTATTGATGCTTAAAGGTGCTTCAGAAATCTTTCATTTTGCTCTTGGACTTCTGCTCTTTGATTCTTCTGCTTGTCTTTAAGGTCTCAGTCATACTGACAGCAGAGCTGGCATGCTGATCTCAACCGTTGCATGCAGCTGTGGCTCTTCTGGCTGCAGTGAGCAAATTCAAGCTATTCCAAGAGTCATCACAGACTCTTGGGAGACACAGGCACAGACACAGGGAGGAAGAGGGTTGTGGTGGCGCTTTCTGATCCAGCAAGGAAGAAGCAGTGCTGGTATCATTCCTGATGTCCTCATGTGCCAGTCATTTAAACTGTTTCTGGAAGTGTGTCTTGCTAACTCTTCCCAGACAGTGTGATGCAGAAGGTCCTTCATGAATAGTTTCAGGCCATCTACAGGAAACCGTAATCAACATTCAAAAATGCTCCCATCTTACGGCAAAGCTGCAGCCCTAACAGAATAATGACTATTGTTGAGTTCTGCTTAGGCAGGTGGTTTGAGTAGCTGCTGTTTATCCTGTTCAGGGCTTCTTAGTATGCAGGAAGGTGGTGGCTTTTTTGGCAGCTCAGCAGACTCTGAGATGCAGTCTCTCCTCTACCTTACAGCTTGCTTGGTTGCTGCAAGTACCTTACCTGCCTCAGGTCATTTTGATGGGGTTGTCCAGCTGCTGGAGGAATCCACCATGCCTGCCAAAATGTTTATCAAAAGCTCAGTGACAAGTAGACCCCCCGCAATGTGTTATGTGGTTGGGAAATGGTTTGGCAGCAGGATGTAATTGCCCATGAGCCAAGGTCTGAGGTGCTAGCTGGAAAGCATGACCAAATGTAGCTCCGAAAGAGCAGGCAGAAGAGATGAAGTGTTCTGGTTGCTGTCAGCACTGGACCTTTTGTTTATGGTTTACTTCATCCTGTGAGCCAGAGAAATCCAGTCTGGGGGGTCTTCCAGGCTACTTCAAGCAACAGCTTTTTTTCCATCGGTGGACAATACCAGCAAGTGACGCTTTCCTGGCTGCCCTGTCATCTGCCTGCACTGAGCTGAAGTCTTTGGCAGTCATGCGAGTGCTTGCTTCCCCCTGGCTGTTTTCTTGCACGCTGTGCGAGTGGCTGGAGATCCAGCTCCTAAAGCATCTGAGAAGCCTTTTTGGAGAAGTCTGCTTTGCATTGATGGGTGAGCATGCTGCTTCCCTCTCACCTTTAAAAGCTTATTGCTTATAAGCCTGGTCTAAACCCACAGCAAGCAGACAGGGATGATATGTGGGTTTTGGTGTGTCCCCCCCGTCCCCTTGGTTATGTGGACAGATCTTTGTGTAAGCTCCTGCTGAAAACAGGTTTGGGTTTTGGCAGAGTTAAGTGTTCACACGTGCTGCTGGATACAGTAACAGATGATCTCTCTGTGTTCCTTGCTCACTACCCGATGTACTCATGAGGAAATTTCTGTCCCTGATGTGCTTAGGGTTGTGCCAATCCCAGTAGCATGGAACAAAAACAGACTGGAAATGAACTTTGAAAATCAATTGTGAGAAGACTGGAGATGGGTCTGGAGACGAGTCCAGTCATCTTCTACCTCACACAGAAACCTGTAGGCAGGTTGAGGAGAAAAAGAAGAAAGGCTGTTTGGAGGGTTGGTGAGGGTTCCAGAATACCCTTGATCTGAGAACCTGAGGGTGCAGCTTTTCACCTCATGCTGTAGGAACCTGGGGTATGTAACACAAAGGTGCCTTGTGAAACTAGAAATTGGGAGGTATGGAGATACTATGGTGTTGACAATCATCTAGGCACTTAAAGACAATTTAGGCTGCAAATGGGAAACTGTTCATTTGTCTAGCTGAGTAAATTAAAATTCTGGGCACATTATTCCAAAGGAGACTTTTTAAAAAAAAAAAAAAAAGCCCCAACAGATCTTACTTGGAACTGTCTGGAGAAATGGAGCCAGCTCCCTGTTTGTATGCATGTCTGCGTACTGTTCTCTCTAGGGGAGAAAATGCTAATGAGAAAGTGCATTTGGGATGTGTGTTCTAGAAACGTGGTGTCTGGAGCATGCCAGCGCTACTTGGAAGAAGTACGAGGTTACCTGGCAGCACCATGAGCTGGCCAGAGGCTTTTAAAGACTGCTTCCTCCATCTTCTGCTGAGTTACAGTAAAGCTGGTCTTAATACCCATGCTGGGGAAGATGGGGACAGAAGCAAGGCATTAGACAACAGCCTTGGTGTCTTATGACCTGTGGGAAGCTTTACTTGACAGTCTTAACTCTGAATGCGCATGCATGGAGCTGCGTTATGACTTGGAGGGTAAGGTGGCAGACAGTGTGTTGTCTCTTGCATTTAGATATGGTGGTCTTGACCTTCCACCCTGCTCCTGAGAATTTGGGGCTGCGTTTTTGCCGATGTTTTATCCTAATTCCTATTTAAAGAAGATCCAGGCTGGAGCTGCCAGCAAGCTTAAAAACCCTCTCCTCCTAGAGCATATTTCTGGCAGAAGCAGCCTTCACAAACTAGGTCTTGGGTCTGTTTCTGTTGGCTAAAGGGACTTGTCAATCCAGAAGTAAAATAAGTAGACTTTATTTAACTTGCTGGCAGTTTGTCTTGGAAGGGGGTCATCAAACTTTTTGCTTTGTTATTTCCTGACTCATTCATTCACACGTGCAGCCTTGGAAGCTTGAAGTCAAAACAAAAATAACAAAAATGAAAAGAAAGCTCAGTCTCTCTCTTTTTTTTTTTTTTTTTTTTAAAATGCACTTAGAATGTGATGTATCCTGGTATTTCTTGATTTTGGTTCTTGAAAAGCAGTATCTTTTGGTTTTGTGGATTTTTAAATTACAGAAAATTATTACTTCCTTCTTATTTTTTCCTATCTAAACCTAGGAGAAACTGGTTCTCACCTCCAAAACAAAAACAACCTCCAATTCTTTTTGAGTGTGAAGTTTTTTGACTGTTAGAGAAATGACACTGCAAAAAATTATGGACTCTAGACATGAGCCCTAGACTTTCCTTGGAGGAAACTGAAGATGCATCTGCTCCCCCCACCCCACACTTGCTTCTACAATTATGAAAACTCATCATCAGGTCCCTCAGAACAACCTCAAACCCAAACTTTGAAGAGCTCACTCTTCATGTTGGGCTATCAAACATGAAAACCAACCCACCATGCATGACTTGCCTTTTGTACCCTCTTCTCTTTTTTTTTTTCTGTATGTTTGAGCCTTTATGCAAATGGTACAAACGCAGAGGAATGGATGTTGGAGGGCCAGCAAGGACAGAAGAAGCAAGCTTCACCTGGAGGGCGACTGCCTGGGATGGAAGTGCTGTGCAAGGAGGTTGGGGATAAAGTTCAAGAATCAGAATTGTTCTGACCAAGACTTTTAAAAATGATAAAATTGGGTAGGCTTTGTGAGAGCTGCTTATTCTAAGAAAGCCTGGAGGGAAAGGCAAACAATGTTGAGGCACACCCAGCATAGTCGGAGAAAGGCTGCTTTTCCAAGTGGGGGGAATACTTCAGGTGCCAGCTCAAGATATGACTTTATTATTATGAGGATTCAAGTACCTTTGTGGCTCAGATGCCCTGGCGTTTATTATTCCCGTGTGCTCCAGATCTCATGCTGATGATTATTTTTTCATAAACTTGAGGTATATCACATACATGGCTTCTGTTACAGGCTTCCCCCAGTTCATCATGGGTTTTGGCAGTGGCAAATATTGTGAAGCTGTGTTTCAGGAGGACTAGGTAGTTTGTGTTTCCCATCTGAGTAGTGGATCTCCCATTTCAATGAATAAAGGAGCAACTCCACTGGTGTGTGAGGGTGCTTGATAGTCTCTGACTTGTACCAGGACAGATGCTAGGCAGTTTGTCAGCTCCCTCCTTTGCTGTGCTGTATCTAGGCATCTCCTAGGGAGGACTAGGCTGCCAGGTGAGACTTCCTTTGCCAGCTTAAGACCTCTTTTGCTTGCGCTGGGGACTTGCTGTAGGGGCAGCTCTTCCTGAAGGATACCCCTGATTCAGAGAAGACTGTTTCTGCTGAGCGTGCTGCTAAATGATCTGTTATTCTGGAGTCTAGCTTGGGCTGGTTTGTTTTGCCCTTAGCTTAGTCTTACTGCTGCTGGGTTACCTGTCATCTGGTGCTGTGTTCCCAGCTGGGGTGCTTCCTCTCACAGTGCAAGATCATCTGTTCCTCCATAGTTCCCATTTCAGGGCATCTTCAATTGCAGTTCCGTCAAGTAACCTTGAAGTGCCTGTTGTCACTTGAAATGTCCTTGATTGCAAAGAAAAGAGTGACAAGAAGTCAGAAAAATAATGGGAGAGTTGCAGAAAGGCTGCTGCTTAAGACAGTTCTCTAAATGCTGTATGTGCCCAACTGGTACTGAGAGGCAGCTCTTGATGCATTCACTTGTGTGCCTGCAGGGCCGTGTATAGCCTACTTCCCTTGTGTCTGTCCTCAGAAATACTTTGATTCAAGAAAAGCTCACTTGTTAAGAGTTGCTGTGGACCTCAGTGGTAGCTAGCAGTCTGGTCGTGGTCCTGAGTCCTGCTAGCTGGGCTCAGGGAGAGGGTAGAGACCCTCCGAGGTGCTGCTCCGTGTCATCATGGCTACAGGCACAAACTTTCCTGCTTTGAGTTGTGCCTGTCCTGGTTGCCAGCATCATTGTGCTGCATCTTGGAAGGTAACTGGAAAGTGAATCATGGATATGGTAGCATTTAGGGAAGATGGATGTGGGCCTGAGGATGCAGTAGGTACCTCCCTTTCCAGAAGAAAGGGCAGGGGGAAGGGTCCTTCAGTGGGACCTTTGATCTGACCCTATGGGGTTTGCCAGCATCACTCTACTGTGTGTGTTCTCTGCCGGTGCAGCACTGACAATTAGCAACACCAGCTGCCTTCAGGAAGGCCCAGCATGGATCCCGGTTATGAGATCTGTTCTCCAGAGAGGCTGTGTTGCTTATTGGCATCAGTTAACTTCTTCCCTGCCAGCAGAGGGACAACAGAATGAGACAGGTTCTGCAGAGGGAAAACATGCTGAAGATGGGTGTGCTTTATTAACTTCCTCATGTTCTGCTACCATCCTACCGCTGAATGCAGCTGTTCTGCATAAGGGGAAAAGAAAAAGACTGTTTCTGCCTCAGCAAGTTTGTATCAGACTTGTGATGGCAGGAGGGTGTGTTTTGAACAGCCTCGCTCCTCGGGGTGCACAGTCACCAAGGCAGTTCCTCTTCCTTTGTAGAGACTGCTGCTTTGGAAATGGGGGGTTTTCAAGCCAAAACAGGAGTAAAACCTTCCCTAATAGTCTTCGACTGAGTTAGTACAGACCTGTTGTCTCAATTTTTGCCCTAGCAAGCACACAAATAATGCAGCTGGAGCAATGTTTTGCCCCTTAGCCTGTTGGTTTCTACCTATGGAAGGTGGTCTTTCAGGTGTGTCTCCCTTTCAGTTTGCCTACTATGAAACTTCCTGATTGCTCCTGATTTTCTTCCACCAGGGAATTCTCTTGGTGTACGACATCACTAATCGCTGGTCCTTCGATGGGATAGACCGATGGATAAAGGAAATAGATGAGGTAAGTTGAATGGAAGAACACATGCAGTGGTCTATAGCAAAAATCCATGGAGGTCCCACCTGAGGTTCCACCTCTGATATGGGGACAAGAATGGCTGTGCTATGGAGAGGAAACAATGGCACTATGCTAATAAGTAAGGCAAGAGTATCTGCCCTCCACATCTGTATAAATCTGGAGTAGTAGGAAAGGGCTTGGGAATGGCCAAGAAAGATAGGAAGGTTCCTTCTAAAATGAACCACAGAGGGGATAAATTAGTCTTCCTCACCACGTAGTACCGATTTTGGCAGTCCCTCTCGGTCACAGAGCAGTTTCTGTTTTGTTGCCCTTCACTGCTATTGCAGCTAAGCAGAACACTGGTTGTAGGCTGCCCTTACTAAGGACAAGCCATGATTCCTCCACTTCTTTCCTTTTTTAAGCATGCCCCAGGTGTTCCTCGGATCCTGGTGGGAAACAGGCTTCACCTTGCCTTCAAGCGGCAGGTGCCAACGGAGCAGGCCCGGGCTTATGCAGAGAAGAACTGCATGACGTTTTTTGAGGTCAGCCCTCTGTGCAACTTCAACGTCATAGAGTCTTTCACAGAGTTGTCCCGTATTGTCCTCATGCGGCACGGCATGGAGAAGATCTGGAGACCCAACAGAGGTCAGTAGTGAGGAAGATACTCCATGTGGGGAAGGCATGAGAGCTGTCTGGGCTGAAACGGAGGGATAGGACTCACTGCTTAGGTGGGAGGTGTGTTTATTAGTAATTGTGGGATCTGAAAGCACCTGACATGGAGAAATGCCTCAGGTCAGACAAGCTGAAGCTGAGCCACAACAAGCTGCCTGTACTAGCGCAGGAACCCGGCAGGCAGTGGTGAGGGATGGGCAGCCCCAGAAGGCAGTTCAGCATGTCTAGGATCTGAATTGCCTTGGGGCATCCTACACCTCTCCACTTATTCTGGATGAGGCTGAGGGCAACTAAGTTCACAACTTGAAAGCACTTCAGTCAAATGGCTGTGTGGGATGAATGTCTCCTGTTTTGGAGAGATGTGGAGGCAGAATGAGCCCAAGGAGCTGAATGGGACTAAATCACATCCCTGCTGTCAGCATGGAGCAGTGGGCTGGGGTATTCCATATATCCAGGCACATGTGCTGCAGTGTGGTAAACTGTGAGCAAAGTCCATGTTATGCCTCAGCCTGTTGCGTTTGAAGCAAAATAGTCTTAAGTCCCATGTTCCTGGATGGAGGTAGCAGTGTGCCCCACTGGCAGTCTGAGCAGCAGGAGATTTGCACTCTGGGGGGTGACCTGCCTTCATATGGGTCCTCAGCTCCTGCTTATGAGGGAGGGAAAATGCTGTTTGCCAGTCCCAGTCACCAAAATATCTGCCAGGGCTCCTGCCCCTGACCTGGCTGCCATGCTGTTGTCTCCAGCTTGTGGAGGGATGGTGAGCTGGAGAGCAGGAACTGGGCTCCATTCACAGACCTCTTCTGAACCTCTTCCAGAGGCAGGACCTGTAACTGCTGGCTGCCTGCTTGGGAATAGGGGCTGCCTGCTTGGGAATAGCAGCATAGCTTTCGCGGCAGGCTGGAGATGAAAGCATGCCCTCGTGTGGCTGCTTGCTGGGATATCCCCTCCAAGTAGACTTCCCAAAGCAGGCTTATGATGTACACTGAGCTAAAAGGACGCTGGGAAGCCTAAAAGGGCAGAGCCACCTTCTGGCTTGGTGGGATCTCTGTTGCTGCAGGCACTCTACAAAGAGCTGGACCTGTGGCTGCTGCTCCTCGAGCAGGTCCCAAGTGAGACCCTGCACAGGGGCTTGCTGACCCTGTTGCCTCCTTCCCTGGGCATGTCCTTCTGGTTGCCAAACGATTGCCTGAGAAGCAAAGTGTCTGGCAGGAACATGAGCAAGGCACCGCCTGTCCCCGGCACTGTGCAGAGAGGAGGTGGGGTAATGTCTAAGCCCTGTGTTGACACTAAAACTGGTGTCTTGCAAAGCACTAAGGCAAAGCTTACCTGGAAGTTTTCCAAGCTTTTGTCCTAACTTATCTGCTCCCTATTCAAGGCTCCTATGCAATCATTATTAGCTTCTCTCCCTGAGGAACAGCACAGCATAAGCAGTAGTTGTAGGGAAAAGGCAGCCCTTGAAATATCTTGGCCCTTGACTGTCTGGTCCTTTCTCCCACCAGTGTTCAGCTTACAGGACCTGTGCTGCCGAGCCATTGTTTCCTGCACCCCAGTCCACCTCATTGACAAGCTGCCATTGCCTGTCACCATCAAGAGTCACCTGAAATCCTTCTCGATGGCCAATGGGATGAACGCGGTGATGATGCATGGCCGGTCATATTCCTTGGCCAGCAGCGGGGGTGGGAGCAGCAGCAAAGGTAACAGCTTGAAGAGATCCAAATCAATTCGTCCACCCCAGAGCCCCCCACAGAACTGCTCACGCAACAACTGCAAGATCTCTTAGCAGGATGGATGCGCCGTGAGCTTCTAACATATCCACACCCACCCACCGATGTACAGCTGTTTGCACACTTAACCCTTTTCGACTGGATCCTTTTGGATGGGCCGCGGTTGCTTTTCTGATGGCACGCACAAGCGTTGGGAATGTGCTCACGTTTTGGCTTCGCATAGGAAGCATGGTGCCGGCTGGATCTCGCAGCGCTGGCGGGGAGAGGACTCTGCCAAGTGACCCTCCAAGAATGCTTTGGGCTTTGCCTTTTGGCCTGGGGTGGAAAATTCAGCAGCTGCCGGGTTGGGGAGGGGGGAAGGGGAAAAAGCTCATCCAGTCTCAATGGAGAAATGGATTTAATGGAAGACTGAGAGGCTTAAGGGAGTAGGCAAGGAGAGTCTGTGCTGCAATTTTAACTCTTGGACTCCTGAACGGATTGCTGGTGCAATAGTGATCATTGGATGTAGAAAAAACAGAAACGGGGACAGGGCACTAATGACAGTTTTCACCGGGATGTTAACCTGCTGTTGCCAAAAACAAAGAAAACAAGGCAAGAGTTGGCCAATTGGAAAGGGGAAGGAAGCAGTCTGCTTGCCTTCTTCGTTTATTTATGTAAATATTATACATATATATATATATATCACTTGTTTTTTAAGGTTTTTTTTAAGAAGCAGTCAGGGAAAATTTTATGCAGCCATGTAAATACAAGCACTGGATTAACTTTCCCAGTGTCAGCAAAAGGGGAGAAGTGGAGGATTTTCCGATGAAAATATACAAATGCTTTAAGACACTTTCAGTCACCACCTGGGCTTGTACTGGGTGTTTTTTTTAAATACTACATCTGCAGAAGGAAAGAACGATTCGTGTATAATGTACCCCAAGCTGCTTTATTCCTGTCATTCCCTAAAACTTGTGAGTGCCAAAGGCAGGGTGGGATGTAAATGGATTGAGGAGCAGAGCGGAGAGGCCAGGGTCTTGGGGTTTGTTTTCAGCAGGCAGGATGAAGAAGCAGCTCTGAGGTCAGACTGGTGCCTTGCTCGCTTTGCACCTTCTGATGCATGGCTGATCAGGGACTGGGGAGCAGAGGGTGGAAGCATTGCACCTAAAGCAGAGGGGAAGTGCTGAATTTGTCCTTTATTGCTGCAAAGCCTTGGCCATCGCTTCCAGAGCCCTCCATCCATGACACAGCCCTCTGGACCCTGACATGACACCACCCTGTGCAACAACCCCTGAATCCTGGCTGCTTCTTGCTTTGCTTTTCCAAAGACATTCTGCCTGAGCTAGCGTTGCTGCAGCTCCTCCCGGATGAAAGTGGGGAAAGGACAGAAGCAGCTTTTCCCACTGGAGCGTGAAGGAGCAGGGACTGGGAAGGGGAAAGGCTTGTGTGGGGAAAACAGCAATCCCCAGGTCCCATTGTGGCAAATGCACTCAGCTTTTGTGGCAGTGCCAGGAAATCGAGAAAGCAAAATGCTTTGCTCTGTAGGACTGCTCTTGGATTTTAGAGGGGCATGTGTGCTCAGCAGCAAGAGCTTGAGGTGTGCACATGCCATGGGAGAAGATCTTGTGTCAAGCAAGGGCATGTGCGTCCCTGGCTTCATCCCATGGCTGATCTGTGCTGGAAATTCACCTGGAAACTTAAGAATAATGCCTAGCCCTTATTGCAAAAGCTAAGCGGGGCTTGGCAATGGGACTAAGCTATGTCAACAGATTCTCGTAGGTGGCCAGGACATGTAGATTGTGAGTAGCGTGGTAGAAAGTGAACTGCTTTTCCGTGTGCTGGGTCTGTCTCATCAGCGAGGAGCCCAGCCAGTACAGTGCTGCCATCTTCCTCCTTGTGTTAGCAACTCCTCAAGGCCTGGGCTTGCTCTTCTCCCCCCCCCCGCCGCCCCCCCCGAGCAGCTTGTTGCATTGCATGGGCAGAATGAAGCCGCAGTGGCTCCTGCGCGGCAGACGGACCCTCTTTGTTCAGGCAGCAGGCAGGGGTGCATCCCTCCACAGCGGACATCTCCTTCCACTTGCTTCTGAGCCGACCTGGGAGGTGAAGGAGGCTTCCCCCTCCCCGCTCTGTAGAACAAAATACAATACAGGGGTAGGTCTCTTGGCTTGTCTCTAGCGTGCTTTATTGCCCAGCTCAAATGAGCGAGGAGAGAATTAAACCCCAGGCAGATGGAGGGGGGAGAAGAATCCTTTGTAGTGGTGGTTTGGCTCAAGAGCAAAGCTGCAGCCGAGCTCAGCACAGTGGCGCAGAGGCTGGGGGATTTCGAGAACCTGTCTGGGATGGCTGGCACCTGTTTCCCATCACTTAACACACAGCAGAAGACAATCGCTGGCTCAGCAGCCCTGGGGATATACGGCCAACAGGTGATGAGCCCCAGAACCCCAAAAGTGACTTGTCCTGGAAAACATCATCTGGGCACTGTGGGGCCCCTTCGCTGGGCTGCTCCCGGGCACCAGTGTGCGGAGTGAAGAGGGATGAAGATTTCCTTCCTGAAATCACAAAGCTGCTGCATGTCTAGAAAAACTTGATGTACCTCTGCTTGGTTTGGCTTTGCCGTGTGTGACACCTCCCCACGCCTTTTTCCCTGCGGCTGATTTTTTTTTTTTCACCCTATAAGGTCTCAACAGATCTTGTCTTGAGTGAGGATGATTTACCTGGAGCACTTGCTCAGCAAAAAACTTTTTTTTTAATTTAAAAGGAAAAGATTCTTGCATCTGATGTCAACACTAGTCTGTAGCTGCTCTCCAACACTTGTACCATTCCTGAGTTGTTTTTTTGGACTATCCTTTTATTTTTTTTATTCCTTTGTACAGTCAATGTCGTTCAACTGATTATACATGGTTTTGTTTTGTATAAATTAAAGTCTTTTTTTTGTTTTGAACTACCAAGTGAAAGGTGGAGAAGTTGTATCAGTTTTCGTGTGGGCTGGGAAGGGGTTGAAGGGAAAAGGTGGTAGTTTTGCCAAAAACTGGGGATTTGGGACTGCTTGTGATGGATGTGTGTATCGCCACTTCCTGATCAGCCTCAAAATAACTCATGTTAACCTCAGATTACATTTTCTGGGGGATCTTAAAGTCACAATTCCTGGCTCTGAGGTTCTTTTTGCCCTTCTCTACAAACACAGAAGCTAAAACTGCTCTTACTAAAGGCTTGATTCTCACAGAATTGCTGACTTTTGGGTAGCGGAGCTCTAAGAAAGCAGAGTAGCCTGCAACACCTTTAGTATTGTAGGTGGCTGTAGGAAGCCAGGCTCCCCATCAGTTTGCGTGGGGTTGCGTGCAGTCTCTGGTGCGTGGGGATGGGTTTTGCAAGTACAGTCGAAGCCTTAAATTGCCTCTTTGGGTCCAGGTGATCTTGGACGGAGGGGACCAAGTGCCATGGCAGTACTCACCCATCCTACCCAGAATGGAACAAGCTGAAAGTCAACCTAGCATAATGTGACTTTGAAATGGAAAAGATGCCGCAAGGAGTTGAGGGCACCAGTGTCACCATTGTGGTGTCACTGGGGCTGAAGTTCAGAGGCACTGGCTGGGGCCGGGAGCCCCCAAGAAGGGGGTTTTCTCCTGGGGTGGAGGGAAACTTCTTGCCTGATCCTTTTCTCTCTGGCTTGCATCCCACCTCCCCTTGACCTCCCTTTTCCCCTGCCTGCTCGCTTCCCTAGGATCAGATTTTCCACTTCGTACCAGACTGGCCATGCTTGTTTTAACAGCTTAAGTAGTAATTGCCAGGGCTGGGAGGGGGCAGGGGGGAAATGAGATAGCGTCTGCAGCCTGGAAAACCCTGGAGCTAAGGTGAAAGCCTGGTCAGGGAAGAGTCACGGAGGCTTCTTTTCTCCTTTTCAGGGGGGTTCTGGAAGTGTCTGTTCCCTCTTGCCAGTAGAGCCGAAACAAAGGCTGTGTGTGGTTTCAGGTGGGGTACGGACAGCCGGAGCCCATTATGCTGGAGCAGCAGGGGCTGCCTTTGCTGCAGCTGTCTCGGCTCAGGAAGAGCAGGGCAAGAAAACACACTGCACAGCCTGAATGTTGGGGGAAAGGCTAGACAGAAATTTAAGGGTCCCTGTCCCTTGGAGAAAGAGAAGGGAGCAGGTTACTCTGGGCTGGTTCAGGTCTTTCCTAGTTGGGTGCATTTATCTGAACCCACCTTCCTGATTCGAGGGTATCTTGGGTTGGTCCCGCTGTCCCCTGTGGGGTTGGGGTTGTACCATGCAGGCTGTGAAGAAATGGTGACCTCCATCTGACTGCACCCGAGATGCTTGAAAATCAGGATGCACCTACCCATGAGTCCCTTGGGGCAAGAGTCCTCCCTGGGTGCAGGGTGTTATCAGAGGGGGGGAACATGGCACTGTGCCCTTCCCTCCAGGATGGGCTGCTGAGCTGCTTCCTGCGTTCCCTTGTCTTGAAGGGAGAAGATGAGCCATAAAACTTGCATCCGTCTCTGGGATCCTTAAAAGTGACCCCAAAAAACCCCCATTTTGGGGTCTGGTGTGTGCTTGGACATGTGGAGGTCAACGGTTTGGGGGTAACTGCTGCTCCAGTTATGGCTGCTTTAAGCCTTTAGGTGGTGAAAGTCTATCATGGACTTGGTCCAGGGTCAGGAGAGTCACTTTTTCTTTCATCTTCTGCTGAAGAAGCACTAGAAGAGGCTGGACAGGGGTCCCCAGGCATGGGTGAGGGGTCTCAAGTCTTTGGGAGCTGCATTTCCAGCCACATGGCATCCAGCATCCCTCCAGCTGGCCTCGTTCTGCTGAGGCAAAAGTTCCAGGTAGACGCTTGTTCTGGCCTTGCCACTTTTGATCTTGGTGACACAGGGATGAGGCATCTCAGGCTCCTGTGTGAAATACGGGCCACCCCTCAGGGGCTGCTCCCCTGGCTCTGGAGAGGGTTCAGCAGGGCAGGAGCCAACCCAAACCCCAGCACCGGCATCTTCTCAGACGGTGTTGCTGTGACCACATGGACCCCAGCATGGGATGGACAAAATCTGGGCTCCAGGTTTTCTCTTCCCCGCTTCCCTTCTGTCCTGCAGCAGCATCCTCAGAAGGATCCTGGGGCACCCTGAGCACACCCTGAAGTGGCTCTGTACCCCCAGGCTGCATCCTCGGGGAGCAAGGCGCCATGGCACCCTGCAACGCTGCTTCCCGGCCAGAGCGAAATGGGTCTGGGGTTCTTTATGCACAACGCTGCTGCAGGCCGGGTGCTGGCAGTGCCCACTCAGCAGCCAGTGTCTGGGGTCGGCTGGGTGGGTCCAGGGGGCTCGGGGCTCCAAGGGCAGACAGAGTACGGCCCCTGGCAGCTCCCAGGCCGGGCCATCCTGATGCAATTCCCTGTTTGCAAAACACCTCATCAACCTCCCTGCCAGTGTCCTGGGGCACCGTAACCTCCCTTCCGCGTCCAGGGCCGGCTGGACCCTTGGGTGGCTGCTTGGCCACAAAACTGGGGTGAGTGGGGTCCCTGGGCACAACCACAGGACATGGTCCAGCCCTCTGCACGTGGTCCCAGCAAGCTGATGTCAGGCCTGACTGTGCTTTGGGATTTCAGGCCCCTGGGGGAGCCCCGGCACGGAGCTGCTGGCAGTGCAGCCGTTTTCCAGTCCCAGCAGCAGCTCGGGCAGGGAAACAGTGGCTGTTGCAGGTCGCGGCGCTGTGTCAGTGGCACGGGCTAGAGGTCAGCATGCCAGGGCATGGCGGCTGCGTCCCACTTGCGCCTGCGTGGTGGGTGTCGAGGGCCCCCTCAGAATGCCCGGTCTGGTGCAATGGGGCTTCCCTGGGGAGCTGTGGGGAGGGAGCACTGAACCATCACATGCACCACCTCTGGGGTGCGGGTGGATTGGTTCCCCCCCCCATAAATGTCAAGAAAAGGCTCCCCACCCTTTTTTGCCCCCCTCCACTACCCCTCCTCCCCTCCCCCCCAGTTTGCAGCCCTGGAGAAGGGAGGCTGGGGGGTTCTGTGCTGCCCCCCCCGGGACAAAACCCCCTTGGGTGGGTTTGCTGCTTCCCAGGAGCTGCAGACCCTGCCTCGGCACTGAGGTGGGTGGGTCACGGCTCTCACCGGTGCTGGAAGAGTTAACACTCCCAAAATGCCATGAAATGTTCCTGCTGCAGGTCAGTCTCCATAGGGGATTAGGGAAATCTGGCCCAGGAGCCAGGGCTGGCTCCTGCCAGCTTAGGGCCGGCTGCGGGACGTGCTCAGGGATGCAGTGGCAGGATTGAAGCCCAGGCACCACGTGCCGGAGTAGTCCCGCCAGGGTCTGGCACGGCCAGGCGCTGCCTTCCAGCTCAGAAAAATACAGCCAGTTTGAAAAGCCTGGCTGTAAATCAGCGGGGAGGGAGGGCTGCCACTGCCGGGCTAGGTGAGCCCCTCCAGGGGGGCTGGGTGGGCACCCACCCTGCCATGCTGCTGGGAGAGCCAGGGGCCTGTGCTTGGCAGCACTGCACTTGCAGGATGCCAGCTGGTGAGCAGAGATGAGCAGGGTGGACACACGCCAGTGCCAACACCCCGCTCCTGGTCGCAGGGCTGCCTTTGCCCATGGTGCCAGTGGGTGCCAAGAGGCGGGGTGAGGGGCTCCCAGGCCAGCCCGGTCCCTGGCAGCTACACAGTGTGGGCTCCACATGTCTCTCTGCCAGCGGCCCTGTCCGAGTGGACCACAGGCTCTGGCTGTTTTCTCATCCTGTAGGAATTCAGCTCCATGGGCTGGACGGTTTTTTTTTGGTGTGTGTGTGTCCCCCTCCTTTTACTCTCCCTCTTTGGAGACTTTCCGCATTCTGCCTTTGATCTCCCCCCCCCCCCCCCCCCGTGTTTGCCCAGCCGATCGCTGGGCCCGCCGGGGTTAGAGGCTGAGGTCAGCGCCTTTCCCATTCCAAACACCCAGAAACATCAGTGGGAAGGGAGGGGATTCAGATTACAACCTTCCCGTCCTCCCCTTCCACCCCACTCGCCCCGCTTGCAGTGCCAGCGGGGAGCCGGGATGGACTGAGCCCCTCTCGCCGGGGGACGCTGCTGCCACCGTGTCCCTGGTGCCCCAAGAGCCGAGCGGCGGCAATGGATGGAGGTGGCGGGCAGCATCGCCGGTGGTCCAGCAGGCACTGGGCGTGCTGAAGGGCAGAAGTTTGGTCCTCTCCTCCTCCTCTTTGTCCCCCCGCCCGCCCGCCTTCTCCCTCGTCCCCTCCATCCTGAATGTGATTTATCCCGAGCCCTCACCAGCGAGCCAGGCCAGTGGTGTGGGGTGGCCAGATGCCTCCTCGTGGAAATTTCAGCTGCCCAGGCCAGGGCCGGCAAGCAGGTGGGCGGCAGCGTGCCCCCATGGGCATCGCGCTCCTCCTGCCTTTGGTGGCAGTGGCTGTGGTGGCCGGGCTGAGCCTGCAGCCGGGCAGGATGCGGCACCTGGGGGTCTGCCCCAACCAGCTGAACCCCAACCTGTGGGTGGACGCGCAGAGCACCTGCGAGCGGGAGTGCCAGGCTGACCAGGTGAGCGGGGGGGCTGCGGAGGCTGGGCATGGCGGGGGGGAATGGGGGGGGACATCCCCAGCTCCACTGAGGGAGATGCTTTGGGGTGCAGGTCCCACGCCTGATGGCACAGCTAGTTCAGTTGTTTCGGTGCAAAGTGCTCAGCCTGGCTGCACCTTCACCCCTCCTGAGCCCCTGCTGTCAGCAGGCACAAGGGGTGCCCTGGGGCCACTCCCTGGCCTCCAGCATGCAAAGGATCTGCTTGTAGCCCTCCGTGTACCACCCCAGGCCATGCCCCGTGGCCAGGACACCCCCTCTGTGCACCCCCAGGATGCTCCCACCCAGCCGAGGGGCTGGGACAAGGGGAATGGGTGCGCTGGGACAGGGACCTCCATCAGGCAGTGGACAGCCTCCCCCGGCCCCCCCACTTCCCCAACTTTTCCCTGAGGTCAGGAGCCTACCCACGGACCAGGCTGCCCGTCCCAGAGCTCTGGGCTCCACGGCAGCAGGCAGTGGCACCAGCACGTCCACCCTGGTTAGAGCTGCCTGGACCCAGGGGGACTGCAATTCATCTGTGCAATGAGTTCTGCCTCCCCTCAGCCAGCTAAGGCTGAGAGGGGTGAGACGCTCTCTGCTGGGGGAGAAGGGGCCATCGTCGCTGCAGCGCACCCCTAACCCTGCTGCGGGTCGGGGGGGGGTGGGTGGGTCTGGAGGGGCTGAGGGTGGGCTGGGGCCAGCGCAGCCATTCTGGGGTGGTCTGGCTCTTACTCAGAGCCCAGTGATGCTGGGGGTGCACAGGGCTGCGCAGGGGACACCTGCTCACACAAAAGCCTCGTGGGGGGTGGGAGCAGCACCCACGGCCACAGCACGGTGGTGACCTTCATGTCCCAACCCCCAATCTCCTCTCCCCCCTACGCTGGCCAGGACTGCGAAGGTTTTGAGAAATGCTGCACCAACGTGTGCGGGCTGCGGAGCTGCGTGGCCGCCCGCTTCGCTGATGGCAGCCTGCCGGCGCTGGCACTGGCACCAGCAGCCTCATGTGAGAGCTTCGTGTGCGCGCAGCAGGGCTCTGACTGTGACATCTGGGATGGGCAGCCTGTCTGCAAGTGCAAGGACCGCTGTGAGAAGGAGCCCAACTTCACCTGCGCCTCCGATGGCCTCACCTACTACAACAAGTGCTACATGGACGCCGAGGCGTGCCTGCGCGGCACCCGCCTCACCACCGTCCCCTGCAAGCACATCTTCACCTGGCCCGACACCAGCCCTGTGCCGCAGGAGACGACGGCACGCCCCACACCAGGAGCCGGCCCAGAGGTGCCGGTGCCCCCTGCCCTCTACAGCAACCCCTTCCACCAGTCGGTGCGTGCTGGCGGCACCGTCAGCTTCCGCTGCGACGTCAGCGGGCGCCCGCGGCCGGACATCACCTGGGAGAAGCAGAGCGAGCGGGAGGAGAACTTCATCATGCGGCCAGACCAGATGTACGGCAACGTGGTGGTCACCAACATTGGCCAGCTGGTCATCTACAATGCCCGCCACGAGGACGCTGGCATCTACACCTGCACAGCCAGGAACGCTGCTGGGCTGCTCCGTGCCGACTTCCCACTGTCAGTGGTCAGACGGGAGCCAGGGGGGACTCCGCGGGCTGGCAGCCCCCAGCCTTTCCCCAGTGCTGAGTGCCTGAAAGAGCCAGACCGGCGGCGGTGCGAGGCTCTGGAGGTGCGCTGGCACTTCGACGCCAAGCAGGGCTCCTGCCTCACCTTCCGCTACGGGGGCTGCGGTGCCAACAGGAACCATTTTGAGACCTATGAGGAATGCCGGGCTGCCTGCTTGGGCAGCGCCCGCCCCACCTGCCTGCTGCCCATGGTGCAGGGTCCCTGCCAGAACTGGGAACCCCGCTGGGCATACAACCACCTGCTGAAGCAGTGCCACTCCTTCGTCTACGGTGGCTGCGAGGGCAACACCAACAACTTTGAGAGCAAGGAGACCTGTGAGGATGTCTGCCCCTTCCCCAAGAGCCTGCAGTGCAAGGCTTGCCGCCTGAAGAGCAAGATGGTGCTGAGCCTCTGCCGCAGCGACTTTGCCATCGTGGGACGGCTGATGGAGATCGTGGAGGACCAGGACTCTGGCATTGCCCGCTTCGCCCTCGAGGATGTCCTCAAGGATGAGAAGATGGGTCTCAAGTTCTTCAACATTAAGTACCTGGAGGTGACCTTGACTGACATGGACTGGAGCTGCCCCTGCCCCAACATGACAGCAGAGGATGGGCCACTCATCATCATGGGCGAGGTGCATGATGGCATGGCCACGCTGGACCCCAGCAGCTATGTCCGGGCAGCCAACGACAAGCGGGTGAAGAAGATCTACGAGCTGATGGAGAAGAAAACCTGTGACCTCCTGAACCGCTTCCAGGACTAGGAGAGAGCCAGGACGTGCCAACTTGGGGGGTTGCAGATCCACCATGGGGGGCCACAGCTTGGGGGGGGCCCCTGCACCAGTGCTTGTATCTAGGGATTACCACTCTGTCATGTAGTTCCCTCCCAACCCCATGCTGAGCCCCAGCCCAGCTGCCACCTCCCCTGTAATTTATCTGCCGCATGCCCCCCCTGTATACCCCTCCCCACCCAGCCAGCAGCAATAAAGGACTGGGTTGGGTTGCAGAGGGGTGGGAGGTCTGCCAGGACCCTCCCCCGTAAAAACCTTCCCACCACACCGAAGCCTTTAGGCCCAGTGTAACACCCCAGGTGCTCCCAGTGCAGGATCTGACCCCCTTTGGTGCTGCGGGGGGGCAGAATGGGGATGCCCCCGGCCAACATCAGTGCTGAAGCATCAGGGAGCTGCTGGTGGGGGGGAAAAGCCCCAGAGTTTATTGGTGGGAGGGATGGGGTCCCTGGGTTGGGGAAAGGGGGACAGGAGGACAGGTCCCCCTGCCATTGGTACAGCATCCTCCAGGGAAATGGGCACCAAACAAGAAGTCTTCTCCATGCCTGGGGGTGCTGTGTCCCCCATGGCAGCTGCGGTGGCTTCTCTAGGTTAGGCTGGGGCACCCCATTGGCACCAGCGTGGGGACGGTGTGATCCCTCGAGGAAGCATCAATGAGGGAGGGCAGCCATGCTGGGAAGGTGCCGGGAAACACCAGGAGGTGCCAGGAGGTGCCATCAGGGCAGGTTACTGCTTGCGGAAGATGAGACTTTTGTTGTTGGCTGGCATGTCCACCTGGAAGCACAGACCTAGGGGTCAGGGGGGGTCCCCACCGGTGCAGGGACTGTCCCCCTCCACAGACCCCAGCACCTACCATCCTCTCCAGGCGCAGCCCGTTGGCCTCAGCCAGCTGCTGCAGTAGCACTGTGTCCCGAAGGCCCCAGGTGGGATTGCTGCCGGGGAGGGAGGTGTGGGTCAGACAGATGGACATCTTGCCCCCATGCTCTCCAAAGCATCCCCATCTCCCAGGGGTGCCCCCAGCTTGGGGTGGGGGGGGGGGGGGGGCTCCCCCCTGCCACCACTTTAGGTCTTGTCTTGAAGGACCACGCTGGGAGGGAGCTCCCTGCAGCTGCAGGCAGGACAGGCAGCATGGGCAGGATGGGCCACTAGCAGCCCTGGGCCCCCCAGCTCCCGTCCTACCTCTGCCTCAGGCTGCGGTCAAAGTCCACGTTGCTCTGGGGGCTGATCCGGCCATCCACGGCGTAGGGCTGCCAGGACACGAAGATGGAGCTGCAGGCATGAGCCATGATGTGTGTCCCTGAGCCCCCGCAGCCCATGGGTTGCCATCCCCACCACGCACAGAGCCAAGTGGGAAGGGGGACAGCCCCTGAGAGGGACCACGGGTCCTGTAACCCACTGTGGGTCCCATCACCCCCCACGGGCCCCCCGACCCTGCCCTGGATGAGGTGAGGGAGGACAGGATCACTCTGGTCCTGGGGGATGAGCAGCCAAAACAGCCCCATCCAGGGCTCAGGACATGGCTCAAAAGCCTGAGACCGCCCTCCCCAAAGCCAAGCCCCCTGCTTTCCCCAGCCCCCCCCAAGCCATGCCCGGAGCTGACCTCCCATCTGCCCCCCCCCTCCCCCCCCAGCATCCCCAGGGACACCCTACGCTCCACGCTCCTGCACTGAGATGGGTGGTTGGCCAAGCAGCACCCACCCCATAGGTGAAGAGCACGCCTCCGGGTTTCAGCAGCACCCCAGCACCCTTGAACAGGCCCTAGGGAAAGAGGTGGGGATGAGGTCAGGGGGCTGGGGACACCCCCCCAGGAGCCTCCTCCTTGGCCCTGGGATCCCCAAACCAGGGGGTCAGGAGATAGGGACCTGGCAAGGGCCAGTGTGGCTCCAGCCCTGCCCCGCTCACCTCGGTGCACCGCAGCTCTGCAATGTGCATCATGTTGATGCTGACGAGGAGGTCGAGGGTGGCGGGTGGGGTGCCCCCCCATGTCTCCCAGCCCTGCGAGACGTCCAGCAGGATGGGGGGCAGCATGTTGGGCACCTGCATGGCCTCTGCGTAGGCAGCAATGCTGCAGGCACCAAACTCCACGTGAACTCCAGCCAGGGCATCACCTGCCCCCACCATGCATCCCCACCACCAGCACCCACCACAGGCAGACCCAAAGCCTGCCTGCCCTGGCTGCCGGCAGCATCTCAAAGGTGAAGTCTCTGATGTCTAATAATAAGGTTGTGCTTGCAACACAGCCTGGGGGGCTCTGCACAGGGCAAGGGGTCTGGTATCGCTGAGCTTTGCAACAGGCCAAAGGGTGACGGGGTTGCTGGGGCCCTGCCGGGGCAGCCGGAGAAGCGGCAGCAGCCAGACAACCAGCAGCACACAGCCCAAGAGACCCCAGTGCCTAGAAAAATCCCAATTCACCGTTGCCTCTCACCAGGGCAGCTGGAGCACACTGCCCTCCCAGCTGCCTGCAGCACTGCCAGCACCCACGTGCTCAGGCTGCCCGCACGCTGCCCGCACCCTGCCTGCACCCAGATGCCTGTGCTTCCTGCAGCACTGCCAGCACCCACGTGCTCAGGCTGCCCGCATGCTGCCTGCACCCACACGCCTGGGCTGCCCGCAGCGCTGCCTGCACCCACACGCCTGGGCTGCCTGTGCCGCCAGTACTGCTGCACCAGTACCGTGGGATTTATACCTTTTCTGGCACATTTACCAGCCAGGTCTCAGTTCCTGAAGTGTCGGAGCAGGGAACCGCGGCCTCCTGGCCCCAGCCTGGGGATTATTTTTAACCAGGGCAGTGCGTGCTGGGAGAGGTGGCGGGTGGGGAAAGGACGCCGGCTGCACTCCCCCTGGACAGGTGCCAATTTTGGCACCTCCTCACGGCGTTTATTTTTTTTCGTGGGGGAATTCCTCCCCACGATGCAGAGCTGGGGTTTATTTTTGTTTCCTGAATGGAAACTGAGCCCTTCCAGTCTCGCACTGCAATGCCTGGAATGGGCATTTGGCCATGGCCAGACCCGTGCGCACCAACAGAGAGCAGATAAACACAGCCTGACGTGGCTTACTGGGGTGGCATGATGCCGGGAGTGGGGTGCAACCCACTGCACTGGTGGGAGCCGCTGCCGGCATCCTGGTGAGCTGGGCACTGGGCCCGGCATCACTGCAGAGCATTGTGGCCGTGCGTGGGTAATGGGAGGGCGACTGCTGCGCAGAGATGCGTGGTCGGGCGCTTTGCAGGCAGGAATCGCTCTGTAGCGGGGTGGGCTGGTGGAGAGTTGAATATTGGGGCTTTTCTGGGAAAAAATAAGCATCGAGCTGGGGAGCCCGGGCTGCCTGACAGTTGAATATTGGGTCTTTCCTGGAATAAAACACAGCACCGAGCTGGGGAGCCCAAGCACTCTGGCCGTGGGTCTGTCGGGAGGGGAAGGGGCTGGAGGCTGTGCTCCCCAGGGACCCCCCACACCCGTGCTCCCTGCTCACCTGCGCAGCGCCTGGGGGTCGATGTCGGAGGGCTGCCAGCGGGTCTGCGGCAGCGCCCGGGCAAAATGCGCGGCGTGCAGCCCCGCGCCCGCCCCCACCTCCAGCACCTGCAGGACGCCGGGTCCCGCGTGGGCGCCGGGCCCCACGTACTCCCTCAGCACCGCCAGGATCGGGTCCTTGTTGCGCTGCGCCGCCGCCGGCGCTTGCATGGCTGGAGCGGGCGGTGGCCGCAGTGCGGGGACTACAAGTCCCAGCCGCCCCCACGGGGACCACCCCTCACGCGGCGCGGGTGGAGCCTCCCACGGCGGTTAAAAAAAAAAAAAAAAAAGGAAGAATAATGCATGCGCCGCCCGGGAATCGAACCCGGGTCGCAAGAATGGGAATCTTGCATGATACCACTACACCAGCGGCGCCGCTGCGCGCATCTTTGCCCCGCCACCACTCAGCCTCCCCACGCGTGACCGCGGGGCGAGGGTGCACCCCTAAGGCTGGCGTTGGGGTCGTGGGTACTGCCGCTTCCCTGCCACGCGTGGGCTTTTCCCACCTTATTCCCGCCACCCCTGAAAGGACCAGGTTAATGCTCCGCGTCGACACCCCAGGACAATGGGGGGGTGTGGGACACCTCGGCTGCAGGGAGCCGGAGGGGGGCAGCGGGGCTTCCGAGCGCGGAAAGGCTCTGGGCTGCGCCGGTGTGCCCACGGACGCCCTATAAACCCCAGGCAGGTCTCAGATGGGGAAACTGAGGCACAGCCTCCTGGGTGACAGAGCAGGTGATGAGCCAGTGGTGGGGTGCCCCTGGGTCACAGTCGTATTTAAGCATGGTGACAAGGGCTGCATCCTGTAGGGTTGGGGGGGAGTTGCGTGGGGACCAACAGCTGCTGGGTGCCACCCTGCGACGTGCCCATGGGTGCCTGGCACCTGGCAGGATCATTGCCTGCTTTGCAGGATGCTCTTTTGAGGGGCCGGGCACCGTCCCACAGCACCTCCTGCCCCAACACAGCTGTGCCACCGTGGCCACGCAGCTGGCAGGGTGGAAAGGCCAAAAGTCACCCTTGGTGACTTTGCTGCCCCTGGACCAAGGCTGAAGCACCCCCGAAAGTCCCCAGCGGGTTTGTCACACAGCCTGTCCCCAGGGCAATGCTGCAGGGTGGCCGGGGACCAGCTCGGGGTCACGTCCCAGGGCTGCACCTCCTGCCATGTGGGGAGACCTCAGCGTGCCTTCCCTGCTCCAAAGGTCACTGCGATGGCCGGGATGTGGCCACCCACCCTGGCTTCCCACGCTGTGGGGTGGCCCATGGCTCCTGGGTGGTCATGGGGTGAGTGTCTTGGGGCTCACTGGGCTTGTCACAGCACTGTCCCCATGGTGATGGCACCTCAGCTGCTGCAGCCCCTCGCTGTCCCCTGCCTGGGTCCTATGTGTCCCAGGAGTGACTCCTACGTGTCCCCTATGTGTCCCATGGCTTCGGCGTCCCCATCTCCTGAATGTCCCCGTGCATGGCCCCTCTGTGTTTCCCGTGACTCCTTCGTGCCTGTGCCATCTTGTGTCCCACGTGCCTCCCGTGCGCTCTCTCCTACTTGACCCCTGTGCGTCCCCCCGTCCCTTGTGTGCACCCTGTGTGTCCCGTGTGTGTCCTGTGTCTCTCGCATGTCCCATGTGTACCCCCTACGTGTCCCATGCATGTCCCCCCATGTCCCACGTGTGCCCGTGTCCCCTGTGTGTTTCCTGTGTGCCCTCCGCATCCCACGTGTGTCCCCATGTGGCCCGTGCGTGTCCCCACATCCCACGTGTGCCCCTTGTGCGCCCCGCGTGTGTCCCATGTGTCCCCCCACATCTCCCACGTGTGCCCCTCGTGTGTCCCGCGCGCGTCCCGTACGTCCCCCACACAGCCCAGCGCCTCCCACCCTGCCCGCGTCCGTCCCCCAACCTCTCCCACGCGCGCCTCCCACCCGCCCCTCACACGCCTCTGCAGGCGCCCGGTTCGCCCCCCGCGCTCCGCGGCCCCACGCCCGTCCCGCGCGGGCCCTTTAAGGGCGGGGGCGTGTCGCGGCGGCCGCCCGGCCCGGCCAGTTAAAGGCCCGGCGAGGGGCGCGCGCCGCACTCGGGCGGGGGCGGCGGGGCCGGGGCCGGTGGCGGGGCCGGGGCCGCAGCCGCAGGATGTACACGCTGACGCGCGGCCCCAGCAAGCTGGCCACGCAGCGCCGCACAGGTACCGGGGACCCCGGGGAAGGGAGGCGCGGGGAGGGTGCGCGGGCACCGGCCCCGTCCCGTCCCGCTCCGCTCCCCCGGGCCGCTCTGACGCCCCGCCGCCGCCCGCAGGTCCGACGCAGCAGGCGGTGGAGAGCAGCAAGCTGGGCGAGCTGCGGGGCCGGCTGCAGCCCGGCGCCTGGCCCCCCGCCAGGTGAGCCCGGCGGCGGCGGCGGCGGCCGCCGTGACCTTGGGGAAAGGTTACCGGGGCGGCCGGGCCGCGCCGCCGGGGGAGGGGCCACGGGGGGGGGGGGGGGTGTGGGTGGGCCGGGGGCCGTCGCTCGGTGCCCGCATGCCGGGACGTGCGGGGGGTTGCAGCGCTGCCAGTCCCCGCCCGGTTCCCACAGAGAGTGTACACTCGTGGCGTGGGCCGCCCCTCGGAGTTGGTGCCTCCCGTCCCCTCCCGCGGCGGTCCGTGGAGAGGCCGTTTCTAAAAAGCACGGGGGAACGCGATTTGTAGCCGGTGGAGGAGCGGGCATAGTGCAGGCAGCGGCGGGCTGCCTGCTCCAGGGGGATAGGCAGGGGGGTGTCCCGCCGCCGGGGGTGCTGCTGCCTGCAGACGCTGCCCGTGTGCCGGAGCCGAGGGCCGGGCTGGGCCGAGGTTGTGCAACCCTCCCGCAAGCCCCGGGGGAGGCACCGATTGCACAAACCCCCTGGCTGGAGCGGCGCCGGGTGGGCGCCCGCACCGCGCCCGGGACCGGTGTGTAACTGCCTGGTCCCCGGGGCTGGTAGGTGCCAGCTGCAGCCCTGGACTCACTGAGGCCATGGTGGCCCACGGGAGGGTTTGGAGGTTGTTGGGCAGGTGTTGGAGGGGATGTAAGCGGCTGCTTAAAGTGATGGCTGCTTCTCCTAAGGAGGTGCTTTCTCAGCTGGAGAGCTGGGGCCAAACCCCAGCCTAGCAGAGCAGGCAGCCCTGCTCTGTCAGGCAGGGCTGTGGGGGCCTGTACGGCTCTGCCTGTTTCTTCCAGCTTTAATAAATGGATGAGAAAAACCTCCCCTCCAGCTTCCTGGGATCTTTCACTAATTAACCTGTGTGGCTGCTACCACGCTTACCCTCCTTCAGGCAGGTTGGTTGGGCATGCTCCTGGCTGCTGCCCTGCCTGCAGCAGGCAGGGATGCCTGCTTGGTGCCCCCCAGCCATGTGTGGTTTGGGGTGTATTATTCTGCCCCAGGCGCTGTCTGCAGAACCGGCAGGGGAGGTGCAGGCAGGGGCTGCCTGTTCTTGGGCTTGTCTGCCCTGCAAGCCACAGCCCATCTGCGCTCCTGGGGCCCCTTAGACTTTGTCCCATGAGAAACGTGGCCGTTGCAGACATGTCCCGCCCCGAAGCTGGGCAGAAAAGCCAAAATACTGAAGTTTTGCATTGAATGTGCCCACAAGTGTCATCCCAAACCTTTCCTCTTTATCTGCCCAGTTTTGCTGTTTCCAGGCTGGAGCTGGTTTAAGTGCCCTGCTTGTGGGAGGGGATCCTAGCTCTGAGGAAGCCTGACCTGCTCCCAGTTGGCAGAGGGTTTTGTCCCAGTCCTGGGGCACCTCAAGGATGTGCTGGGGGCCAGCGCTGCTCCAGCAAACCAGGGTGCTTGGTCTGTGGAGGATGGCATGATGGCACATCCCCCTGCCCAGTGCCTAACTGGATTTCACTTCCGTTTTCCTGATTCTGCCACCAAAATTGCTGAAGTTTTTTTTTATTTTGGGGACTGCTCTTGGTGCTGGGGCTGGAGGATGGGTGGGAGACAGGCAGCATGTGCTTTTCCCTGGGGGGCTCCCCTTGCCTGCACCCCTCTCTGCACAGGAACTCCCTCTCCTAGGGGGCTGAGTCCCTTTTGGTCCCCTCCCTTGGGGACAGGGCTGAGCAGGGCTGGCTGGCTGCAACCATGCTCCTGGCCTTGCCAGGGCTGTGGGCAGCCATGCATGCCATGGGGCAACCTGGGGCATCCAAACAACCCCTGTCCTTCTTCCAAACCGTGGCCTGTCCACCCTCACCTCCCCCTGGCTTCCCTCAACAGCCCAGCCCAGAAACTAGTCTTCAACAGAGTGAATGGCAAGAGGCTGCAGGTGCTGCCACAGCAGATCTCAGCCCATGAGGAGTGCTACACACTGGCCCATGAGGAGAATGTCCGCTTCATTTATGAAGGTGAGGGCAGGGGGTCCCTGGGGGCAGGCACCCATTGCTGTTGCATCCCTGGGGTGGGGGGGGGGGGCTGGAGGACATGGGGTCCCTCCTGAGGCAGCTGCATCAGGCTGGGGACCTCAGTGGCAAGGATGGGGTCCCCAGCCTGGGCAGCTGCTCTCCCTTGCACCAGCTCCTGCTCCTCTCCTGCAGCCCCCCCGGGCTGGGAAATCCCCATCCCAAAACCATCCACTACCTGTTTTCCCCACCACCACCCCAGCCTGGCAGCAGGTAGAGCAGCAGCTGGATGGCAGCCGGAGCGGGGAGAGTGCCTGCGGCCCCGTGCAGTACGTAGAGAAAACCCCCAACCCCGGACTGAAAAGTAAGTGGGAAGTAGTTGTGGCACTCAGGGGTGCCTCAGGCTCACAAGTGCAATGAGCTGGTGTGGGCTCAGCCAGGCACCTGAGCGGGGCTGCAATGGGAGGAGGAGGAGGATCCCAGTGCTGGATGTGCCAGAGGGGCTGGGTTGGGTCTGTCCTGCTGGTGCTGAGGCAGCTCAGGAGGTGCTGGGGGGCAGTTGGTCCCTGGCACTGTGGTGGGGATGTCTCACTGTGCCCTGTTGGAGGAGCCCAAGCAAGCAGGATGCCTGGTTGATGACTTCTGGAAATCATGCATTCTCCAGTTCCCAAGGTGGGTTCAACATCGTGCCGGAGAGGAGCCCCCCGGGTCCTGCTGTGGGGACCTGCTTCTCCTGGGGCCAAGCAGGACCAAGCTGGAGTGCAGTGGGGTTGGGGACAACATGCTTCTCTGATGACAGCTGGAGTAAGGGCTGTGAATACAGCCTGGGGGCTCCTGCAGTGGCTGAAAAGTCCTCAATAAGAGAAGGTCCCTGTAAACCCAGCCTGCCCTTTTGGGGACAGGGCACAGGGGTTGGGGGAAATCTTGGAGTGTAATTTTTTCAGTGGCAAATGGTATGGTTCAGGGGGAGCACCTGGACCTCTGCTCCCTGCTGCAGCTATTCTCTTCTCTCCCTCTCCTCTCTTTCAGACTTTGTTCCTATCGACCTGGAGGAGTGGTGGGCACAGCAATTTCTGGCCAAAATTGAAAACTGCTCATAAAAGGGAAGAAAGGTTTGGGTTTGTTTTTTTTTTTTTTAAAAGAGAAACAAAGCTGAGAGCATCTAGTCAGAACCCAGAATCAGTGGCATTTTGAAACTACGTTTTTAAAAGATGACCGAAATCAAGTGACCCACTCTGCCAGCCCAGCGAGGCCAGTGGGACCGGACCACAGCCATGCCTGGCCATGCGCCCCCTCCCTAGGAGCAGCGTGTGGCCCCAGCCAGGATTCCTTAAGTGCCAGTTCTCAGACCGCTGCAGCTCCTGCAGCCTCCAGCTCCCAGGGACACTGCGGTGCCATACTGAGGACGAGGGAGCGGATCCCCCTGCTGTGGCTGTAGCCACAGGGAGGACAGTGGGGTGCTGTAGCAGGGACTGCCAGACAATAAAGCACTGAAACTGCCAGTGGAGATGCGCTCGTGGGATAGGGAGGATGTGTTTGCAGAAGGTGGTAAAGCAGCTGGTGTGCAGCATTGTGCCCTGGGCTGGTGTAGAGTGGGGCATCCCTTGGAGGGGGCTTGTGGCTGACTCCTGGCTCAGTGGGTACTATGCTGCTCTGGGTTCAGAGCATTTCCTTGTCTTCCTTGGAGCTGCATCCTTGTCCCAAGTGCTGCCTTACCTCCCTGGGCTCAGCCATGTGCAGGTGCTGCCTTGGGTGTATGGTTGGGGGGGGGGGGGGAATGATGACTGACCTGTGAGCATCTGCAGGGTGCTGAGCACCCTGGCTGTGGGTCAGAGCCAGGCTCCACTATGTAGGTGGGTAAAGCTGCAGGAATGAAGGTGCCAGGGCCAGCTGCCAGCTTTCCTCACTCCCCTGGCCATGGAGGCCCTTGATGTTGCTCTGACAAAAGCCATTTTGGGCTTCAAGCTCAAGGGTGCCCATGGCTGTGGGGGGGTGGCTAAGAGAGGATGCTTGTGGCTGCCTATGGTGGAAGGGATGCCCCCCCCACCCCCACCCCCCCCCCACCCCCGTCTACTCCCAGAGGCACATAGCACACAAAAATCCCTCAGCCCATGGGCTTTTTCAGGCTGGACTGAGCCCTTCCAGGTCAGGTTTTGGAGGACACCACCCCACCCCCCTTCCCCTATGTTCCTGTTGGCCCTGCAGCACCTGTAGTAGAAGGTGAGGCAGAGAGCAGGAGGCCAGCACAGCCTGAGCAGCCCAAGCCCACCAGGGCTGGAGCTGCTCTCTGACTCCAAAAGAAGCCAGGAGACACCCACTCTAGAAAAAAAAAAAAAAACAACCAAACTTTATTATTCCTGTGATGGGAGTAACAACCACACTGCAGCCAGAAGGGAGGAGCAGCTGGGGACCCATGATGCTTCTCTCACCACACATGGCCACCACAGCCTGGGAGGCCAGAGCGCTGCCAACAGCAACCATGACCTTGCCAGCACAAAACTGGCTGACCTGGAGCAGCAGCGCCTGTTGGTGAGCAATCCTGGCCCTGCCTCCTGCCCCTGGGCTGGTGCAACTTCGCACTGTGGCTGTAACCACAATAGAGTGAGCAGCACCATACACAGCCAGCAGCTGCTGCCTTGGTGAGAGGAGAGAATTGTTACAGCAACGTATGACCGAGAAGCACTTTGTTAAGACTTTCTTCATTTAGGATGCCCCCAGTGGTGGTGGGCTGGTGCTAGGGGATGCCATCCATGCTGCTGACTACCACTGGCTCTGCTGTGGCATTCATGGGCACTGCAAGGGTTACGCTGCCTCTGTGCTGCCCATCCCAGGACCAGGCCTTGCTGAGTGGTGGTGTCACTGGTACCCCAACAGGACACATGCGGGGGGGGGGGGAGAGGAAGAGTTGGGGAGGGTGGTCCCAGCTGTCCTGCTGCCGTCCTTGGGGTGGTGTCAGTCTGTGGTACCTGGCATAAGCCCAAGCTGCAATTTTGCATCTAGCCCTCCCACAACCCTCACTTTCCCACTGCTCCCCATCCCAGGCAAAGCCCCAGAGGCTCTGCTGCATTCTACCATATCTCCCCTTCCAAAAAAACTCAGTCACTGCGAGTCCAAGCACTTTCCGGTGGCTCCAGGCACCCTCCCACCAGAAAGCATCCCCGCCCACCTTTTCTTGCACAGGCACTGCCCCCAGGAAGGTAGCTGGTCTTGGGGTTTTCCCACTGCATGGTACCCCCAGCAGTGGCTGGCTCTGCTGCCTGCAGGGATGCTCCCAGGGAGAAAACCCTCCATGCCAGCAGCTCCAAAGGGCTCTGCGGTGTTCCAGGGATGCCACTCACCTGCTGACTGCTTACTAATAAAAAACACACATTGTTAAGATCCAGGGAAATTCTTAGTAACATGATGCACCACCGTTTTGAACAACAACATTAGGCAAAGGGAAAAAAGGGAACAGGAAAGAATGAGTCAGTCACAGGAACAAAACAAAAACCCAACCCAAAAAAATAACCCAACCCCTGACAATGCAATCACTGGAAGGGAATCAGCACCCCCTCGCCATAAATATTAATTAATTTTATATGTGCAAGTGTGTGTATTACTATAGTGCAAATAGCTCTGCATTGATCACGGAGCAGCCAGCCCGAAGGGGACTGCCCCCAGGTGACACAGGGACTAGTTAAGGACAGACAAGAATCAACACGGATTTAAAACAAACAAATAAAAAAAGCAACCCAACCACTGGGAAACACCAAAAAAGAAATCCCAGGTACTGCCTCCGACTCAGCGCAGGCAGGACTGGACAGTGCTGGTGCTTAACGCACCGTGCGCAGCAGCATCCCCCATGGCTGGGCAAGGGCAGGACAGGGCCTTTGCTCCCTGCCTGCTGCTGGAGCAGCCTGGCATGGTGCAGAGAGGATGCGGATAGGGAGGGGGACGTGGGACAGGCATGCTCTGGTCAGAGCTGTGGGGTGTAAGGGGAGAGCACAGCAGGACACGGGTGCAGCGAGAGGATCGCTGACCTTCAAGACCGGTCCTGTGGCTGCAGGGCAGTACTGCTGGTTAAACCTTTCAATGGACGCAATAGTGAGTCCAGCAGCGTCCCCAGGCACCCGCAACACCTCTCACCCATCGCTGCCTTCAGCTTGACCTCTGGCTCTGCAGCTGTACCAATCCCATGCTGTACTGAGGGGCTGTGCTCTGGGCATTTCTCCATTAACACATCCTCCCTCCCTCCCTCCCAGCACCACCACCCAGCACCACACAGCCAGCTCCCCCTGCACAGCCCGGCACAGTGCGACAGGCTTGCCTCCACCCATGGGCAAGCACGCAGGAGGGGACAGTGTTTTTGAAGAGGTTAAAGGAGACAGAGCCTCCTCCGTGCTACACAGGGGACAGACGGGAGGCTTGTCTTGTCCCCTCCAGCTAGACACAAAGTGCTTCTAAGGGCAACCACAGCGCATCCTAATTAACCCAGTGAAGGGTTTGGATCTAAGCTATTTGACAGCCTCCTGTTAAACCACGAGCAAACCACCTAACAATACATGTTGACATGCGGGCGAAGACCATGAAGCAGTGTCCTGATGGGTGTGAGCATTGGGCATGGAAGAGAGGTGCAGGGAGGGAGCACGGTGCCGTCTGGGGACAGCATCCCGCTCCTCCTCCGCCAGCCCAATCCCCAACACCCATCTCCACCCATCCAGGCTTCCTCCTGCTTTTTAGGCTTTTTTTTTTCTGTATAGATGGCAATGAAGGCTGGAGAGTGGAAGCGTCACATGCACACACGCACTCACACACAGACCTGTGCTGGCGCTGCAGCAGCACGCAATGCACACGCACCACTTGTGGTCCCGACGGCGTAAGGTACAACACCATCCTCTCCCCCCTCCCCAGTGAAAAGTTTCTTACATTTATACATTGTTTAAGACACGCTGATATATAAATTATTGTCTCTATGTATACTATGTATAGGCAGCAGGGCCAGTCCATGATGAAGGGCACCAGTGGAGGCTTCTGCTCATTTCCCTCTGTCCTCTGTGTAGTGCTGGAAGCGAGTGAAGCTCATGAAGACTTGCTCCAGGGATATCTGGCTCACTGAATAGTCTTCCAAGCGATACTTCTCTTTGGCTTTCTCCAAGGCCCCGAAGACCTGCAAGGGACAGCATGGCAATTATTGCAGGGTACCTTGGCTGCAGGAGAACCCTGCAGGTTGCGACTGAGAAAGCAGAGGAAGCTTCTTCCTCCAGGGAGACCCAGGGGAAGTAAAACCTTCCCCAGCAGGAGGGCAGTGGGAAGCCAGGAGATGGATTATTTAGCAGAGTACCTGACCTAATTTGAAAATATATGTTGTGTATATATATCTTTTACATATATATATGATACATACATACGTACATATATATATATACACACACACACACGTATGGGGTTTTATATATATCCCTGGGCTGGGATTCCAGCCCAAGGTTTCTGCCTAATACATCATATATGTATCTAATATATAAAAAACTGTAAGTGTACTATATATACATTATACATAACTATCTGTTATGTATACAGATAGTTTTTATATATATATATATTTTTTTATATATATACACACTATATATATAGTTTTTACATAATCTGTATAATATGTACTCTAGTATATATACTTTATACTGCATACTATACCATACACTCTATATAGACTATATAGAGCATATAGAGTATATATAGTATACAGATATATAAAAACCCCTATATATATATATACTCGTATACTATATATGAAAACTATCTGTATACTATATACCTGTATATATCTGTATACTATGTATTTTTATATAGAGATAGTATATAACTATAACTATCTGTCTACAGTATATGTAGACAGTATAACAACATACTCACTCTATATATGTTTTTTTATATGTATATCCCTGGGCTGGGATCCAACATGGTCCATGGCTCATTAAAGCCAATGCTCATAGTCTCGGGTGGGACAGCACCGGTGCCTGCGTGCGGCAGCACCAGAAGCCGGGGTGCAAGGCACTTCCTCGGGCTGAGGGTCAGCAGCAGGGAGCAGAGAGGTGCTGGTGGGTCAATGCTGTGTCCTCCAGCACCATGTTCCCAGCAGGGAGATGCAGGGTGGGAAGGATGCAACTACCGAACGCATCCCTTCAGCAGCCTCCAGAGCCTTCATGAAATATTTTGAGATGTACAAACAAAGGCAAAATCAGCTCTTGCTCCCCAGGGAGACCCTGCTTTCCCTCTGGAGGGCTGCAGTCAAGGGCAGCCAGTTCAGGGGGGTGGGATGGAGCAGTCCCAGCTCAGCACGCACAGGGCATCCTGGGTGCTCACACACTGACCATACAAGGAGGTGACCTGTTTGGGCCAGGATGTGGGAAAGGGTCAAGCAGAAAAACACTTTTTAATTAGCTTGGTTTTTATATATGACCTGGATTTTGGACAGAGAGTGGGTCTGGAAGAAAAGGAAGATGAGCTGAGTGTGAAAGCAAAGCATGAAGAGCATGCGAAGGGGCAGGAATAGGACTGCCCCTCCAGCCTCCTCCTGCAAAGGGGTGGGACGTGCTCCAGCATCCCCTTACCTGTGCCCAGCTGAGGTTCTTGTTGGTCAAGTGATAATGTACCATGCCCTGGTGCTCGTGTTTCAGGACACTGCCTGGGAGAGACAAACAAGGAGAGGCTCTGAGTTAGGAAACTCACTGAAGCTCACAAGCAGCACCCAGCCCTCCCCCCGGAGGGCAACTGCTCCAGCTGCTAGCTCACAGTACCTGGGAAAGTCTTTTCCACAAAGGCCTTGAAGGCCTGCAGCTCGCCCTCCTCCTCACTCTGCGTTTTGGCCAGCAAGGTGTAGCCACTGCCAAACTTGCTTTTCAGGTGCTGGGGGCTGCCCAGGCATTTGAACTGCCCGTTCACCATGATGGCCAGACGTGTGCACAGGGCCTCGCACTCCTCCATGCTGCAGGACAGAAGAAGACTTGTTCAGCAGGGCAGGAGCACCAAGACAGAACAGCAGAAGCTTCTAGGAAGGGGCTGGAGGTGGATTCTCTCCTCTCCAGTCTTTCGGAGGAGGGAGATTTGGGTAAAGCCAGCCACTGCTGGCTGCAGGAGTGCCCACCCACCAGGTTCTGGAGGTGGGTCCCATCCCCTGGACCCCACCACCCTCCTGGCCACTCCTGATCTCCCAGGCCAAGCCCTGCCCAGACAAGTGTCACCTGTGGGAGGTGAAGATGATGGATTTGCCACATTCCCGTGTCCGCGTCACTGCATCCCAAAGCAAACGTCGGGCCACAGGGTCCATGCCAGTGGAGGGTTCATCCAGGAAGATCACGGGGGGACCACCAATGAGGGCAATGCCAGCGCTCAGCTTCCGCTTGTTACCACCGCTGCGGAAGGAGATGGGAATGGGGACAGAGACTCAATATGAGCACAGGGAGAGCCCCACAAGACAAGGGGCAGAGGGAATGGGGTGTCTCCATATCTCCTTCTCACCTGTAGGTCCTCACGAGCTTGTCGGCATGGGGCTCCAAGAGCAGCCCTCTCAGCATGTTCTCCACGCAGCTGCCGATGTAGCGCTCGGGGATGCCCCGCAGCCGGGCGTACATGCTCAGGGTCTCGCGGCCCGTCATGTGGTCCAGGAGGGCATCAAACTGCGGGCAGTAGCCGATCCGCTGCTGGACCTTGGGGCAAGAGGAACCCAACGGGGATTAGCTCACAGACAGGTCTCTGCAAGAAGGTGTCCAAGCCAGAAGGTGCCTTGGCACCCACAGGACTTTGCTGCACCTCTGCAAGGCTTTTGCTCAAAGCAATGGGGACTGAGCTGCAGCTCCAAAACTGCAGGTGAAATGAGAGGGAAATTCCCCCTCACTGGAGCAGCCAGTCTGGCAGGGATGGACGCACACAGCGCACCTCGGAATGGCAACTGTGTGGTCTCACGCTGTGTCTCCCAAGCTGGTTCCTCATTGTGAGGGGCCATTTCAGGTGGGCCAGGCTCTCAGGAGAAGGAAAGCATTGGAAGGTCTGTACCTTCCCCATACGCTGGTCTCCTCTGGGGATAATAGCCCAACAGAAGGCAGAGCCCCAGGGGAAGAAGCAAGCAGGACCATGCTTTCAGGACAGACCCTCCCCATGTTATCCTTGCCTGACGTTGTCTGGGGTTGACAGTGGTAGAGGTATCCAGGGATTGAACTAAATACCTGACCCCTGCTCACCTCTTGCTTTTCCAAAGGGAGTGGGCAATTCCCAGCAAGGAGACCTCTAGCAGGGGTCTGGAAAGGTTTGACCCGTTCGTTTTAGAGAGACCATCCTCCGACTGTGATCACTAACTCACATTTTTCATGTTGCCAGTTACGGAGCTAAACCCTTTGATGAAGTGTTTGCCACCCTCTCAAGGTTTGGCTTCCATTTGTTTCACATCTGTCATTGCAGTGGAGAGGGGACTGCTTCCACACAGCCAGATAACAGAGAGCTGGGCCAGACAAGGACACAATGTCCCTGGGATATTTCCTCTACCCCTGGCAACTGCAACTGTGTCCTCCTCAGAGGCCACTTGCAAGGTGGCCCAGCCCAAGCAGACACAGGACTGTTTGTAATGCTGCCCTCTGCCCCTGCAGCCCTTGGTACCTTCTTGATGTTGGCCAGAATGCTGTGGCCATCCACAAAGGCATCCCCTGATGTGATGCTCTCATCACCAGTCAGCATCTTGAAGGTGGTGGTTTTGCCTGCTCCATTGAAGCCAAGAAGGCCAAAGCATTCCCCTTTGCTGACCGCTAAGGAGATCCTGTCCACTGCCAGCAGGGACTCCCGGCTGTCATAGACCTGGTGGAGACCAACACACAAGCCATGCCATACCGATGGCACAGCACGGCAAGCAGTGGCTTTACCAGCCCTGTGAGGATCACAGCTCAGCTGGCAGCAGGATGCTCAGGAACGGCCACACTCTCCTCACCTTGGTGAGCTCCTTGATGACCAGAGGGCTGCTGAGAGATGACAGCAGTTCTGGTGGCGACTCCAAAACCTTCTTCCTCTCATCTGCCACGTCCCGGTCCTCCGGCAGCACAGACACTCTGTTCAGCAGTGCCACCTAAACACAGGGGACAAAAAACACTCTTTGCCACCTGGCTGCTATGGGACAAATGGGTTCCTCCAACCTGGGCAGGATCCACCCCTTCAATCAGCCACCTCTGGGGATGCCTCACTCCCTTTGCCAACCCATACACTCAACAGGATTGGTCCCTCCAAGCAACCTCCTCCAGGGATGCTCCCTGGGAAGATGATTTAGGTGAAGAGGGCCTGTCTCCAGCTCGCAGGGACTCCTGGGCTTGGCATCGGTACATCTCCCTCCCACATGCTTCAGCTCACCCATTTCCGCCGCCTGCAGATGCCACAGACCAAAGTTCTCAGTCTCCAGAGAAGGTTTGTCTCGATGAGGAAAAGGAGGAAGAGGAAGGAGAAACCCTGGATGGTCAAGGAGGTCAGGTATCGTCCGATCCCAGGTGTCTCCCAGGAAAAGTAGTTCATCTGATAACTGATATCTGAGCAGGGATGGAACAAAATCAAGACTTGGATCAATCTACACTCTGGGGAAGGGCAGATAAGCTCCAGAGAAAGCTGTGAGCCCAAAGCTTTGCCAGGCTCATCTCCATCCCAGCCCACACTGGCTCCCTGCCCACAGCTCTTTCCAACGCCTCCCACAAGAGGATTCAGGTCTGGAGGGGATCTGGCAGAAGATGCCCAGTGGAGGCATGAAGAGGAGATCAAGTCACTCTTGGGACTGGGATTTCTTTACTTGTCTATGAAACTTTCCCTAGCCCACATCCTCCTCCAAATCATTAGTAAGGAAAAGATTCCTTAATTAGATCACCTATGAGCGTCAAACGGTGCCCATTTTTTTCTTTAAAATGGTACCTGGAGCTACTGCCCAGGTTGGGTTAGAGGCCCCATGATACTGCCCAGCTCCACCACCCACACCACAGAGACCCCCCCAGTGCAGCTATGGTGGGATGGCCAGGATGGGCAGGTGAGGACCAACACAGAGACTAACTGAATGCCTTGCAGATGAAGATGGCTTCAACGGAGGAAGTACAAAACTGAATGAATTCGTAGTTCTGGTAGAAGTCACTGATACATTGGCCCAAGCAGTAATTGGGTAAGATGAGAAAGACTTCATCCAGGGTTTTGGAGAGGTCCACCAAGCCCAGCTCTGAAAGAGGAGCACAGGAGGATCAACAGATTTGAGTTAGCTGGTTTTAGAGAAAGACACTGATACTTCCAAGTTCAGAAGGAAAACCAACAAATTTTGTCATGTTTAATGGGTGAGAATGGACTGTCACTTTTTTTGCTAGTGTGGGGACAGCCCTGGCGTGAAAGAGTCCCCTTGGGGGCTGGATCTTCTTGGTGACAGCAGGGTGCAGTGCTGAGCAGGCATGGAGGGCAGCGACCCACCTGGGATGCTCATGATGGTGACCGCAAGGAAGGTGGCTGTGCCTGAGAGGATGTTGAAGATAGTGAGACGAGTGTAGGCCGTGGCTGCCACGGAGAAGAAGAAGCTGAGGAGGTACATGAGGGGGATGATGGCCCAGCCATAAAGGAGGAAGATCAGCATCACATCAACAAGGTGGCTGTCTTGGGTGAAGGCTTGCACATCAAAGGCTTGGAATATCACCTGGGGCACAGCAATGTGAGGAGAATGCACTTTTGTCTTGACCACAAGCAATGTGTCCTCGTCTCAACGGCCCAGGCAGCAAGGTAATAGCAGCACCGCACTGACCCAGATAACCCCTCACAGATGGTTCCTAGCAGCAGCCCATGCCCATCCCCAAGGGAAGCCCTCTTTCTGCAGACTGGGATATAGAAGGGCAGATCTGGGGAATTCCTCTCCATGCTCCCATGTGTTTGAGATTTTCTGGTGCCCACACCCTCTGGTGCCAGAGGCTGCAGTCAGGTGACCCAGCTGGTTGGCCACAGCCCAGCTCCCAGCAGGACCAAGGGACAGCTTTCTTGCTGGTCCTTTCTATTAACTGAGACAATGCCAGCGGCCTCATAGACAATGCCAGCGGCCTCATCCTTTTCCCTGCACCTACATACATCCCAGCTCTCCCAGAGGAGCAACACCCAGAGCTCCCACCCAAGGGGAAGACTGAAGGGTATCAGTGTCAGGAGTGACTTACCAGCATCAGAGCACAAGGGATGAGGAAGTTGATGATGTCCCAGAGCAGGGCAGAAAGCCAGAAATTGACCACGTAGACACCGCTGACAAACTGGACGTGCTTGGCTTTGATGGCCTGTTCGCTGACCAGCAGCAGAGCGAAGGTGCTGGCAAGTGAGGCCATACCATACAGCAAGTTGATGGCAATGGCAAACCCGGTCTGGCCTCTACAGGGAGAGCAGTGGGGCAGGTTAGGACAGGGACAGCTCAACAAACCAATGCTGAGACTACATGGGGACAGTACACCCACACCATGCTTCTTGTGGAGGCTACACTCATGCAGCAAGCCAGCATGCAGAACAAACACACCACAATAAAAGCGCACCTCAGTAAGATGAGCATCTCCCCCACACAGTCCACCTAGCACACCACAAACATCCACTCTGCCTTTGTGAGGTCCCATGCATGTCCCCTCTGGTACAGGTGAAGTTGAGAGACCCTGGATGTGGGATTTTGTGAAGTGTACAGCCATACAGCCCCCTCTGCTCTGTCACCTGGGGAAAACCAGCCCCAACCAGTATCTACAGGGGAATACCCAACCACTGAGATATGTGCGTGGGGTGACGTGGCTGCCAGGCTCAGGCAGGTAAGTCATCTACACAGCTTTGTTCTCCTGACCTCCTGAGTACAATCACAGCTACATTTGGGTCTGAGAAGCTCCAGCCTGGCTCCTCCACTGATGCCAGTACAACCAAGCCAATCTGCACCCATGGAAGTCACAAGCCCCAGCAGGAAAGCAAGCGCTGTGACATCAGACGTACTCCATGAGCTGGTCTTTGGCCTTCTCGGTGATGTTGCGGGGCTGAGGGTAGTTGGTGACTGTGATGGAGGCATTGGGGCCCGCCAGTACCCTGAAGACAGCGTTGTCGGCCAGCATAAGGGCTGTGGCGGGTGAGTGATATGCCTGGTTGTTGAAGAGCGCAGTGACCACCGTGCGGTTCCCAGCTCCTTCAAAGGAGGCAGCTGCGATGTAGTGCTCATTGAAGGCTCCCCCTTCCTCAGAAGCTCTTGAGATGAGATACTCCTCCAGGCCACCTGCCAAACACCACGGCTGTTATGAGCAGGCTCCATCACATCAGAGCTAACTGGGGCCAAATGGAAAAGACCCCAAGCAGCCCCAGCCCTGGTGGCCCACCCTAGCCCCAATGATGACCACAAACACAGGGTTATGGAGAACACAGCTCTGCTTGGGTGAGGAGTCGTCCTGCCAACTGTGGGGCTCTCCCGTGCAGGAGAGGATACAAGGGGATACGTCAGGTATGCTGCAGCTGGGACCCGAGCCACCCACACCAAGGGCCCTGGCAAGAGAAGCCCGTGGCTCCTGCACACCCCACCAGGCATCGCCTGCTCCACAGGTGCTCCGGAACCCTCACCCAGCACCTCCAGCGGTGACTGATGCTGGGAGTCCAGCAGCTCCACGTACTGCTCTGCCAACCTCTGCGACAGACCCGAGGCGGCCGAGATGCAGAAAGGCACGATGGTCTGGCCATAGGGCTCCAGCGTCAGCCTCAGCAGGGAGGAGTCCCTGGGTCCTGGGAAGGTCTTGGCCACGACGAGGGCAAAGGCAGTGAAGATCAGAGGTACAAGGAACTGTGCTGCCACCATCTTCCAGTTGCGCCAGCTGTACATGGCTCGCTTCATGAACATGGCGTAGAACTGCTGGCAGCACAGGTAGAACTGGGAGGGGAGAAGTCAGGTCAATGTGAGCCCTGCCAGCTGCAGACAGCCCCGACAGCCACATCACCCCATGCAGCTGATGGGGGGAATGACCTCTCCCCATCCTGCATGTAGCCCATGAGCCTGCGGCAGAGCCTGCTCTCCAGCCAAGCCTGTAAAGGAATTAGCAGGGCAGCTGCTTGACTCCAGCACAGCAGGTCAGCCCACCAAATGCCACTGCTTCCCAACAGGATGCAGTCACTTTGGGATCTCAGGTGTTAAAAGCAGCTTCAGCCATGACCTTTACCTTCCTCCACCTCTCAGCATTTGAAGTTCACAAATAGGATTACTGCAACACGGCTGCCTGCCAAAGTGACTGGGCTGAGACACCTGGGAACTCCCAGCCTGGCACATGCAAGCACCTTCTCTGCATTTTAAACCCATAAACATCTTTCTCCCCTTCTGCCTTTGAGACATGCCCTTGAGGAACACGGGGAAACTTATCACAGGCACATAGGCAGTGGACCATGAAGGACTGCCAGGGATCTGAAACACAAGCCGAGCAAGGGAAAGATGATGTTTTTTCTCAGCTTCCTGCAGGAAATCCCAAATAATGTCGCAACAGCAGGTGAAAACCACTTTAGATCACCTGGGACGCCTTCAAAAGCATCTCTGTAGACTTCAAGATTAACATGAAGAGGATGGCAGTGACCAACCCCAACAACCCTAAAAATAATTTGCCCTAAAGATGCAGATTCCAGTTTGATCTTCCAAACCACATGCAATGAGACTAGCCATGGGGGAGGCTCCACCTGGTAACACTGCTCCAGAAACCCCCTTCACATGCCCTCTCCCCGTTCCTGCTGCACTGACACCCCCAGCACTCACCCCGGTGTTGAGCTTGATGCTGGAGCAGTCCTCTGTAATGAGTGCCCCGCTGTCATCTGTCATATCTGTCATGCCGCTCAGGCTGCTGGAGTCATCCATGGCCCAGTCATTGGAGCGTCTCTCGTGCTGGTACTGGAGAGCAGGCAGCTGGATGGCCTGGATATCCATGCTGGAGTCAACCAGCTTCCCAACCCTGCACCAGGAGGGAAAGCGAGTGATGAAATACAGACCCAGACAGGATCAAGCTGTTCTGAGCTGGGGAAGCCAAACCCAAGAGACAAACCCCAACACATGCCCCGGAGAGCTGTGTAGGACACCACCATCACTGAAACACATGGGGACTGGTCATCACCAGATGACACCCCACCAGGGCCAGCCTCCCTCCTGCCTACCTCAGGAAGACTTCCTCCATGGTGGTGACCGAGGCGCCGTAGCTGGCAATGCCCAGCTCCTCCCGCTTCTGCTCCAGCTCTGTGAACAGTGCCTCAAACCTGAACGGAGAAGTGAGGTATTAGATGTTGATGCTTGTGAGAGGCGGCACTCAGAGGTTAAGACCCTCTGGGCATTGGTCCTGCAGCTGGTCTGAGTCCTGCAGCCAGCTCCCGTGATGCCTGCAACACTAAGCACCCCAAAAGCAGCTTTTGGGCTCCATCTTCTGCTCTTTCGTGCAACAGGCAGCTTCAGCTATCCATATATTTGATTTCAGAGCCAAACCAGCCTGCCTCATTTGTGCCACCCTCCACACTGCAGCCAACACCAGCTATCAGCAACCAGTCTGTCCCATGCAGTTGCTGCACGGGCAGTGACACAGTGGGCATGGGGGCACAAGAGCGATGCACTTGCAGACACAGGGGAGGACGGCGGTGAAAGAAGGAACTGAACCCGATTTTCCAAGATCAGTGCTGATGCAGAAGCAGCTCCCCTTTCCAGCAAGCCTGTGACGACAGTATGTGCCCCAGTGTGTGCAAGACAAGGGGACCCACCACAGGGAGGGCAAGCAGGGGACGATGATGTTACCTGTGCGTGCTCTCCTTGGGCAGGATGAAGGACAGCTCTGCCCCAGCATTACTCTCCATGGTGGCATTGGGCACATACTGACAGATGAGGCGGGAGATCTCCCCCAGGTTACAGTAGGGCTCCTTCACCATCACCATGTGATATCCTGCCCCTGAGCAGAGCCACAAGAGAAGGGAGAGGAGGGTAAATCACAGCCCAGCCTGGCCCTGGGGTGCTGGATCAGAGAGGGATGCTAAGGCACTGCAAAGCATTGATGACTTTGCCTGGGCTATGGACACGATGCAGAAGCAAGTGTAGGGATGGGCCTCAGAAGAGGCAGAGCTGCGCAACGGGGAGCAAGCAGCCATCAGACAAGGAGCATTGATTCCCCTTCCCTGCCCTATATCCCCCTCCTGCTCCTCCCTGGCAAGGAGAAGACATCAAGCATGGCCTGCCTGCTCCTCCCTTACCGTATTTACGCTTGAGGAAGAGTGAGGAGCCGCAGCACTGCAGCTCCCCCTTGGCCATGATAGCTATGCGGTCCCCCAGCAGGTCAGCCTCATCCATGAAGTGGGTGGTCAGCAGGATGGTGCGGTTGCTCCTCTGCTGCTGCAGGAGGTCCCACGTGGCCCTGCGAGAGGCTGGGTCCATCCCTGATGTCGGCTCATCCAGCATCACCACCTGCACACAGGAGATAGGTGCTGGTCAGAAAGGGCTGGGAGAGGCACAGCAGCACAGGAGGGGGCAACCCCAGGGCCCAGAAGGAGCCTTGACCTCGCAACATGCATGCAATGATCTTGCTTGGGGGAGCAGCTACCAGGCAACAGAGCTGCACTGCAGCCTCAGGGCGTCATCCTCAGAGTTGTCCTCCTTTGTGGGGGTGCTCCTGCCCACTCCTCACTGTCCCTGCATCTCCCACTGGCTCACCACGGGTGAGGAACAACCTTAGAGCCACTAGAAGGACCTACGTTGGCCCCAGGGAGAAAGGTTCCAGGTGAGCCCCACCGAAGATGCTTGCCTTGGAGTCCCCAATAAGGGCGATGCCAATGGAGAGCTTGCGCTTCATGCCGCCGGAGAGCGCCTTGGTCAGAGAGTGGCGCTTGTCCTCCAGGTTGAGGATCCTCAGGATGTGGTTGATCTCCTCAGGGCACTTGGAGGGTGGGTACCCCTTCAGCTGCCAGACAGGGGGAAGGGAGGGTTAAGCCTGCCTGCAGGGGGAAGTGAATCTGGCAAAGACCCTTCCCACCACATCAGCCACCACCTGCTAAACCCCACCACACTCCCTCCTCCACATCCAGGCAGGAAAGTGGGAAAGCAGAGAGAAGGACTCCTGCCCAACCCTGATGGAGTTGGCACAGTTGGCATGGGGGTTTCCACGGAGTCATGCTGCCTGCAACCACTCCACTCCTCCATCAGCCAAGCTGGGAGCTCCTGCCTGGAGATGAGGTGGAAAGAGGAGGCAAGGGCTGTTCTGCTTATGATAGAATCATAGAATGGTTTTGGTTGGAAGGGACCTTTAGAGGTCATCTAGTCCACCCCCACCTGCAATGAGCAGGGACATCTTCAACTAGACCAAGTTGCCCAGAGCCCCGTCCAACCTGACCTCGAACGTTTCCAGGGATGGGGCATCTATCACATCTCTGGGCAACCGGGTCCAGTGTTTTACCACCCTCATCATAAAAAATTTCTTCCTTATATCTAGTCTGAATCTACCCTCTTTTGGTTAAAAACCATTAACCCTTGTCTTATTGCTACAGGCCCTACTAAAAAGTCTGTCCCCATCTTTCTTATAAGCCCCCTTTAAGTATTGAAAGACCACAATAAGGTCTTCCCAGAGCCTTCTCCAGGCTGAACTACCCCAACTCTCTCAGCCTTTCCTCATAGGAGAGGTGTTCCACCCTCTGATCACTTTTGTGGCCCTCCCTCTGGACCCACTTGATGGATCTCACCATGCTTTCACAGCCTCAGGAAAGTCACAGGGTGGCTGCAGGGTGCCTCCCCCAGGGCTGGCTCCCTGGGGCCCGGCGGCACTCCCCCCAAGCATCATGCTCACCCCTGCATAGAAGCGGAGGTGCTCTTCCACCGTCATGTTGTCGAAGAGGACATCATGCTGGGGACACAGGCCCAGGCTGCGGCGGATCAGGACCATGTCTTGGGAGATCTCGTAGCCGTTGATGTATGCCTGCCCGCCCGTTGGAGAGTGCAGACCTGGGAGGAGCGAGACACAGTGGCCTCGGCTCAGGGTTGAGGATAACCCCAGGCGGCAAAGAGCTGGCAGACAAGTGGGGGTCCTGCCGAGCACCCCCCACCCTGCAGCTTTCTGCCAAAAGTCAGAGCAAGCCATCTCTTGCTGGAGCCGGGGCACAGCAGCTTTCTCCTCCCGCCCACAAGGTGGGCTGCATGGCATCCATAGGTGGGAGGTGGAGCTGGCAGTGCTGCCAGAGCAGGCAGGCAAGGAGTGAAGTGGGCAGGTAAGCCTGGTAGAGTTCCAGGCAAGGCCAGAACAGACCTCCAGGGAAGGTTCCGTGAGCTCAGCAGCTCAGGAATGAAGATGACCGGTTCTTGGCCCATGCCCTCCCTGCCTTATCATGACAAAGCCTGCAGAGACGCATCTTGCAGCGGGTCCTTCCTCTTCTCAGGACTCTCCAACACAAAGACTGGCTGTCATTACCCCCACCAGCCGATCCCACTTTTGTGGAGGGCTGAGCAGGGACCCCCACGCTCCCTCCATCTCCCCAGGCAGCAACGTGCCTCTCAATACCTCAGCATCCCTGGCCAACAGCTCAGTGAACCAAAGGCGCTCCAGGGAAGAGCAAAAAACCCTCCCCAACCTCAGAGATGGGGTTCAGCTCCCCTTTGCAAGCCAAGGCATCAGCCCTTCCCTGCTCCATGCCAGCCCCACAGCAGGATTCGGCTCCTACCTGTGAGCATGGACAGAGTGGTGGTCTTCCCAGCACCATTGTGTCCCAACAGGACGGTGATCTGCCCTTCGTACATGTTCACCGTTAAGTCCTTCACTGCCTCTTTCATCTTGTTTCCCACTTTGAAGACCTGTGGAGATCACATTAACGAGTTGATGCTGCACTTGAGGGAAGTGCTCTCAGATCTGCCCCCTCCGTTCCACCTGGCAGTCAAAGCCCGTGATGCTCACATGCTGTTGGCATTAGACAACAGGTCTAATTCAGGTTAAATATAGATGTCACTGCACCTGCAAGTACCTAACACTTCAGCCCACAATAAAATGCAGCCAGCTCTGTGGAAGAGCCTTACCTGCTTTACAGCAGCCAAGCAGCACAGCCCTGGCTGAGGAGGGCAGGAAAATGATAAGGAAGCTGCCTGCAGGCAGCAGTCTTTACAAAAACAACCTTATGATGTGTTTGTGCTGTGCTGGGCAGTCGGTACCTTGGAAAGGTGCTTTATTTTGATTCCTGACACGAGGTCGGCAGGTTCCTCCTCAATGTACTGACTCTTCAGGGCTTTCTCAGGGTCCTCCTCCTCTTCCTTCTCTTTTCCCACGACAGTCCTGGGGCGCCCGCACCAGTATGAGGGCTAATGGAAGAAGGCAAAGAGAGAAACTCAGGCACAGGCAGAGACCATCTCTTCTCCCCAGCCTCATCCACCCTCCTCCTCCCATGCAGATGCCTCCCATGGATCTGCAAGAGCACTCTCTTTGGCCTGAGAATTGCCAACCAGCACATCTTCAGCAGGCAGGTCAGCCAGAGGTTGAAACTGCTCCTCCTGCCCTGCTGCCTTCCCCTGGTTCTCCCTCAAAGCAGGATCGCCTGTGGTTACACAGGCAGCTTTTACCCATCTTCATTCCCATAGAAAAGGTCAGTACTTCAATGAGAAGCAAAATTGCTCAGGCAGAAGCACTCTGCCCAGAAGAGCCCACGCAATGGAGAATTACCCCCTCCAAAAACCTTGACACACACTAAACAAAAAAGCCTGGGGTCCAGCTACTGCAGTTATGGCCTTTTTTTGACCAGGCTCTCCAGAAATGAAAATAAGTGTTTGAGACCTTAAATCCCTGTGGAAATAGCAATTCAACAACTCCTGGATCGAAAATCAGCATCCTGCTGTGGCTTTTGGCAGACAGCTGTATCTTTGCTACCCTGGTCTAGCTGCAAGAGGGAGTGGAATGTGGAGAGAAACCATACTGGGAAAAGGAACTTAGAGGGGAGGAGGAAAAACATCCCAATCAAATAACAAGGGATACGGTCACAGGATCAAAACTGATTGTGTTGCTGTGGCTTAACAAATCCTTAGCAGCCAGCTGAGCTGCAGTAACCACCACACCTACAGCTGCTGAAGACGATGCCAAGCATTTGACTTGGCAGAGCGAGGGCAGCTCAGTTGAGAGGGTGACAGTCATCACCCATCATCACCCCAGTACTAGCACCTGGGGGCTGGCAGCAGAATGCAGACTGCCCAGGTCCACCCGGATGGCAGCGCTTGGGGAGTTTCAAATGACTGGATCTGGTTGCTTGCACCTGGGGCTTCTCTCCAATGCCTTCGCTTGGGGCTTGGAGACACTTAACAACACCCTGCACGCCAACAAGTGTCAGGACAAAGATCGAAAGGCAAGATGACCTTCATATTCAGTAAAGAAATACAGCTGCATCAGCCTTTACTGAGGACACGCTGCAGGCCCCTTGATTTTGGAAGCCAGATGGTGCCACCCTTGTACGTCAGCCTAGCCCACTGCATAGCACAGAAGGGGGAACCATCCCTGAGAGATGCCTGTCAAGACAGCCGGAAGGGGTGCATAAGCAGTGCTCACCGTCAAGAAGAAGTACCATGGCTGAGGCACGCCGTACTCCCCTGGAAAGACGGCCTCCACATACCAGGCCACCACGCCGTAGAGCACCGAGTCCAGGAGCAGCATCCCCAGCACTTGGGCTAAAGTAAAGTTGTCATCCACACTGATGGGCTTCATGAGGTCCCTCCACTGAATGCCAGTCCCTGCAATGCACACAGGGCACTGTCTACCTTTGCATCTCGGGAAAGACAAAGTGCTCTTCAAGACTGTCAGATAGCATCCCTGTCCTAATTCACTGCTCAGTAACGAGGAGCACATGCACGGCTCTACAATCCCTTCTATAAATGGAGGGAAAAGACACAGCAGAAAGTGCACTGACATCTCAAGGCTCCCCATCCCACCACAATTCTTCCATCACATCTTCTGCAACTGCCCTGGGAAGCAGCAAACTCTTCTCCAGCCATTGTTCTTCCATCACCCCAGCCACCTTCTTAGTGCCACTACTTTGCAATAGCATGGCTGCTGCTGGAATCAACAGCAAATTCTTATTAACATAGAAATTAAAAATATATTTTGGGAAGGAGGAAATGCAATGGATTCTCATCCTTTAGAACAGAATTTGCTTGGCAATTAAAGCGATAATGGCATTTTGCACAACCCAGACTGCCAGGGGCATGGGTTCAGAGGGGCAGAGCCCTGGTGCTGATAAGACCTGTGCAATCAATCAGCAGTTAGCCATCCTGCTCTCGTTAGGAGCAAGAAAGTGCTTCTCCCTGACTTCTTCCCACCCCTTCACACCACATGCAAGCCGGTCCCAACCCACCATGAAAAAAGGCTGGCTCCTCTCCCGAGGGACAGGAGGCACTTACCTTTTCCTTCAAACATGCCTATAAGCTGTGCCCCCATGGCCATGGCCACATTGGAGATGAGGCAGGATGACAGCTTCTGGCTGTGGGACATCAGGTCATAGCGGGGCGAGATGAAGAAGTAAGGGATGTAGGAGAAAAAGTAGAGGAAGCCACCAGCGGCAGCCGCAACATTTGCTGCCAGCACAGAGAAAAGCAGGAGGGAAAATGTCAGTAATACAGTGATATCACTGAGTATTTCTCACCAGCTTTCCATCCACGGAGATTCAAGCCTTTTGCACAAGGGTGGTTACGGCGGGGCAGGATGAGGACTTGCTCAAGTTCCATGGCAAGTCAGGAGCAGCACCAGACCCCAACCCCGACCCCGTAGTGGGCATCTGCAGAAGCACCCTGCCCATCCCAGACCAGAGCATCCTGGGGCCAAGACAGCCAGATGATACCCTAATGCATGAGCTTGTCTGGTTTGGGAAGCAACAGTACACACATCCTTTCCCACGCACTGTGGGGAAAACACAGCCAAAAAGGGAAGAAAAGCCCCCTCTCTGCACGTCAAAGCACGTTATCCAACAGAGCCCTGAGCAACCTCACATAACTCTGAGGCTGGCCCCGCTTTGAGCAGGATGGACTGATGACCTCCAGAGCTGCCTCTCAATCAAAACTAACCAAAGATTTTACAGCATGAGGCCCATAATGCCCCCCTCAGCCCCACAAGTCAGCAACACAAGGAGGCAGCCAGGGAGGGACTCACCTCTCGAGAAGAAGGTGCTCACCATGAAGTTGAAGGAGATGGAGGAGATGGAAAAGATGGCAAGGAAGGTGAACACCAGCGTGGGGTCACTGTTGGTGAGCACTGCTCCCTGTTCGCTCACCTACCGAGAAATTCTGGTTACACCCAGGGCTGGCGAAGCCGGCCATGGCTGCAGGCACATGTGGCCAGCTGAGACCTGATGTTCTCCACGGGTTAAAGACAAACTGAGAGATGGGTGAGAATGCCCAGGCCCTCCTAGACCACTCTAGATGGAAGAAATATGGGTTGCCCTTGTGTGACACAGGGTCTAAGAGGCAGGGGACACCTTGCTCAGCATCCAGGCAGCCACCTCCTGCTTCTCATGGTGTGGGTACAAGCAGAGAGGAGAGCTCAAGTCCCTCCAAGGGCATGCAGGGCTGCAGAAGTGTGGTGGTCCTGCTCTGATGGGACTGCCTGGGCCTCCCCAGTGCCCATGGGGCTCCCACTCCTCAGCCCCCTCCTGGGGAGGTCATCCCTGCCATGAAAGGCAGCTGGCGGGGGCAGCTCTGCCCACCCAGCTCTGGAAAAGGCCAACTGCAGCCTCCGTTACACACGTGGAGGAGCCCTGAGATACCACGATGTTCCAGCCCACGGCAGAGGATCCTTGTCATCCCTGTGCCTTGCCAACACAGAGCTTCTGGCCTCTGCAGAATGGTGGCCTGGGGAAAGACACTCACCTTGACACAGAAGAGCACCGTGACAAAAAACACGGACACCAGGAGGAAGAGGAAGAACATGAGGAACCAGGCGCTCCAGTGCAACCAGTTGCTGAGGCCCATCATGTGCATGTACTCCTGCAGGGAGGTCACACCATCACCCAGGGCTGCACCCACACTTCCCAGGCATGGCCAGGGGCAAGGTGGAGGCCCTGGTCAGGGTGGTGGTGGCTTTGCCCTGCAGCACTGGGGAGGGAGGTGGCAGCCCCAGGTCCCACCAAAGTAGTCCTGCGCAGACTTCAGCGCAGGTGTCCCCCACCTCCCTGGACAGGGGCTGCCACCGCCACAGGAGAACATCTCCCCAAAGAGCTGAGCTGAACCCAAAACCACAGCAGCTAATGCCGGCAGGGCCACCATGGTCGCCCAGGAGCGGGGCAGACGGCAGGACAACCCCACACCCAGGGGAAGCCAAGCCCTGCACACTCAGCCCTGCTGTTGCAACCACCACAGCAGCCGAGCTCCAACCACCCCCGCAACACAACTCACACAGGTTTCTACATTCAAAAGACAAAAATCTCGCTTCCTGCACCCTGAACTCTTGAATCTACAAAACTCCTCAATCCACAAATGCTGCCCTCTCTCCAAGCCACCTTGGAAACACCAAGCCTTTCGGTCCAGCAGCCTTGGCCACACAGCAAGGAAAGCTGAGCTGAGTCCTGGTGGCAGGATTAGCGACATTCCTCCCTGAGGCTTGCTAATCTGCTGCCATCCCCACCTCCTGCTTGCTGGCTCCAAACCCGATGGGGATTTTGTTCCTAATTTAAAGACAGCATCTGTTGGGAAACACCACAGAGGGAGAGGAGCACCCAGATGTCCCACCACTCACGTTACCTTCAGCTTCTTTTCCTTCTCATGCACAACAGCGCGGACGATGTTGAGCGAGGTGTAGGTGAAGCTGAGCATGAGCAGCAGGGGCAGCTGGTTCTGTATGGCGAGGAGGAAGAGGTCGTTGACGTACGCCGGGTAGGGGAAGCGCTGCACCACCACCGTGATGTTCTCCAGCAGGCTGGTGGAGCTGGCATTGGCATGGTACTGCATGATGGCTCTGTCCACTGCATGCTGCACTGCCAGGAAACCTTCTCGGATATAGCCTGCATGGCAAAAACAACATGGGGGAATAGAGACGGGTCTGGATTTTGAAGGGAGGCGTTGGCAGGAGAGAAACAGCCTTTGCGAGAGGGATTGCTTGGGAAGAAGAACAGGAAACAAAAAAAGAGCTTGTAGGAAAAGCAAAACAAACATCACTATCAACACACTCCTGCAGACACAGAGGGGCTTGGGAAGGATTTAAATCATGGCAATTTAAGTCTCATAATCATAATTTAAAAGCAGCTGGGAGGAAAACTCCATTTAAACTGCAGTCACCTTTCTGCAGGCATGGCTTTATTTTTGTAAGGGGGGAGATTCTCCATTGTCACTAACCACCACCAATGTCGCCGAGCTTGTATTTGGTCTCTCTTTTTTTGGTAAACCAATAGAATACGGGATACTACACAGGTTTTGGTGAGGAAGAATATATCCTGTTACTCACGCATTTGGCTTAAATTTTTGTGCATTAGAAAACAGTGAAAGATTTTTTAATTTTCAACTTATTTGTTTTTATGTGGGATCCCTGCCACATTACTTGAATGAAAATTCAAATTCTGCTTACAAAGCCCCAAATGAGCATTTTGAAAGTTAGCTGCTGAAAATGACCTAGACAGAGAAGGAAAAAGTAAAAATACGAGATGATGAACAATGTTTTATATTAACTAATTTACTAAACAAACACTATAGTGAGGGAATTGATCTGGGCCTCTGGTCATCCTGTCCTGCAGAACATTTGAACCAGCAGATATTGTCCTCTTGAGCTCAGGTTTATTTACACTGCATGAGCAAAAACCATTCGCTCGCTTTCTCAGCCTCTCAGTCTTTTCCCTGACATCACTATTGAACAATGGAAGGAGAAACCCAACCAAGGGAAACATCCCTTTGCAGCCACAGAGGAAGTTCCCAAAAAAACAAGTCCTAAGCCAGCACCAGCTCCAGCAACATCCCTGCTGCCTCCTGCTCAGTCAGTGGTTTGGCTTTCCTTAAAAACCTACGCTCAAACCACAGAATTGCTCTATTTATTTCTAAAGTATTTAAGCAGCACAATAAACACTGAGCAGTTTGGACCCTGAAATAAATTTTCCATTAAAAATATAAAAGGAAAAAAAATTTTAAAAAAATCACGTAAGTAAAATTTATTCTTACCCAACCCCGCTCAGCAGAGGTACCCAGAGGCAAGCAGTGCCCGAGAAGCCACAGGATAAAATTTAAATAAATATTATATAAATAATAAATATAATAAATAAATATTAAAATATTTAAATAAAGTTAAATTAATTTAACTTAATTAATTTTAAAAAATTAAACTATTTATTTAAAAGCTCAGAGCTTCAGTGAATCTCTGTAGTGAGCTGAGTTGCTGTACAGAAAATCACATCCATCTCTTTGTGAAATAGCCCACGGCAGAGGGAAGGCTGCCCTCACCCGGTGTCCCCCCATCAGCAAACTTGGCCTCCCGGGGCCCAGGCAGCTGGAACAGCGGGAAGAGGTAGCTGGTGTGCCAGTCCCGGTCCAGGTTGGGGTTCAGACCCGTCTGCTCACTCCGCGGGGCATTCCTCGGGCTGTACTTGAAGCGCAGCTCATAGTTGACCTGGAGGGAGCACACAAAGGGCATCACAGGTGGGACAGAAAGGACTGCTGTCTGGGTGGCAGAGGGTGGGAGGATGCCATCCCCCCACGTCCTCATCCCCCCTTGGCTCTGCTCACCTGGAGGGGCAGCGGGGCCGTGCTCTGACGGAAGCGGTGCTTGAACACGACGGCAGCCAGCACGCTGCCCGAGCGGTTGTCCGACTTGACGTACTCCTCAAAGTCCTTCTCCGAGGCAAAGCCCTGAGCTGCGGAGGGGGGAAAGACAGATATGCAGGCACAGAGCACGGCAACTCAATGCAAGCTGATGCTCAACCATCACCGAAAATAAAATTTTGGTCCAGGACACAAGGGATGCGCTCCAGCCAGAGGTGTGAAACACTGCTGCTGTCAGATACAGGGGATTTATATGGGACGCTGCTGTACCCATCACGGGGCACGCAGATGATTCCTCCTCCTTGAGAGCAGGAGTCAGCTCTTCTTTCAGAAAAAATCCTAACATCTTCAGTTTGGAACATGAAGCGCTAAAATCTTCTGTGCAACAAGATTTCCAAAAATACTTTGTCTCAGGGAAGCGACAGCCACATTCTTTAACTATTTTAGGGCAGTATTTTTCTAGATGGAAACTGCAACAAAATGTGATCAAAAATCAAAACAAAATCCCGTAGTTTTACTGAAAACAAAAATAAAACCATTGCCTTTAAGTTCTGATAAAATTGATGCATCCCTGGAATAGAGCATCAGAATTTATCAGAGTAAAAATTCATACCAATTTCTGGGGTGGAAGCCGCAGCCCCCAGCCCCTGCTTACCTCTGATGCTGATGGGTAAAGCTCTCTCCACTGCCTCAGCAATGCTCCTGACGGCGCTGCTGTTGGAGGGGACATAAGCCAGCTCCCAGGGGTTGCTGGGGTGCCGGCGGTAGAAGAAACCTGGCAGGTCATCCACGGACTCGGCGGGGTAGATGGTGGCATTGGGGTGGCTGACGGAGTGCACCCGGTGCCGCAGCGCTATCAGGATGGCGGCAAAGAGCAGAGGCAGGCAGATTTCAATGACTGTCACCAAGATCTGCCGTTTCTGCAGCAAACAAAGATGTAAAAAAGTGAACACTGAAGGTAGATCCAACACAGTAACAAGGTTTAGGGCATGCAAATGCCACGCAGCAGAAGCATTCTTGTATTTCCCAAGGTTTCACAACCTGGGTTTTTCCAAAGCTCAGGAATGATACTGCACCGATTCCCACATCCTTCCAGACCTTCCAGCCAGGGTGTCCCCTTCCCTAAGCACCGCTCCTTCTCAAAGCACCCTCCTTTAGAGCTTTCCCTGCCACACTGCGGGTTTGAATGAGCTGAGCTGGTTGTTTGCCCTTTCCCTGTGCAACAGGGCTCTGTCCAGGAGCAGGCAGCACTCGGGGCTGGCCTATACCACTCCTGCAGGCAACCACAGCGATGCACCTCCTGCAGAGAGGACCCGTGCCATGGGACTAGCCACAGCCGGGAGAGTGAAGAGAACAGCTTTCACCAAAGCAGAGCAACCTTGCCCAACACTTAACAGGGCTGGGAACTAAAAATACAGCAATTAAATGAAAGGCTGGGACTGAGTGAGCAGGGGGAAGGTAAAGCAGAGCAAAGCTAACACAGTCAGTGAAGTTTTTTCTGCCAGAGCTTAGCGGCTGCAGGCAGCAGGACACAGGCTCTGTGTCCCAGCCCAGGACAGGACCTGGCAGAGCCTCTGGCTACAGGCATCGGTGCCCTTGCACAGGTTCCCACGTGCTCAGCCTTCAGCCTGAGGCCTGTCTGCACTAAACACGGTGGCTCATTTATTATTTTTAATTGAGGTTCAAGCAACCAGACAATGAACTCAAGTCTGGTGAATGCACTTGGGCAGCCAAGCTGGAGCACGACCCTCCAGCAGTTTTCCCCAGGGCTACCTCTCCTGCAAAATTCCCACCAGCTACTAACACCTGCCCCCAACCCAGGTTAATTAGCATTTAAAACTCTGCTCATCCCAGGGGACCTGGGGTCATCTCTGACCAGAGGGGCAGGGGGAGCAGCAGTCCTGACCAGTGTCATGCACACCCATGACCCTGCAGCGTGACCCCCCCCAATCTGTTTTACAGCAGGAGCTGTGACATGCTGCTGACTGATGGATTTATGCCCATAAAATCACTGCAGAGGTCACACTCGCTTGCAGGGAGGGGAGTGGTGAGCACTGGGCCGCTCCCACTGAAGCTGTACCAGTCAGCTGGGATGGGGATGGGAGAGGGAGGCAGCACCCAGAGCTCAGCTGGGCACACCACATCCCACCATGGGCAGGAAGGCACGGCTCAGCCCTGTGCCCGGCACAGCGGCAGCAGCCAGGCAGGTCTGGGTAGGAGAGGTGAAATCTGGACCCAGCCGCCTTATTTTCTCCTGCAAACCAAGCTGCGTTCACCCAAGCCCAGCCCAGGTGCAAGCGCAGCACAGCAGGCCAAACCTCAGTCACTGCAGTGACAGCTAATGAGATGTCCCTGGCAGCAGGGAGCAGCTCTGGGCGCAGGGATTCACGGCTGCTCACTTGGAGCATGTGCCCGAAACAGAAGCAGCGGTATTAACCTCTTCTGAGGGCTCTGGCTAAGACAGGCTTTACAAGACCAGGGGAGTTTTCTACCCTTCCCTACACCAGGCTGGAAAGAACACCACCACAATGTATAAGAGCACCAAAAGGTTTATTCTCACAATTGTGAGAATAGTCTCAGCAATTGTTTTTTATCCAATGGCACAGCCCCTCCCTGACATCTCTGCACACTCAGTGTTGTTAAACTGTCTCCTGCCTGGCCCCATGGCTGCTGGCACAGCAGTGCCACGGCCTGGACCACAGCAGGGCGCAGCAATGGGCTGCGGTGCTGTAAAAAACATGCCCGCAGACAGCGGGTGCACATGCAGGGTGAGCACGCTGCAGGCAGGGTATGGCTCAGCCCATGTCAGGGCTCCTCACCTGCCTGCTCTCCTGTCTGCACTGACCATGTGCCGGAGGCAGCACCCCGGCTGCCCTGGAAGCTCCTTAAGCTCTGCAAACACCAAGCATTGAGCTGCACTGACCATGGAGTTACACCTCCCGTCCCTCTGCAGACTGGAAAAAGGGTTTATTTTTTAAATGGGGGCGGGGGAAGCAGCAAGTGGGGCACGCTAAAGTGGGCAGAGTCTCTGGTGGGGCAGAAACACAGCCCTGAGTACAGACCAGCTCAGACATCCTGGGAAAAGGGACAGTCCGCCCTGCAGCAGCTGGGATGAATTGGCTCTTGGCCAGTTTGCCAGGAGGGAGCACACAGGCACGGCCACGCAGCCGCTCCCTGTGTCGCCCTGGCTCTCAGCACCCATTGTCGAAGCCAAAAAACCCTCTCTGGACTTCTACTGGGAGGAGTTGCCCGCTCCAACCACAGCCAGGGACGAGCCACTGCTGCAGCCAGCCCCGGCAGCGTGGCCAGGAGGCGGCGGCTCTGAGCAGGCAGGGAAAAAAGAGCCTTTCCAAAGGCCACACTCATAAAAGCAAATGTTGCAGATGTCTGATGGTTTTATAATGCAGCTCTGGCGAACCAGCTGCCTCCCACTGATTTACTATTGTATTAACCCCCTCTCAGTCTCCTGGGCTGTCTCCAGAACAGTTGCCTGGCTCCCCAAACTCACAGGCCAAAACACATTTACCAGTGCAGGCTTTCAGTGCCGCAGAAGTCATTTAAGCTGCCGTCTTCCAGAGGTGACGGGGATACTCATCTGTAATCACTACCTCTGCCTGCCCAGGGCTGCCCTGGCTTTGAGCAAGCCACATGTCCCAGCATCCATCTTCACACTGGGGTGATGATGGCTTGGGAGCACTGTGTCTTCATCAGGAGCACATTTTTTTGGTGGAGGGGAGCAAAGACTCTAGGTCATATTCTGACACAGTAGATCCAAGATAGCTTGTGGCCTCAGAAAACACAAGAGGTGCCCCCGCCCCAGAGTACATCCAGAAGATGCTGTTATTCCCCTGCAGAGGGGATGGGGGATTGTCCTACACACATCTGGGGTGTTACAAGGGGGGATTCACAGGGCTGGCCATCACGCACACCCATGGAGAACACTCCTGACTGCAAATCAGACCTGCTGCCAGTCCCTTTGGTCACATCTGAGCCTGGCTGCCTGCTCCCTGCTCTGCTGGAAGGCCGGGCACAGGCAGCCCAGCCAGCCCTTCCTTTTGTTTATTTTTAAAGCAACATCATGTTGATCTACAGAAGGGTAATTGAAAGCGTAAAGCCAGGCTGCAGCAATCTCTGCTCCCTCCTCTTCCGCCGCCCTCTGCCAGGGCCAGCTCTGGGTCCCAGGGGAGCCACAGCTTCCGCCCAGGAGCGCCTGCACGCTGCTTAAAGGCGCTGCAGCAGCAGGCGAGATGCTGCCGGTCAGCAGGGCAAGGAGGCCCCAAGGTCCTGAAATCCCTCATCATTAGCCAGCTGCCACACAGGGAGTTGGGCTGGGAGCAGATGCCAGGAAAACGGTAGTTTAATTTTTTAAGACCCCAAAAGCTGCTTCTGAGGGCTTATAGAAAGTAATGGAGGAAAAAAAATCTGGGCCCTGCTGGGTTTGTAGGCATCATGCAGCAATCACCACCTCCAGAGGAGCCTGTGTTAACAAGACAGCTCAAGGAACCCACCTTTGCACAGGAGGGTGCCTGTGTCATCCTGCCCTGTGAGAAGGGGGAGCTGAAGTCATGGCTGGACTGCAAAAGGACGGGAATGGCACAGCGTGGACTCAAGGGGACAGGGACAACTTAGCATGCAGCCCTGCCCACCTCTCCCCGGCACAGAAGCAGGATGACACCACATGCACAAACAGATCTGTTTTTCTCCAGGAAATGCCTTGGGCCCATGGTGAAGGTTTGCTGGAGAATCAAGACCCTAGGCAAGCTCTGATGTACCCACATTTAGGGATGACAGAGGCAGCCCCTCGAGAGCATAGTGCCAGCCTACCTGCAGGATGTAGTTCTTCCAGAGCAGCAGCCCAAACTGCCTGAGAACAACCATCCTCCCATCAGAAGGGGACCACTGCCACCGCTCCGCAGGACCCTGGAAGAAAGGAGAGAGCCATGAATGCCAGGCGCTCGCAGACGTGGGTGGCAGGAGGGCAGCATCCCCATCCCACCCATTGGCAACCCAAGAGCAGCTCTCTGTTTCCAGTCTGATGTTACAACAGCTGGCTCGGCCTCAAAAGGGACAAAATAACTGTCAGACTCCCTCTCCAAGGGTCATTACTGACCAGTAAGAGCCAGAGCTCATGGTTTCCGGAGCGACTCGTTCCCAGTTGTCAGCATAACCTGAGCTGCAAAAGAGCAAGGCCGCTGTTTAGAAACTCAGCCCACAAGCACCAGTGGTCCTTCACCCAGCAGCAGGCAGGGAACAGCTTTCCTTAAGCAGTGGGAGCACCAGGTCACAGAACTGCAAACACCAGCCCAAGTAAGGCCACCAAACTCCTTGCAGCCCATTATTTCGGGACTGGTGAAGATTTCAAGTTGCGCCTCTGCCTCCTGCAACGTGAAGGGTTAGGTTTGCAATGTTAACAGTGCTTTCCCAGCAGAAACTCTCCTTGGAGAGGCAAGGATGAGAAAAGGGCAGGGAAGTGGAAGGGAAGGTCAGTGCTCGGGGACAATACACTCGAGGATGATACACTCACATCCTCCCCCTCTTTTAGGAAGCATCTGCCATCCCTCCAAGTTGTTTTTGTCTCCATTTGCAGCAGCATTTCCTGATGAAGCATTGCTATCCCACCACAGACATGCTTGCAGCAAGTTGCCCAGCAGCATGGCACAGAGACGGGGCAGCCCTGGCACAAGCAGAGCAGCCTGCGCACGCTGCTGGATGCAGGGCAGCCTCCAGCTGAGCAGCCCCTCAGCCTCCAAGCACAGCAAAACCCCTCTTCCCACAGCAACGGGGCCAACCTGGGCCACAGCAGTGCCCATCGGCCCTGCCGCATCCTCCACGAGCAGGCAGCTGCCAGGTTCATCTCTGAGAGCCTGTGCTCCAGACCCTGGCAGCACTGAAAGCCTCTGCAGAGACAAGGACAGACACATTACCTACCAGCATCGCCCTGGGAGATGCTCAACAGCACATTCTCCAGTTCCGGTTGGGATGGCATCAGCTCCTTGGACCCAGCTGGCACCCACCAACCTCAACAAGGAGTTTAGGGTGCCACAGCGAGGGGAAAGGGGAGGCTGGTGACCCAGCCTGCCCAACCTTCGCTCCCGGACTGGTGACTGGTAAATGCACCTTGCGAGCAGAGCACCGACAGCTGGGAGCAACTGAGCTGCAGTGAGAGCAAGCTAAAAACCACATAGGCCTGCGGACAAAGCAACAAACATCCATCTACCCAGCCTGCCCTACGCAACTACTTCCTTGAGTTCTCCAGAAGTGTCCTCCTGGCTTGGCACACACCTTTCTATCCCCAAACCAAAACCCAGGTGCATTCTCAGAGCAAAAAAAACACCTTCTTTTTGCCACTCCACATGCAGAAATCAGATTCCTGCAACAGCAAGAGACATCTGTGCTCAAGCATCCTGCTCTGGGACCCAGAAAAAAAAACCAGAAGAGGTCCACCCCTGCAGCCCTGAAAAGCCCGTCGGACACCCCAGAAAAGCCAATCAGACACCCCCACCGGGGAGCAAACAGGGAAGAAACAGGAAAAGGGACTTTGCAAAGGCAGCTGCAGCCAGCTTTCAGCTTAAACACCTTCAAGCTCATCACGAAGTGCCGTGTGTCCAGCTGGCCTCTGGTCCGCATGTGCCCTGGCAGAAATGCCACCCATCTGCCATAGGCAAAGGTGGGACTTCCCCAGCCCCACGCACCCACATACCGCATACAGCAGGATCCAACACACCTCCAAACAAGCCTCCCAGGAGCAGAAACCTTCCTCCCACACTCGCTTGAAGGGAATCCAGAGCAAATCAAGGAAATCAAACTTTTTTGCTCATTTTAAAGACAAGAAATGCAACAGGTCAGGCTGGAGAAGGCTACTGCCCTTGCAGAGATCCCACCTCCTGCTCCCGCGTGTCTCCTGGCTGCTTGCCCTGCCGCACCCTCAAACGCAAGCTGGACCCCCCCCGACTGCCCACACAGGTCTTACAGCTGCCATCGGGGCTGGTACATCGCTGAGAAAATGTCAAGCAGCTCTTGGGTAACACAAACACTACGCAAAGGTGGAAAACTTCATTATTGCCAATAAATTTTTTCCAAGCTTTTTAGGGTCCCAAGAAAACCTGTACTGGACCTTTTGCTCACTGGAGAACGAGAGAAGGAAGAAGCTCAGTTACAACAAGGCTACTCTTACAAGATTTGAGAGCAAAAAAGGCTTTCTAGTTCTCTGGGCATCCACAGAAATGATTTTTTTCGGTGCAGAAGGGAAAAATCTTTTTTAGAAGGTGCTGCCTGGATCAGCCCTGAGATGCCCATGACCTCAGGCAGGGGCCCCATCTGCCCCCCTGCCTGCGTCCAGGACCACCTTTGACAGGAAAGGAGCCAAAGCTGGTTCCAGACAGCCTCAGAGGCACAGCTCGTACCTTGCAGGAGGATACCCTGCGATGCACTTGCCTACTCGAATGGCAGCAGGTCAGGTTGTGCCCTCTGGAGATATTCTCCTGCCTGACCTCAGCACTACACGCTGCGAGAAGAGGCACAGACAAAGACCTGGGGGAAGAGAGAGATGACCACCACCAGCTTTGGGGAAAACAACCTAGTTCCTCTCTCCCTCACTGGAAATACCCTGCTGTCCACACCCGACCATGGCAGGAGGAAGAGTCTCCTAAATATATGAGCGCAGATTTGCCCTGGCCATCCCCAGGGAGGTCAGTGAGGAAGGAGAACCTCCTGCCTGCCTGCCCGCAGCCCAGACAGGCGGAAGCCAGACAGGTCCTTGCCACCTGGCCGGCACCACCAGCCCCTGCCACGCTGCCGAGCGCAGCAGTGTGCCGGATAATGTGGCGGCCGTGCCAGCTGCCAGCCTGGACCGGAACCCTCCTGCCAGTGGATTCAGATGAGGACAGGCTGAGAATCGGCAGGGATCAAGGCCACGGCATCCCACCTCCTGACCCACTTCCATGCCACCTCGCCACCGGGAGCCAGCCGTTCCCGGATGCCATCTCAGCGGAAAGGGCCAGGCAAGCCGAGCAAAGGCCACGTGCTCCCAGGAGCTGGCAGTTATTTTAGAGCACTCACCGCATTTCTGCTCTTCTGATGTCCTGTTCCCATAGAAACAAGGCCTGGAAATGGCAGATGTTGCCTTTTTTTTTTTTTTTTTTTTAAAATAAAATCAGTGTTTCTCCCCACCGACTTGCAAAGGTACCGTGTCATCCTTACAAGATGAGCTGCAGACCCTGCCAGGGGTCTCTGTGGCCATGCCGAGAACCGCAAAGTGCCAGGGGTGGTGGCATCATACCCCCGGTGAGGGCTTTTGGTACCCAGGTGCTTCACACACTGCTGCTGGAGCGGGAAACACCTCTCTGCTCCCCACAGTGCCCATGCTGGAAATTAAAAGCATGAGCACCCATGGCAGGGGGAAAGATTTCTTTTGGCCAGCATTTTCAGGAAGAGCGAGTGATTTCCGACACTTGTGCAGCCGGTAAGTCACATCTCCTGCGGCCAGGTCCTGCAAAAAGCAGCAGGGGCCAGCAGATGCAAGAGTCACGACACAGCCAGACCATAAAAAACCCCACCTACTGCAGCATGAGAGGTTGCACAAACAGAGCAATAAAACTTTCTAGGAGGCTACAAGCCCAGCAGGGTACGAGGGGCTGCTGACCCAGCATGGGCACCGAACCCGCAGGACCCAGCAGCCTCACAGCCCTCTGCAAAACCAGCACTCCACTGAGTCCCTTACAGAACCATTTTTTCCCCAGACAGGAACTTCAGGCCTCAAAATATAGAAGTAAACACAAACAGTGCTGTGGCTGGGTCCCGTTTGCAGAACTGGGGGGTCAGTTTTGTGCCCAGCCACTGTCCCAGAGTGAGGCAAGGAGGGAGCCAGTGGGCTCAGGGAGCCTGGCAGGCTCCTGGGTGATTTAACTGGTGATTTAACTGCATCCACAACAAGCCCCCACGCCTAGGCAGTGGCAGAAGAGGAGGGAAGAAGCTGCTGCATCAGAACTGGTCGTACCCTTTGCTTTAAGAACATTGTTGCTGGTTTGTCTAGAGTTTGCAGTTGCACGTAAAGAGCCAAACTCTGCAAATTCAGCGGCCTCATGGATTTGGCAAAGGAACAAGGTCTAGAGCCCAACGGGGGAGTTTCTCGTGAGCCCTCACACAAACCACCCCCTGCCTCTCAGCTGCCCGGGCCAGGCAGGACACGCCATCCGGGCACGCAGCGAGCCCACAGCAAACAACGCCCAGGTGAGCTCCCTTCCCTCGGGGGCTACCTGTGCTTGGGCCCTGCTTGCCGTGGGCCAAAATCAGATGCAGAAATAGCCAGCAAAGCGCTGGTTTCACACGCCTGAACGCTGGTGACCCAAGCTGCAGCTTATTTCTACTTTCAAGAAGTCGTTTGTATCAGCAGTACCCGCTTGGCCGGAGGCTGTGGGGCGCAGCCAGGTGCTCGCTCGGTCACTGGCAGCCACCAAGAGCTGGTGTCCCAACCCCAGAGTGCAACGGGGAGGAGTGGCCCAGGGCACCCCCCTGCACCAGCCACGGCTGAAGATGACGGCCGGGTCACCGACCACACGCAGCCCTCTCCGGGGTGTCAGGAGCGATGCAGGCCCGTGCGTGCGTCCCCGGTGCAGTCTGGCAGGGGCGCGGCGCTGCCTGCGAGGGAGCTGGGCACATGGCCGCCTCCATCCCGCCTCCGGCCCAGCATCCCCAGGCCCTGCCGGTCCCCGGCGGGGCGGGGACACGCGATCCGCGCCGGCCGCACCTGGGGACGGCGAGGTCTGAGCGCCCAGGGCTGCCCAGGCCGGGCTGAGCTCGCCCCGGGACCTCCCGAGCCCCGGTTCTACGCAGGGGGCATCCACCGGGACAGAGCTGCAGCGGGCGGAGCCGGGCGAAGGTCCCCGGAGGCTGCCGCAGCCCCGGGCGGGGCCGCCCCGCCGACCGGCGGCGGAAAGGCCGCTGCCCCCACGCCCGCGCCGGGCCGGCTCCCCCCAGCCCCCCGCGGTCTCCCGCCCCGCCGGCACGCTCTGTCTGTCTGTCTGTCTGTCTGCCCCGCTCTCTCGCACTCACCGGGCCCGGCGGCTCCGGCTGCGGCTGCTGCTCCGTCCCGCGGCCCCGCCCGCCCCGACGGCCGGGACCCGCCCCGCGCACGCGCCGCACCGGTGGGCGGGGCCGGGGAGCGCGTCATCGGGGGGGGGGAGAGAGAGGGGGGGGGGAGAGAGAGAGAGGGAGGGAGGGAGAGGGAGAGGGGGAGAGAGAGAGAGAGAGAGAGAGAGAGAGAGAGAGAGAGAGAGAGAGTGTGTGTGTGTGTGTGTGTGTGTGTGTGTGTGTGTGTGTGTGTGTGTGTGTGTGTGTGTGTGTGTGTGTGTGTGTGTGTGTGTGTGTGTGTGTGTGTGTGTGTGTGTGTGTGTGTTTCACCGTGTGTCTACGTGTGTGACCCTGTGTGTATGACTCTGTGTGTGCACTACGCTGCCTGCACACACGTGTGTGTATATCTTGCTCTGCGTGTGCGTTAGTCTCTGTGCGTGCATTTCTGTGCGTGCATTACTGTGCTTGCATGTTACTCTGTGTGTGTGCGCATACACCTGTGGCGTTGCATGTATGCACACAAGTGTGTGCGTGTGTACAGGGCATTGCACGCCTGTGTGTGCACCAGGCACTGTGTGTGTGCACAGGGGTGTGTGTGGGTGTGCACTGGGCATTGCATGTGTACACACATGTGTGAGAATGCGTGTGTGCGCACACACGTGTTCAGGCAGCGCACATGAGCGTGTGTCCCAGTGCGGAGCTGCACATGTGTGCCCAGGAATGCCTGTGGGAACACTGCTCTCTGTAGGGGAACACCAGAGTGTGTGTGTGTAGGGGACTGCACGTGTGCAAGGGGCTGTGCGTGTACATGACACGGGGGCTCACGTGCGCTGTCAGGTGTGAGCAGCCATGCATGGCGGTGCTGCAGGGGCCGTTTGGGCTGAACCCTCCCTGGTTCCTGGTGCGCACTCTGCCTGAGTGTCTGTTGGTCCATTCATCCCAATCCCGGACAGCAGCGCTCCACACCGTGCCCTGCCCGGTTTTTGGGAGCGCACGCCAGCTCCAGCCCCATCCAGCTGGGTAGTGTGCGTGGGAACGCAGCACTTCAGGACCACTCCAGCTGCCGAGTGGCACCTTCCAGATAAGGATGAAAGTGCCGGCAGAGGAAGGGGTTTGCAGAGGCCGGTGGCCAGCAGCCCTGCCTGGCCCCTGCCAGCCCTGCCCACTCCTGCTGCTGGCTGCCAAGTTGGCAGGTGAAGGGGCTGGAGGAGCGAGCCTGGCTGCTGGTGCCAGGAACACCGAAGGGGGGAAAGTTTGCTGTGGGCTCATTACAGGAAAGGGAGGAGGAAGAGGAAGGTGGGGAGAGGGGACGGGAACAGGGACAGCCACAGCTCGACGCAATTCTGCTGTGTGAACAGGGGCGTGGGGTGCCCCTTGGGCAGCTGCCTGGTGCTACAAAGTGCCCAGGGGGTATCTGGGGTTCCACAGTGACCCTCATCCCCTCCATGCCATGGCAGGCAGGGGAGCAGGGCAGCCTGAAGCTGCTGCCTTTCTCCATGTGATAAAGAGAAGCAATTTTGGGGGGTGTCTCAATTTAGATGAATGCTGCAGTGACGGCTTTGAGTGTGACTGCTTTGGACATTTCTTTTTCCTGCGATCTTTTCACTTCGATCAGTGTGGGGCTTCGTAGTCATCTGCTGTGCCCTGGCCGGCCCCTGGGAGAGGAGAAAATAACCTAAGAAACAGAACCAGGGCAAGGGTGAAGCTGTCTCAGTAAGGGAGAGAGGGAAGCAGCAGTACCAGCTTTAAAAATAACCATGTATGAACAGAGAGTGACACCCTGTGATTACACTGCTGGGACTCATTGAGCTGGGAGACCCTGCTCACCGCCTCAGTGGCTTTGCTTCTGTTGCTGGCAAAAGCCGAGGTTTGGCTCCCCGGGGCACCCAGAGCAAGTTACAACCATGGGTCTGGCCCTGTAACCCCACTGGGTTTCTCCCCGCCAGCCGCGCTCTACTTGGAGCTTGCTGCTGCTGTGCTGGATGGGGTGGCTGCAGAAGTGTCCCCACTGGCTGGCCTGTGCTCAGGTCCCATCTCCCACTGGGCTGCACTGGGAGATGCACAGACTCGATGCCTGTCTGCAGCGCCACAGCCAGGAGCCGTGTCCCTGCACTCCCCTGCCTCATTCAACAGACACCAGCGGCAGCTGAAGCCCGTCTGCCAGGGACAACTGAGTGGCCACCAGACCACAGCAAAGCTTTCCTGCTTGCACTCATCTACTTAGCGGCATCCAGCAAAGCTCATTACAGGGCTTGGAGGCAGGAAGGAGCCAGCCTGGCTCAGCGAGTTGCCATCCCTCAGCAGAGCCGCACGTGCACTTTGAACATGAATAATGCAGGTTGGCTGGGCGTGGGGATGGCGCGTGCCTTCCCGCCACGCGTGGTCTGGCTGAGGGCTCATCATCTCTCTGTTTGCCTTCCCCCATCGCTTGTCACCATGTTGCACGGCATCCTGCTGCAACTGTAACAGGAATGGCGTGATGAAGGTCTCACCCTGAGTCTGTGCCCCAGCGCTCACTGCAGCATGGGGACTCCGGTCCTGTCTCAGATAATGCCTGCAGTCAGCTGCATAGTCATAGGTGACTATGGTCCTAGGGAGAATCTGGGACAGTTGGTGCCTGCGGTGACACGCTGGAGCCTCATGTCAGCCTGGGCTGAGCCGCCTGTCCACACCCCTCGAGCCCGGGTTTGATCCTCCCCAATTACATCCGCCTCAGTTCTCCCCATGACCTTCCCTATTGCCTCATGCAGTTCCTCTCTGTGCCTGCCTTTGAAGGAAACTGAGCAATTAGATCAAAACAAAAGCCTTGCCAAAGAAAGTATCTACAGGCTCCTCATGGCTCCTAGAACAGAAGATGGGAGATGTTGCAACGAGGTGCAGTGGCATCACAGTGACTCAGCTCACACCCGGGATGGGGAGCGTGCAGGAGATGTGGTGGCAGACTGAGCAGGGACATGGGACAAACCCTTGGGACGCTGCCAGAAAGAGCAGCGGGGTATCAGGCAGCTAGGGAGTGCTTGCTTGGGGATGTCCCTCTGAGATTTCCCATCACTGCCTCATCAGCACCTGAAAGGAGGAATCAGCCCCTGCGCTGGCAGGCCAAGCCTGCCAACCCCATTGCTGCTACATGCTCGTGGCTTGTGTGTCCCCAAGATCCCTGGATTAAGCTGTTCCCCACCACTTTCCCCTGCTGGCTGTCATCACCCCCCATCTACCTAGGGGTTATTCTCAGGGGGCAGCCGCTGGGGCCACCCCATCACCAGCAGCAGGGATGCCCATCACACTGTTTCAGACCTTCTGCCTGGTTCAGAAACCCCAGCCCTGCCCACCCCATACCTGGTTTCAGGGTTAAAGCTGTTTTAAAGATGCTGGCTGGTGTCAGGAAACCATCTTATCTGCCCATTGAGGCAATGCCTCCCCTTCACCATCCAAACAACATTCAAAATGCAGGACAGGTTGGCAGAGGCACTGTCGGGGGGGATGTGCCGGTGGGTCCCCAGTGCAGCCGTGCCAGCTTGAACACATGGCCTGGACCCAGCACAGGATACGGAGGCTCCTCATCTCACCTCCTGCAGCCAGCAGTAAAATGCAGATGTTAGGAAGAGAAACATTGCTAAACAATTTCTTCTTCAGTTATTCTGCTTTCCCCACTGCCCTGCTGCCCCAGGGCAGTATCTGGGCAAGGACTTTGGCTGGTGTTCACTACCACTGTCTTTGTGCCATTGCCCCTGCATTGCTCCTTGCCCTCCACCCTAGCCTCCTGCTGCCTGCTGCTCCCCGCAAGGGCCAGAGGGAACATGAGCAGGGCAGACACCCTGTAATGCCCGGCGGCACCTTCCTCCAGGGCAGCCAGTGGCTCGGGACATGCAGCAAGGACTTCCCTGGACACCACATCCCCCGAGCTGCCGGTCCAGGGACAAACACATTGACTTCTGCTGAGAGCGTTTCCCATCTTGTCCTAGTTTCTTCCCACTCCTTAACTTTGCTGCAGTGCTGGATGGTGCAATCCTGGGACTTGCATTTTTTACCCTCAAGCGCCACCACCCAGGAGGGAAACACCAGGATGATGGTTCCCATGAAAGTGGAGGAGCGGATCCAGCACCTTCTGCTCCCTCAGACTCACCAGAAGAGCCCTGCTCCTGCCTATCTCCCAGCACCAGCAGCACGCACAGCCACACAACCTCCTGCCCATTCCCAGGCATTATCAGCAGTGCAACATCAATGGTTTGCTGCTGTAGAAGGGGAGTGCGTGTGTGCGCACACAAATGTTCAAATCCTTGCTGGCCATGGGCAGAGGGATCTGCTCTGCAAAGCCAGGCAGGCTGGGAACAACCATTTTTCTTGGGAACGCTGGCTGCATAAAAGCAGAAGGGATGGGGTGTTCCCATCCGGTCTTATTCCAGGGAAAGATGTGTCCTTGTCACTTCCCAAGCAAGACCCTGAGGGTTGCTGCAGCTTATCCTCCCTGGCACCTGCAGCACCAGTGCAGTGGTGAAGAGGTTCGACTTAGCCTGCCTGCGAGACCACCACTCCGAGAGGCTGTTCCCCCAGGCCCCAGGGGGAATGAAGTGACCTTGCTGCCTTGCTTGGGTGTGGGTGCTTATTGGGGCAAGGACTGGATCTCTTGGGCTCTTTTGCCCCTGGGGAGTGGATTCCTTCTTCCCTTGCCCTCCAAGGCATGCCTGCTTGCAGCTCCCCAGCCTTGGCTGCCAGGTTGGAGTCTCCCAGCTCTTGGCCTGTGCTCAGGGGCTCAGCATGGCCCTCCACTCTGGGGAGATGCACAGGGAAGAGGGACTCCCCTTGCAGCACTTGGACACAGGAAGATTTCCATGAGCTGGGAAGGTTGGCATGGGAGGCAGCTTTCCAGGATCCCCTGCTGCTTTTCCCAATCCTTGCCTTCCTTGAACTGCAATTTCCTGGCAGAGCTCTGCAGGGAGCTGACGCAGTCTCTGGCTGCACTAGCCTCCTGCAAAATGTCCCCAGGGTGTCCCTGCTCTGCCCCTGTGTCCCTGCTGGGGGTTACAGAACTCAGCACCCTTGGTAGACCCTGGTGCACCACTGGCATGGGGGAGATGTGGCTGGAAACATCTGCTACCACTGCGCCTCTGTGCCTGGCTGAGCATCCTGCTGCAGTTGGAGAGGTGGTGGATGGAGCTGGGGAGGCAGCCTGGGACATGTTCGGGCAGGCTCTGCCTGCACTGTCCAGCTGCTGCCTGAGGGCAGACTGGTTGTCTGTTCTCCCCAGAGAGGCAGCCGGTGTCCCCACGGCCACTTCCTGTGGGCATGCAGGCAGCCCTCCTGTGCCAACAGTCAGCACCTCTTATGGCTGCTGGATGGGAACTGGCAGTTTGGAGCCAAAAGGCTCCCAAGGCCTCTCCCGGGACTGTAGCACCACTGCGCAAGCAGCATCACATCACTTCAGGATCAAAGAGGTGTGTAATTGCAAAGGAATAGCCTCATTTAATTAAGAGCAACTGAAGAACTGGCAGCTTTGGGCACTCTGTCAAGCTCATAGATCTCTGCCAGCACATAAATCCGGTAAGTCATGCACTCAGGCTGCTGGCAGCCATGCTGGGAAGTGAGGGGTGAGATAAGAGAGACATAACTGAGCCAACACCAAGGAAATTCCTGAAGGGATTCCTGGTAGGGATCTTTCTGTTGCCACCCCAGTTGCCTGCATGTTCCTGGCAGGCAAAGCAGCACAGACCATCCTCAGTGCACAAAAGGCCAGAGGAAGACAGGTCTTGTCCTAAAAGTTTAGACTTTTCCCTCTTCCAAGACCAAGGGAGAGTTAAAAATTCACCTAAAACACTGCTTTAGAGGAAGCTGGATCCAGGGCAGGCAGTGCTGCTGGCTCAGCAAGGGTGGGCAGGTTGCTCACTACGTGGGTTGGATTTCGGCTTAGAAAAAAATAGAGAAACTTTTGGGATAGAGGGAGCAGCTCCAGGAAAGATGAGCTCTGGATAACGGAAAACAGAGCCGGGGTGCTAGCCCTTAAAATGAACACCATCATAGGAGGGATTTTAAATCGAGAATAGTGGGTGAAATGAGTGGGCAATGGGGCGGTGAATCATCCAGAGGTAAATTCATAACTCTGTCCCTTCAATAAAGGAATGAGAAAACTCAGAAAAAAGGGACATTAAAAAAGCAGGCTGCCAGGACAAGACTAAATGTTCTGCGATGGCTGTGGTCCTGGCAGGGAGAGGAGAGGAGAGCAGCCTGTTTTAGATGAGTATAAGGCATCAAGAAACCCCAGGGTGCAGTGATGGGGACTGCCCAGGGACGAGAGTCGAGAAGAAGCTGGTGGAGGGCCGGTGTGTGAACAGGGCGAGGGGATGTATGGGCTTAAGGGAGTAAATGGGTTATGTGCATCATGAATCCACATGAATCCGCAGGGAGTGGACCACGTAACACAGAGGATGAACAGAGGAGGGCATTAGGACTTGCCTATAAACCACCCAGAGAGGATGGGGACAATATCCTCAAAATGCTAAGGGAGGCTACGAGGCTGTGAGACCAAGAAACCACTGCCTGGGGAGACCTGAAGCGGGGAAGTGTCACAGCAAAGCCATCCTAAATGGTTGCATCTGGAGCTCCCAGTTAAAGAACCACAAGAAGAGGCATCCACTGAGCCATAAACTGCTGTAGTCAAGGGAGAAAAACCTCTGCAGGCTTCCCTATGCTTGCCAGAAGGAACTACACAAAACAAAGAAACTGACTGGAAGAAATGAAAATCGAATACAGAGGAAAATACTTGCAAACAACAGGGACATACCGTCTAGCCAGTGTGGATGTGTGGATCTCTCCTAGCAAAAGAGATCCTGACGCAATACCATGGTGACCTGCAGGAGAATGGTTTAACAGCAAAGCAAGCTAGCCAGAATACAAATAAAGAGTAAAATTAAAATTAATAAGATGAAATAAAATACAAATGCTTCAAAAACTGGCATTTTCTTTTTCAAACCAGGAAAACAGCAACATGCAAAACCCCCAGCAAGTTCAAAACTGCATTCACACAGATGAAAATATATTTTGAGCGTAATTTGCTTACCACATAAAAATTAACACCAGCGTGTTTTTTCAAACCCATCAGAAGCAGGAGGTCTGCTGGAAACCCACTGTGGCTGGTGGGGAACTGGGCTGGTGCATGCTCGGCACAGAGCTCACACATGCAGTGGGAGGCAGGCAGCAGGTCCCTGACCTTCTCAGCACCGGAGAGGGAGGTGGCAAACAGCAGGCTAATTTTTAGGAAGGGCTCCACAGGGATCCAGAAAACACTGGGATCTTAAATGCGGCTTTGATACCAGGCAAATTTGCTGAAAGGTGGAAGAAAAAATGGCATTAGAACATGTATGAATAAACATGCAATGCTGAGACGTCCGGCACGGGCTGGAGGAGGGAGGTCTTGCTAGAATTACATGGAAGATGTAAATAATGGTGAATCAGATGATATATAAACAACGATTTTTGCAAAACTTCAACAAAATCTCTCTCCAAAAGCTCTTCAGGATGTTAAGGTAGATTAACAATGAGGTTTGGCTTGTAAACTAACTGCTTAAAAGTTAGGAGACAAGAGTAGGAATAAATGGACAGGATCTGTGCCAGACCTGTGCTAGTCAATACATGCATAAAAGAGAGCAGATCTTGCTGATGCTATACAGTGTTTTTATGGTCAAATCTAAAGCTGACTGTGAAGAGCTGGAAAGGGATCGCTCAATGTCAAGCAGCTGAGCAGGCAGACATCAAATGCAATTCAATGCAATTAAATTCAAGGCAACATAAAAGTAACCCTATGTGTACACAGCAATGGGCTCTAAATGAGCTTTGCCATTCAGGAAAGAAATGCTGGAGTCCTTGTGGGTGCTTTGCCTTGCATGCTCTGCGTTGGTAACCAAGGGAAAAGGGCATTACAGGAAGGAACTGCTGGGATTGCTGTGATGTGCAAGCACAGCTAGGGCAGCTCACAGAGGACAGGGCAGTGAGGCAGAAAAGCACCAGAGCAGGCAGGCAGAGCAGCTCCCACAGGGGAGAGACTCGGTGTATGCCACAGCCTGTCAGGGGAAGTGACCAGGTAAGGAATCACTAAGAAGGGAAAAAAGGAAGGAATATTTTCATTTCCTAGAGCAGAGCTTCAAAGACCGCCACAGACCTGGATCTGGTTTAAAACGGCGGGAAGCACTTTTCAAACCGTGCATTACCATGTTGCGGGAGGCTGCCTCCACTGCAATCAAGCATGCAAATGGATTCAAAAGGGAACAGGAGAGCATGCAGAGGGTTGGTTTGCTGGGGCTGTGGCAAGTCCAGGATGCTTCCAGGCCACTCCTGGCTGAAGAGGACAAGGACAAGATCCCTGTTGCTTGCTCTCACTCAGCCTCTGAATGGTCCCAGGTCTCTCCACCCTGGTCCTACGCTGCTACGGCTGCGCTGGGCACACCAGCCCCGTGGCCCTTTCTCAGTGTCCAGAGCCTGGTACCTGCCCCAGGACAGACCCAGCCGCTCCTCAATTCCTCACCCCCTCCTGCATGCCCCAACAACCCTTTGAGACACCAGCACAATGCCTGAGCAGCTCCAGGCTGGGGGCTCCTATGCTCCTCGTGGGACTTGAGAGCCTAAAGGTTCAAAGCAGCAAAGCTCGACCTTGGGATCTGCTCTGTCCTGCTGTCCAGAGGCTCTCCAGGAGTTGGTCCCCCTCTTGCAGCCCAAAATCCAGGCTGGTTTTCAATGCCCAAGGCAGGATAGAGGGAGCAAATTCCCGCCGAGCTGAGACCAGGCAGAAAGTGCAATGCACATGGACACAATCCCCTATAGCGTTAACTGCAGGCACCCAGCTCGCCCTGCCTCACTGCTGATGCAAATTACCAGTTATGAAGTGAAGAAAATTGGAAAATATTTCTTCTTTCATTCATTTATTATGGCTTTCTTTTTTATTGCTAATTATTACTTTCAATACACCACTGAAGTAGGGTGGGGGTTTCTCTTCTGTGATGCTAGCTTGGTGGCTCTTGGAAATAAATCTTGTCTTTTTCCAGAATTTTCTGTCTGTCTTTTCCCATCACTGTTTTTTCTTAGAGTTTTTCTTGTCTTTATGGGGTTTAACTTTTTAAAGCACCATGTATTTTTGTTTACTGAATGGATTATTCTCTGCCCAAATTGAATGTAGTCAGGTTGCGATCATTGTTCCCTAAGCAACCACCAATGGAATTATAGAGCTATGATCATGAATTAACAGCATTTTAAAAAGTTTTTTTTTTTAAAAAAAAGGTAACTGTAAGGCTTAATAAATCATTGCTGAAACAAGGTATTCACAGCAGTGCCACCAGTCACCGTGGAGGGCTTTAGCACTTAGTGAATGTTAGGAACATGTTCTGGTGTTCGGAGGGACTTGGGAGGGGACGAACAGCCCACGGCACGAGGTGGTCTGCGCAGAATACCTTGAACGGAGACACGCCTTCCAAGCCCCACGGCTCTGTGGTGGGCTCAGTCACGGGGTTGATACCCCACGCATTATTTTATTCTACCTCCTGACGCTGCTCTCCTCACCGTCAACACGCTGAGCTCATTCCTCATTCCCCACTAAGCTTCTGTGAGAGCAACTCCCGCCACTCGGCTCTTCACGGTGTGAGCGGTCGCCTTCCCGATCCCCCTTGCTCCTGTTCGACCCCACGGCCGTGGTGTTTGGATGGTGCACGGGGACGAGCTTTGAAAAGCGATGTCATTACACGTGAGATGCTCTCTGGAACAAGAAACTCCGGGTCCCCGCTGCCTACGCCTCGCCTGCCCTCTTCTACCTGCCCCTGCCGTGGGGTCTCGGGGGCTGGGCATCTTCCCCAAGCAAAGCTCAGTCTCATCCCTCCAGAAGGGGAAGGTCTTACTCTACCTATGTTTATTTTATGGTAATATATTGGTGCCTGCCTGGCGTTTACAGGCGTACAGTGTACATAAGGGATGGTACACGCACACGTAGACACCGACTACACAGCTGTCCCTCCTGGCCCCGTGCCACTGATTAGCACTCATTAACTTGCGCTGACCTGTTCTGCAGTCCTGAAGTCGTTTTTAAGAAGCTTGCTGATGTCGCGCCTTAAGTAACAAACGAGCCGGACCCCAACGGGCAGCACGGCGGACACCTCCTGCTCCCGCCGAGGGAGCCCCGAGGAGACCCCCGGGGCGGCCGTCGGCCCCCAGCGGCCCGGCCCCCCGGCCCCGCTCGGCCCGGCCCCTTGGCCCCGCTCGGCCCGGCCCCCTTGGCCCCGCTCGGCCCGGCCCCCCGGCCCCGCTCGGCCCGGCCCCCTTGGCCCCGCTCGGCCCGGCCCCCCGGCCCCGCTCGGCCCGGCCCCCGGCCCCGCTCGGCCCGGCCGCGCCCCGAGCCGCCGTGAGCTCCGCTGCCCGCCCCGGCCCCTCCCCCCTGCCCGGGCCGCGGCGCCCCTGAGGGGGCGCGAGCTGCGGAGGGCGAGCTCGTGCGCACGCGCGGCTGGCGTGCGCCAGCGGCCACCGGCGCATGCGCGGTGTGCGCGGGGCGGGCGGCGGGGGCCGGCGGGGCGATGTCGGGTCGCGGGCGTCGGGGCGTCGGGCGGCGGGGGCCGGCGGGAGCGGCGCCGGAGCAGCCGGGGCCCGAGGCGGCCTGCGCCTCCCCGAGGTGGTGATGGAGATGGCGGCGGGGAGCGGGGCGGCCTGGTCGGGGCGCGGCCGGCGCGGGGATGCTGAGCGCTGTCCTCGCTGTGCCCGCAGGATGAACCGGTTCTGCCCGCAGTGCGGGAGCGGCGTGGAGCCCGCCTTCCGCTTCTGCCCGGCCTGCGGCGGCAGGCTGCCCCCGCCGCTGCAGGAGGAGGAGACGGAGCAGACAGCGCCGGCTCCGCCGCGGCAGCAGGCCCGGAGCCCCGCGGCTTCCCCAGCCCGTCCTTCCGTCGCAGCGAGGCCCAGCTCCCGCTCGCCCCGCAAGGCGCGGCCCGGCCCGGCGGTGCCGCTCCCGGCGGAGGCGGTCCTGACGGACCAGGGCGGCAAGCGGTGGAGGCTCGTCCGGCTCCTGGAGCAGGGCGGCTGCGGGCTGATGTACGAAGGTGCTGTGGGGTCCGGGGCGCGCGGGGGTCCCGGGAGCGGGCCCGGCCTCCCCGGGAGGCGGGGGGGAGGAGAGGTGGGCAGGGGCGGGCCCCGCGGGGCCCCGGCTCTTAGGCTGGACACCTCGCAGGGGCCCGCGGCCGCTGTCGGGGCTCGGTGGTGGCTGTCGGGACGTCCCTAAACCGCCAGAATCCTCCGTGAACAGACGGCGCGGTGGGGAGGTGATGACGCTCTCTGGGTGCCCTCCGGGATGGCAGCGACGGGCTGGCCCGCGGGCCCTGGCGTTCCCACGCCGGGCTTCCCAGCGCGGATGTTAGCACTGGTGTAACATCGAGTGGAGGCTGGGCTGCTCTGTTATTTGATGAAATGCTCATCGTTAGGGGCCACACTTCCTCTTTCTGGTTTTTATGTTCAAAACCTAAATGCTGCTAGCACTGTACAGGAGGTCCTGTGTTGTAGGTGGTGTCAGTATTGACTGTGTGTCAGTTCAGGATTCTTAGCCTGTTTTGGGGGCCAAAAGAAAGCAACTAAATCATCTGGGCTGCTTCTCGGCTGTTCAGTGACTGTTCATCTTTTCTCTCCAGTCTAGTTGTAAACTTCCAAAGGAAAGGTTTCTATCTTACTCTCCATTGTTAACTTGGAAACACTGTTCAGGAGGAATTTTATGCATTAGTAAGCTTTGCCTGATATTTGGGTTTAGTTTCTTTTTAATTACTTATGCTGTTGTGTAAGAAAGTCTGGGCATCCACCTATGTCTTTAAAAAGATGTGATGTTAGAAAAAAAGAAAATAAATGTTGTTGTTATAGTGGAGGGTGCTTTTTTAGAAGCACCTTTTGGATGACAAGCAGCAGATAACCCATGTATAGCACTCAGTCTAAGAGCAGAAGAGGAACTGCTCCAAGGCCAAGTAATGGGTGCAAATCTTTTTGGAGCGGGAAGGCCACATATAACTCTAACATCCATGCAGAGCAGAAGGGATGTTGGCATCTCTTACAGTCTTCACAGACTATGAAGTGAGCTGGAGGGAATGCTCAGCAAATGAATTTGGGGGTGCCTTTGAGATTCTACTAATGATTTGTTCTTTACATACCATCTTCAAAGCACCCCACTACTGTAGCCATGCCTAGATGCTTCTGTGACTTAAGCAGAACTGCACTCGAAGCATGTCAGGGGTGCTGTGCTTCTGGAGCAAGGTAAGAATTATTTTGTAGTAATCTGGGAAGACGCTGTCACAGAGGATGCTTTTGCAAAGACCAAGTGAAAGAAGCAGAGGATAAGTAAAAGCCAGCTGCACAGGCTGTGTTTAATGATGCAGCTGACGCTGCAAGTACCTCTTTTCCATGCTCCTGTAACCACATCTGTTCCATCCTTCCACAGCACAGTCAGCATCTGGAACCTGTCCTCAAAAGCAAAGATACTCCCTCAAACTTGTGAGTTTTGATCTGTTTGGGTAAGGAATAGTGCATAGTGTACTGTGTCCAGGGCCTGACCTGTTTGGCCTGTATGGCTATGAGCATTTGAGGAATTCAAAGAAAGTGGTCACAGAGGCCCCTTCTAGCTTAGGAAATGCATATAACTTCCTGAGACTATTATGCCTGGGTTTCAGTAGAATTTGGCTCTTCCACTAAAGGTGTGAAGAAAACAGGTATAAGGATGAAAAAAGGAAAAACCTTTATCCCAAAAGGTTGCCTCTTTGATCCACCAAGCTCCGTAATCTCCAAACTGAATTTGGTGGTGTGAGGTAGAGATCTTGATTCATTAATGTCAGACCTGCTTTTTTCCTGTATGGCAAGTGTGCACATACCCTGCTGAAGTCTGGGGAAACTGGAGAGGTTAGAATTTGGTGGCTGTGCTGAGGTAGTGTGATGAACCAGCACTGAGAGACTCTGTAAGGCCAGAGCACATCTTTAAATCAAACAGTAATTATAGTTGGAGTTCCAAGCCAGCTTTCTAGGCACTTGCTGATTGATACCTTGAGTTCTCCAGAAATGTGCTATTTCCAGTAACAGCTGTTCTGCAATGGAAAATCAGTTGACAGATTTTCAGTAACTCGCAAACCAGAGCAGAAAGACTGTTTTCTTGTCTGCTGTGGCTCTTGGGGGTTGCTTGTCTGTGGGAAGACCAGTGCTGATTAATGTTTCTGTGGGGGACCTGGTGGTGCCCACTCTTGAAAAATCCCTCTCCCTTTTGTCAGAGAAGAGCCATTTAAGAGGATGGAGAAAGAACACAGTGTTAATGAGAAAAGAAAGTTAAGTGCCACGAAACTAGAACCGGTAGGTGGGAAACTTCTGTATGCAACACTCCCAACTCCTCTGTTTTGCACCTTTGGCATCTTTTGGCATTTTGCTTGGTACTCTGGTGGTGCAGCCCAACCCTTGTGGTTGCGGAGGACTGTAGATTATGATATGGCACACAAGAACATTTTGGCTCCTGGGTTTGATGGCAAGATTGGCTCCCTAGGCAAGGTGCAGAATAAAATATCCTCTAGAACATGGTTGTTTGTGTTGTCTGGAGCCTGCTGATCCTCCAGCTACCTTGGCCAATTGTGGGTAGGGCCTTTGGTATCAAACCAGCCAGAATATAAAACTGCTGCTTCCTCCCATGTATAATAGCATCTGTCCTAAGTTAGCTTGCAATATGCTGAAAAACACGTACATATTGACTGTAAACTATATGCATTTCAGGTCACTCAATAACAGCAGTAGGAAAAGGGCAGTAATGCTGATTTAAAAAGATGGATTGTAAGATGTCAGCACACTACACAGACACTTGAATGTCACAAATACAGACTTTCTTGTCTCACTTTCTGACACCTAGAAGTCATAGTTCTTTGTTGGGATTTGCCTATTTGCAGAAATAACCTCATCTGTGTTGTGGATAAGAAGGTCACCTCTGGCTCCTTGTAAAATAATAGCTTTGGGACTACAGCTTGCTCTAGGTTGCCCAGATGGTCTGCATTGTCTAGATGCTTTTAACACACAGACAGTTCTAAGTGGTAGTGCTTGAAACGTCCAGTGTGAGACAGCCACTCCCTTGTTCTGTGCTGATGCTCAGAGTTTATGTGATTGTTAGGCACAGCATTAAATAGTGAACCAAAAGACCTGAGCTCTGTTCTCAGCTCTGTTGCTGATCTGGTATTTGATTTTTTTGGGGGGTGGGGGGGTGGGGGGGCATTGCTTTCTTTAAAATGAGTAGCGAAGGTCTTGTAGCAGCCTTGCCCAAGTTTCCCTTTCTAGCAGGGTGCGTGTGGCTGAAGTAATGCTCCTCCTCCCTGTTCCCTTTAGGATGTCAAAGATGGCAAGATCTACAATGAACAGAACTTCTTTCAGCGAGCTGCGAAGGCAGGCACAGGTTGGTGCTTTTTGGAAGGGTGAGGACTAGACTGCTTGTTAGGAAAACTGGCATCCCTCTCTTATTGGTTTTATGAGTCTCTTGGAAGGCTAGGCTAGAATAAACTAATTCACTGCTTGGTTGGTGCCAGAGTGCTGAGACGTTTGGCCAAGAGCCTGCTCTCCCAGGAGTATCTGTGTACCTTAGGACACTGCAGTACTGGCATTTTGAAGCTTTCTACCTATGCTTTGTGTTGATCTCACTGGTGGCTGTTCAGCCCTGCAGCCTGACCTGCCTTGGCTCTTCTGCTGTGCCCCTTCCATGGGCGTTTCTGTCAGCTGCTGTCTGGTATTTACTCCATTGACCCAAAAACCTGAGCAAGAGCAAAGCTGACCAAAAAACTTGGGCAGGTGTTTGAGCAGGCATAATGGAGGAATTCATGTCAAACTTGCATTTCTAGGAGGACCATAAAAATCTGCTTCTCCATCCCCCTCTCTCTCTGCCCCCTTCTTTTACCTAGCCCTACAGCACCACATGCCTTAGGCCTGTTCTGGTATTCCCAGCATCCTTTCTGTCTTGTTCTTGCTCTGCAGTCCTATGTGCATTGACATGCCAATACCTCAGCACATCAGGCTGGCATTTCTGGGACAGAATCACTATGAGAGAAGCTTCCCACTGTGAGCTGCCCAGGGCAGAGCAGGCCTTCAGAGAAAGGGCATCCCTGATGGAGCTTCTTGGTTCTAGAGCTCCTTAGCAGCATCTGCCACACTCTGTCCTCTTCTCTCCCCTTCTAGTGGAGAAGTGGAAGAAGTGGCACTGTGTGCCGTTGCTGGGAATCCCCAATTGCATTGGCTTTGGACTGCATGCAGATAGCTACAGGTGAGGTGACTCTGCAAAGGGCACAGCTGAGCTCTTTTGTCCACAACTGCCATCTTCTTGGGCTTTCCCTCTTCTTTCCTTGCTGTCTGCTATTCCTTTCTCATTGTCCCTTGGGCTCCTAACCTTATGCACTGCTCCTGTCTCTTTTATTAACAAATGGTTTGCCTCTCTCACTATCCTGTTTCCTTCAGTCCTTGTGTTGCTGGTGAAGTCATTGCTTTTGCTGCTTCTGCCCCTCAGACCAGGGGACACCTTATTCCTGCTTTTAATATTAACATAAAGGGGAGACTCAGACTGTCATCTGCAACACTTGGAGTTGGCAGTGTTAGGTTGACAGTTGGACTCGATGATCTTAAAGGTCTTTTCCAACCTAAATGATTCTATGAATACATGATCAGCATGTCTCTCCTTTTCTGTTATCAAAAGTTGAGGAAATGTTTGCCCGGGTCAACTTGGAGTTCAAGGCGGGGTCTAATCCAGGTGGATTATTGCTTGACAAGTGTCTTTTGCAGGGTTTCCAAATCAGGTAGGTACTGCTATGTGCTAAGTCCTTGTCTCTTGTAGGTTTTTGGTGTTCTCTGACTTAGGGCGAACTCTTCAGTCTGTCCTGAATGATGGCTTACACCTACTAAGGGAGAAGGCAGCTTTTCAGATGGTAGTCCGGCTGGTATGTAGAGAACCAATGCTTTCTTAAGAGACTTTTTCAGAAAAGACGTATAACTTTTTCTTCCAGATCTTTCAAAGGTGTTTTAAAGCTGATCCAGGGGTTTGGCTGGGGTCTCTAAGTAGCATCTCTCGAGCCTGTTGTAAACTTGAATAGCATCTTTTGAGCAGTATGTCACCTTGAAGGAATTTGGGGTAAGGAGAATGAGAGAAACCTGACACTTGAAAATTAGAGGCTGGGAGACATGGTGGTTTTTGTGCTCCTCCACACAGCTGTGGGGAGCTGGGGAGGGTCCAGGTCAGTGATAGCCAGGGTGCTGAAGGAGTCTGCATGGTTCTGATATGCTTGCCTCTTCTGTTTACTCCTAGCTAGACTGCCTGGAGTACATTCATGAAAATGAGTACGTGCATGGGGACATCACAGCTGAGAACATCTATTTGAACCCAGCAGACCTCACACAGGTAGGGAGCAGGAGCAGTGCTGCAAGGAAATGGCAGTGAAGGTGGGCTTGTGAAATGGGCTAGAGCAACACCCAGGTTCCTGCTGCTGGGCAGGGGAGCAGTGCAGTCTGTGCAGTGTTCAAGCAGGTGCTGTGGTGCAGGATTGCCGGCTACTCCGTAGCAGAATCCACACCACACACACACTCAGATGTGTACTTCTTAATGTCTTCTAGATGACCCTAGCAGGCTATTGCTTTGCATTCCGTTACTGCCCCGGAGGGAAGCACGTGGCTCAGCGTGAAGGCAGCAGGACCCCTCATGAAGGCACGATAGAGTTTATCAGTGTGGACAGCCACAAGGGAGCAGGTGAGTCTTGGTTTCTGACACGAGCCAGCAAAGCTCAGCTAGAGCTGTTACTGTGCAGTGCTCTCTGGAGCTGGGGCTCCCTGCTGGCATTTCTGTTACTGCTGCATTCCAGGCATTCATGTGTATCTGGAACCAAGGTCCTATTTGGGCTGTTTCCTCTTGCCTCTCCCTGGGCTGCTGTGTTGGGACTTGCCAGGTCACTCTGACTGCAGCAAGAGGTGCAGGGATGCTCCTGCTCCATCTGGAGCCTTGGCTACTGCAGGCGTGTGAGGAATAGAAAACAGGGGTGCTTTGTGCTGGCTTAGCAGGGATCTGTTTCAAGCCAAACTGGATCCCTGCCCAAAACAGCTTTGCAGCAGGCTCTACTCTGACCTTAAAGCAATGAGGGCTGGAAACACATTTAAATTAGTCTGTTCCTCTCCTGTTTGGGATGTGACTGTTGTCTCCCATTGTTCAGACTGAGCAAATCTTCCTCCAGAGTCTGGGAGGTGGTTCCTCAACTGTGAGTTAGCAGGCTCCCAGAAGTATTGATATCCTACAGCACATCTTAGTGAAGCTCTTGCATTTCTTTACTTCTGCTTGTTAGACTTGTGCCCCTTCATGAGGCTGCCTGTTTTACGGAAGGGGCACCTCAAATAGAGACCTCCAAGGTTGTGCAGTGAGTGCTGGAGTCCTTACTTGCCTTTGGAGGAGGGGTGCGAGCCTGGGCTGCTTCTGAGATGGCTCACAAACTCTTGGTTTTTCACATGTGAATATCTCTTCCTTCCCATCAGGACCATCTCGCCGGAGTGACTTGGAATCTCTGGGCTACTGTCTTCTGAAATGGCTGTGTGGCTTCTTGCCCTGGTCTGATGAGCTGGACAAAATAGAAACTGTGGTGGAAAAGAAGGAAAAGTAGGAGAAATCATTACTCTTTCGGGAAATGCTCAGCAGAAAACATTGAGGGAGGCTTTGTGACTGAAGAGAAATTGCTTGGTCGTAGTACACTATTGGGATATGGGTAAATCCCACTGTAAAGGCTGAGCCTGGCCAAAGGGTGTTTGATGAACCCTGATTTCCGCTCCATTCAGAAAGTGGCCATCTGAATTCAACCTTTTTTTTTTTTTTTTTTTTGTCCCTGTTGCCAAAGACGGGCTGTTTGGGTGCCTGCTCCATTGCTTCTCATCTGACATCACTCTGCACTGATTATTCCAGGTACAAAGGGGATGTGAAATGCCTTCTCCAACTGTGCTTCAGGCAGAGATCCATTCCAGGTACGGGCTTGCTCTGTGACAGTGGGACTTGGGGAAGGAGGATTGACTGTACCTGAAGCTAGAACCTTTTCTGTGCTGGGGTGCTAGTCCAGAATGGCTTCCACTGATGACAGTGACCAGGCATTGCATGGACTGGTTGACAGGCTCCTCCTGTGAACACATCCCTTGTTTTCTTTACAGCAAAACAAGGAGGGCTGCTACCCATTTTCTGTATTCATGAGCCTTGCCGAAGAGGCAAGTGTTCTGGTGGCTTTAAAAAAGCAATATTTGAGGCTAGAGGTCATTTCTCCGTCCTGTCTTTGAGCTTCATGTTAGTCTTTGGTTTTGTTTTCTTCTCTCTGCAGCTAGCCAAGGCAGGTGGGTGACCTCCCTTACAGGGAGAGCAGTCTGGGAAGGCCATTTGGCAGCTTTGTAAGGACAACTGGGGTTGCTGTGCTGCTCCATGCAGTGATGTTCCTTGCTTTGCAGTTGCCCTACAGAGCTACCTGCAGCAAGTAATGGCACTTGAGTATGAGGAGAAGCCTGACTATGAGGCCCTGCGGCAGCTTTTCAAGAAGCCATTGGAAAAGATGAAAGCTTCAGCTTATGACTCCCTGGATATCAAAATGGTGCCCTAAGTAAGTGCCAGTAAGTTTAGACTACAGCAGCACAAAGCGCTCATCCCCCTGTACTGCTGGGAGCACAGGAGCAGCACAGTGCTGCTGACCTGCTCGTGGGGTGCTGCAGGCAGCAGTCAGGAGGTGAGGACAGAGCAGGGTGGTCTGTGAAGTCTCTCCTGGTGAGACCCTAGGGGCTCCTCCTGACATGTGGAGGGAATACTGGCCCTTCAGCATTCCTTATTAAAAGATCAGTCTAGTGCTACACAAAGCCAGGCTTAGCCTGTGTTACAGCATACGGAATGAATCCTAGAATGCTTTGGGTTGGAAGGGACCTCTAGAGATCATCTAGCCCAACCCCCCTGCAGTGAGCAGGGACACCTTTAACCAGATCAGGTTGCTCAGAGCCCCATCCAACCTGACCTTGAATGTTTCTAGGGATGGGGCCTCCACTACCTCTCTGGGCAACCTGTTCCAGTGCTTCCCTCAATTTTTTCTGGAAATACTTGGCCTTGGAGGAATACAAGGGTTAGTAAAGCAAAGGCTGAACAGTTTGCAGGGGTGTGGAGGTGCTAACAAAACACAGTCTGATGCAATCTGGTCCTTTTTTCATTTTTTTTTAAAAGAACTGAGGCTCTGGGCTCTATCCTTTGCTTTTCCTTTTCAGAAAGTAGCTTGTTCTGGTTCTGTTGCCTTGGGCCTGTGGCAGTAAGTGGTGGATCTCTAGGCCCAGGTGCTCTGTTTTATCTATGAGGCACCTCCAGGATTGAGGCTTGATACAGAGACAGATCTGGTTTTAGTCCAGGGCTGCATCAGCCAAGGCCACTGGATTAAGGAGCAAGCCCCATGAACATGGAGCTAGCTCCTCATCACTTTACTCTTCCTGGGAAGGAGCTGAACCAATTAATGTTCCTATTTTGTGCCTTTTCTTTCAGATCAAGAAAACTTGCACAGGAAAAGAGTTCAAAATTTTCTGCAGTGTGCGGCCTTTCCTGCAGATATTTAACTTTTACTTACCTGTTTTAGAACTGAGAGAGGTTTTTATAAGTGTTTTCTTCCAATTTTAATGTGACCTAATGCTGAATTTTGAGCTGCTACTGTAACACGTTAACGTGAAGACACTCCTGCATGGCAAGTCATTGTAAGCAGTAGCTGGAGAACTGCAATGTAGCCACCAGGAGAAGGGTGAAACCTGGCAAAGAAAAGCTAAATCAGGGACTTTTTTTTTTTTTTTCCTAACTGCAGTGACAGTACAGTTTTGTAATAAATTTTGTGGACAAGCACCCAGGCTGCTGTTAGTTGTTTATTTGGCATGTTCAAGGCCTTTCTGTAGGCTCTCTTTCTGGGGCTGCTGTAGAGTTGTGAGAGTGGTTTGAGCCCCATGCTACTTGTTGTGCAGGGTGTTCTCCCAGCCGCTCATGTTAATGTAAGTAGCCTACAGGCAGTCCCATCTGCCACTTAATCCTAGGAACTTGGCTCAGAGCTAAACTCTGACTTCATCCCCAAACATCCCATCAGTTCTCCAAGCCCCAGGTCATTGAAGTAAGTAAGTAAGTGGGATACCAGGCATTGAAGTAAGACAGGGAGCCATCTATATTAAAAAAAGTTTTATAAAAAAGTCACTACACTGTGTGTGTATATCTGAACTGTTGCCATCTGCCACAGTAACTTCTAAACAAAGGAGTCATCATGGAGTCCAGTTCCAGTGTTAAATTCAGCAACATCTCCTGGAAGTCTTGTACCTTGGTATTTCAATGCTTACTACCTGTTTGTAGAGAGAAGGCTGTTCTCCTAAGGTTCACAGGCTGAAGGAGCTTTAACCCAGGCTTGCTAGGCTGAGGTCAGCATAGGTGGTTTCTTCAAATTGTTACTTAAGCAGCACAGATTTCATTTTTGGTAAGAAAAGCATATGCTGCCCTTGCAGATTAGGAGCCAATAGCAAGGCTTAAATTAGGGCTTTCAGTATGACAAACGGTTGGCCCTTACTGCATTACTGCCTGTTTCTAGTGTTCAAGTGATTTGTGCTTTACTTGAGGACACGTTAATGGAAATAGCAAGGAAGACTGTGCAAGGCAGGAAGTGAAATTGAGCGACTGGCTGGAGGTGGCAGTTCAGCCACACTGTTCCAGCAGAGACTAACAGTGCACAGAGATCACATTACTGTAAGTACTGGGCAGTAAAGCATTAAGGCACAGAAGGAGGATTTTTCAGGTGAGGAAAACATGGCCTGAGGCAAATGGGATTTAAAACCATCTGAGAGGTAGGTAAAAAAGCAGCTCAGACCTGCAGTGAGCCCTCATTTACCTCTTGATTGTATCCATAAAAACCTTGTATCAGTGCAGCAAATAGTACATACATAGAAAAAGGAAGCACCAGCTGAGTGAGACAGTACGTGGCCAGAAGGAAAAGGCAGCACAACCTCAAAAAGGTCTTTCACGTGGAAGAATTCAAGCATAGTGTTACACCCAGTAACTTGAGAACTAAAGTAAATTCCTTTCTTTTATAGTGCCAGGCCTCACAGCAAAGCAAGGGACATGACAAGTTCTTTTCTATCACCAAGGAGTAACTGGTGAGGTATGACAAAAATGAGCTATGAAGTTTCATACATGGAGAAGAATCTTAATTTTCAGAGGATCATCAATAGGGAATACTTTAAAAAGGCAGCTATCAAGGAAAGAAATGACCCAGAAGTGAGCTACAGAATTACAAGATAGGCATAGGCCAAGTTGAGGGGAAGGGCTCTTTTTTGGAGGTATTGACAATTATTCACTATCATCCCTGTATGACTACAACAGAAATACTGTTTCTGGGAACCCTAGAAAAGTAAAGAGCATGAAGAAATCAGAGGCTTAAAAAGCCCAAGTTCACCCTTTCTTCGCTGTGTTCTGCCACATTTTTTCGCTTGACTTGCCTTCTGTCACACTTGCCATCACTAGGCCTAGCACAGACTGACTGTAAACATGATTCCAAGTAATGAGGCAGGCATGGCTCCTTGTTCATGGCATTGCCAGGAGACAGTGCTGAGGTAGGTTTGAAAGGTACTCCAAGGCTGCCTTCTACAGAAGATGTAGGACTGGCACTGTTGACAGAAGAGTAGCCTGAGCTCCCTTCCAGGTTAGGATTTCTTGGGGTGAGATATGCTGAAAGGCTGTGAGTGTCATCCAGCAGCTTAGCCTCCCTCAGTGGTGCCGCATGCCCAGCCCATTCTACAGCTAGGTTGTCTTCATCACTGGAGTCCTGACAGCAGTGCTCCGCAGGATCCATATAGACCACTGTCACATCCAAGATCCCACTGGGACCTGTCACTGTGGAATGATAAAAGACAAAAGGTTAGTTTTGATTTGGGCAACACCAAGCAGGCATTCAGCACAGAATCAAGCAGGAAAAAAGCAAGAGCATAAAGCTTATGTCTACTTACACATGGAGGGGAGGGTAGAGCACTAAGTTCACCCTCTTAAAACCGAAACTTTTCCCTCTTCAGACTGTTTGGATAGGTACTAAGAGCTGTTCAGAAAATGAACAACCAGTCCTAGTGCCAGCAAAATAAACAGAGAATATAGTGTTTCTAACAGTGGGCCGTTCATCCTGTTTGGTCCACTGTCAGCAGTATCTGAAACAGTCTCACTCTGAAATGCTAAGCAGCTACAAAACCCTTCATCATGTTCTGAAACAGTATAGAGAAAGAGAACAGAATATACCTCTACAATAGTTTAACAATTATAACCACTGGGGAAGGGGGAGAGTTTTTCCAGCTGGTCTTCAGCTGGAAGTTCAGGCTTCTGTTGCCTGAGAAACAGTTTTAAGCAAAGATGAAAAGACAGTTCTCTCATCTGTTTTTTATAAGGAGAACACCCTCACCATCTCCTTCTCTCTCGCCTTCACTTTCCTGATCACCTTCATAACCAGAGCAGGAATCTAAGCTCCAGTCTAGGAAGTTATCTAGAAGACTTTCTTCCTGGGTGGATAGCTCTGCCGTGGGTGTAGTCACAAAGCTGCCTCTGTCATCCTGAATGCTGTCTTCCCTCCTCCTGTAGCAAGAAAATCCAGAAGTCACATGTTAAAAGCCAAGTCATCTTTTCCAGCTCTTTTAATAGGGATGTCAAGGTAGTTACAGAAAAATTGATCATATTTAAGAATGAAACCTCAGGATACTAGAGAGTAGGAAAGGCTCATGCTAATCTTCAGAGACATTTACAGTGCTGAGTTATACTAGCCTTTTAGTTCTCTTTCCAGAGGGAGAGCTAAGGAAAGTCTGAATTTCCACCACATTCGTGTGCAAGGGACTGGGCTCTGGGTCCTCCTGTTTCACACCCAGCAATGAACAGAGCTGGCTGTAACTCATCATCTTAAAAAAAAAAAAAAAAAAAAAAAAATCAGAGAGCCAGTAAGAATTAGACCATGAAATTCCTGGAAGGAATAAATAGCCAGAAGGAGGCTATTTCTATTTATTTTCTAGGAGAAATTATCCCAGTGAGTTCTTCCCACATGTACTCAAACAGAGCAGTTATAGTCCTCACAGATTAAGTTTAAAACTACCACTTTATTTAAATACTCTCTCATTCAAAAGTCTGAAGTTAGAACCCACTTCCCATTATTTGAAGTTTACTACATCTTGCCATATAGTAGCTTTGGTCTTTGTGTCAGACATCAGCAAATGAAAACAAAGAGCTAACCCACCTTTTCTTTGCCTATTTCTTCGTAACGCTCATCTTCAAATCGTTGTTTCACTGCAGTTAAGGACACCTGCCTATAATCCTTTGGGACATCATCATGGAAACTGCAAAGAAAAAGATCAAAGCCCCAATTTTAGAATGGATTACATGAAACATTGTTAACAAAACCTGCCAATTTAAGTACTTTCCCTCTGTCCATTTCAGCCCTGTGCCAAGGACAACAGGTCACAAGCAGTGTTCCCCAGGGCTCTGTTTTGGGGCCAGTCTTGTTTAATATCTTTATCAATGATCTGGATGAGGGGATTGAGTGCACCCTCAGTAAGTTTGCAGATGACACCAAATTGGGTGGGAGTGTCGATCTGCTCGAGGGTAGGATGGCCCTGCAGAGGGACCTGGACAGGCTGGATCAATGGGCTGAGGCGAACTGTATGAGGTTCAACAAGACCAAGTGCCGGGTCCTGCACTTCGGTCACAACCACCCCATGCAATGCTATAGGCTTGGGGAAGAGTGGCTGGAAAGCTGCCTGGCTGAAAAGGACCTGGAGGTGTTGCTTGACAGCCAGCTGAACATGAGCCAGCAGTGTGCCCAGGTGGCCAAGAAGGCCAACAGCATCCTGGCTTGTGTCAGGAATAGTATGGCCAGCAGGAGCAGGGAAGTGACTGTCCCCGTGTACTCGGCACTGGTGAGGCTGCACCTGGAATACTGTGTCCAGTTTTGGGCCCCTCAATACAAGAAAGACATTGAGGTGCTGGAGCGTGTTCAGAGAAGGGCAACAAAGCTGGTGAAGGGTCTGGAGCACAGGCCTTATGAGGAGTGGCTGAGGGAACTGGGGTTGTTTAGCCTGGAGAAGAGGAGGCTGAGGGGAGACCTTATCACTCTCTACAGCTACCTGAAAGGAGGTTGTAGTGAGGTGGGTGTTGGTCTCTTCTCCCAAGTAGTTAGCAACAGGACAAGAGGAAATGGGCTCAAGCTGCACCAGGGGAGGCTTAGACTGGATATTAGGAAAAATTTCTTCACGGAAAGGGTAGTGAAGCATTGGAACAGGCTGCCCAGAGAGGTGGTGGAGTCACCATCCCTGGAAGTGTTCAAAAAAAACGGTAGATGTGACATTTTGGGACATGGTTTAGTGGGCATAGTGGTGTTGGGTTGATGGTTGGACTGATGATCTTAGAGGTCTTTTCCAACCTTAATGATTCCTACTTCTTACTTTCATTAAAAAATAATCCAGCCACCAAGCCAGGAAACACAAAATTACTACTCTACCCTTAATTGGTTTAGTGGTGGACTTGGTAGTTTTAGGTTAGTGGTTGGACTGGATGATCTTAAAGGTCTTTTCCAACCTAAATAATTCTATGATTCTATGACATTGGTGTTTCAGCAGAGCTGCTAAGCAGCTAGCCAGGACACTTGGCTTCTAAGCATATCAGCATCTAATTCCTTTTCTGTTCCTTGACATAAACAAGATATTTGCCTTGTATTCTTTAAAAAATGAGCTACATTTGCTACTGGAACTCCTTCTGAAGCTCACCAACAAGCCTGTTGCAGTCTTCTGAAAATAGTGCTGTTCGGCAAGCTGAAACCTGTTAAGCCTTGAGGAGCATCACATTTTCTGTAACCCAGGGCCACTACCAGTTGTGAGAAAGAGAAAGCTGTCCCTGAACTGGCCCCTAGGCCTTAGTGCCTTGTGGTGGGGAGCACAAGGCAGTTTCCCAAAGCCACACCCTTCACTGGGAAGGGCTGACTATTGATGCAGCATGTCTGCAAGAGCTGGAATGCAAATACTCATGTGCCCTCCCAGAAGAGTTCCAAAACTATTACCACTTTTGGTGGAGGCTTAGCACACAGGGCAACAGGTCTTCAAGAGAGAAACCAGTGCACTCAGACAGCTGGCTGGTCCAGGGGTGCGCTAGAGAAGAGAACACATATTAACCATTACAGAACTACCAAGCTTCATGAAATCAGACAGATTTTCTTCTCTTATGGGATAAAGATCATGATCTCTACGAGCTTATGCCTGCAGACAGTTCGTTCAAGTTCACAGCTACCTTCAAGGATAGGTTTACCTGCCAAACTGAAGTTAAATACTTAAGTACAGAAACCTTCAGTCTCATTTAAACACAAAGCTTGCATAGTCTGATGCTAATACTCTTGTTCATCATAGCTATTAAGAGGTAAAATAGACTGAACTCAACTCTTCATTATGAAGTCTTATACTTCATAAGTGACTGGGACATCTTGCCTAAAGACAAAGTAACACCAAAAAAAAATACCCACCTCCCTAAAAGGACAAGGTAGACTGACATACGCTGCTGCAGCTCCACTGAAGAGGCTGTTCCTTACCTTGCTTGTGTAGTATCCTGGCCAGCAGCAGTGCTGCAGCAGCCAGCCGAGCTGGGGAATACACGCAAAGGCTTGTGTTTAAGAGTGACAGTTCACAAATGAAGCTGTAAAGGTGAAGAGTTCTTCTCTCCAGTGAGACTACATTTGACAACACTTCTTTGTAGTCCACAATGGTGGGTATCTAGTGCATAAAGGAGAACAGAGGTTGGCATTACAAGACAAGCAGCAAGTATTTAGAACAGCTGTTTCTGGGAGATGTTTTCTTTACAGTAGTTTTTTTTTTTTTTTTTAAACTACTACACTGACATTAAAACATTCTCCAGCAAAAGAATAAATGGCCTCTTAAAACTAAACTTTCTCTACAGAAAGGCAGAGGGGTTTGTATCTGCATGCTCTGAAATATACATGGTCTCCACAGCTGATTGAGAATACTGGCATAAAAACCCAACATCTTAGATGAGTAGAAGTGCTAATTACAGTAGCCTGATTTCAGTAGCAGCCCAAGGGGTGAAATATTGCATCCACTTTCCAAACTCACCCTTATCTTTCCTTCTAGGGCAGAAATGATCTCACCCATCATTCTGACCAAGTCTTCATATTTGTATGTGTTGTCTGTTAGCCACACAGCTTCCCGTATTGTCAAGATCTCTTTGCTGATGAAACTGCAATATTAAATATTAATCATTAATTGAGAAGAAAGGGAATTTCTGCACCTGTGCACTACTGGTTTTGTGGCAGATAAATGCACCCAAGATGACCAAAGACTTAAACAGCTTTATAAGGTATTTTCCCAGGTACAGACCAGGAAAGAAAGAACAGCAGCTCTTCATTTATTTCACCTTTAAGCTGGAACCACCTACTACTAGAACATTCCTAATTCCTCATTTATGAAACCTCTCCTAGTTTAAGATGCAAGATATTAAAGGAACTAACACAGAAGAATAACTTTCCACCACACCATGCTGTTCATCTGAGCATAACAGACTAAACTAGGTAACAACACCACTGCAGTTGTTCCTTCCAGGGTTACTCATGCTAATACGGCATGAAAAACTTAAATTGCTGATGGAATGCATTTAGACCAATCCACCACTATGGAGTTTTTCACATTCAAAAACATGTTAAAGAAATAACATTCTGTGTCTCATTTGCAGAGATTGTGAGTGTTTGTATGTGAACACAGTTCAAGCAGCAGTCAATATAGAGGGAAGACAAAGATTTTTTCTAGTATTATTATTAGCAAGGGGAAAAAACCTTGAGCCACAGAAATTAATTTGAATGATTGCAACAACCACCTCTGTTCACCAGTCAGAACCCCTACCGTGTGCAAATGACCATGCAGGCTATTCCCAAAAGTTGTAGTCGAGCCCGAGGTACGGGTCTCAGCTTCAAATAACGATCCACACATCCCACTGTCATGTGAAGGCATAGGCTAGAGAAGTCTTTCATGGTAGCCACTTCTACCAGCCAATCAATCAGGATGTACCTAGACAGGAAAGAAAGAAAGACAATCTGTGCAGTTAGAAGTCATACAAACCTGTGCTGAACACCCTTCCCCATGCCTAGTTACCAAGTCCCTTCTCCACTCAAAAATTCCAACCAAGAAATTCAACCAGAAAAATTTTCAGAATAACGACACATTGCACTGAGATAAGAATTTACAACCAGATGTCTGTTATCCTCTGAAGGGTCAACAGTCTTCTTACATTGTCTGTGAAATGGAATTAGAAGCTAACCTATAATTAATAGGCACTTGCACAAGGAAAGAGGTAGGGCATATCATTTAGGAGGCTAAAGGCCACCTAAGATAACTGGAGAGTAACTGTACCTCTGACAAGTCAAACAGTGCCTCTAGTTCTTGAACAGCTTGTTAGTCTTGACAGATAAAAGAATTTACTGTCATTTCAGTTCTTCATCGGGGCTTGAAATAAGGGCTTGAATACTTCCTCTTTGCAAAATGTCATGTGTTTCTCTGATTGTAAGTAATGCATCACAGAAGAGTAAGGCAAAAAGATGCCATCTTCCAACAGACCTCATTCTAGATTTGTTTCCTTCTACAGATGTAGAGGGAAATAGGCATTGGTTTCTGCTGTGTGGCCTGACTCCCAGATATGAGTTTTTACCTCATTGTTTCATTCATTCCTTTCTGTACAGTGAAGATACTTTGCTTGCTGATAGGAAGGGAAGCTTGAAAGATTTGAGACACCATTTCACTGGAAGATTTTGCTTCTAACCCCAGCTGGTTTCCATTCCCACAAGCTTTGGCTAAAGCTATCTGTAATAGAGAGAACACAAAAGAAAGGGGTTTTTTTTGTTTTTTGTTTGTTTGGTTTTTTTTACCAAATGCAAACTAAAGCAGCACAGGATGGTCCTGTAATTTTCCTGCTGAAAACAGAGTGAACACGACAAACTACTTGAAAGATAACAGAATCAGTAGTTCTTAGTTTGGCTTAAATGGTGGATGCACACATTATTTGGGCATAGGCTTTTAAGTCCATCAAAAGATGCATCCTTACTTGGATTGTACCATAGACATACAGTATTTTCCAAAAGAGGGGAATCTGCAGAGTAAATACGCACACACATATTTGACCCTGCTTCTAAAGAGAGGAGTCTAAGCCTACAATGACAGCATAGGAAAGACCAAATGAAAACAGTTTTCCTGGGAAAAATCAGTCTTACCTGTGCTTCCCAGCAGCCTTTTGCTGCGTAGTCCCGTAGCTTCCTGAGACTTTGGAGGTATCTGCCAGGATCTGACATCTACAGAGAGGAATGCAAACAGATTTCAAAAACCATTACCTTTACACAATGAACAGAAGCACTGCAAGAAGGACTGCAGGACTAATATCCAGAGAAAAAACACTGCCTGTGGTTACATCTATTATTTCAGCAACCAGTCTGTTTCTCATCATGACAACAACACTGTTTTTAAGAAACTTTCTTCGGTTCTTGCCCGAGGTCTCACAGGAAATGACAAGTCACTGGGGATTCCAACATGAGAGCTTTGGCAGATTTATTTATGCCAATGCAGGCAGTCTCCCCGCTCCTGTTCCCAAGTGAGCCATATGATCACTAGCCAGCAGTACCTATGCTTTTAGCGGAGTTAGTATAAAGAAACTTCTGCTTACACCTCGGCTACAACTGCTCATAGACTCACTTACTTTGAACACCAAGGCAGACACCAAAGCTCATATGAGAGAGTTCTTGGCACTCTCCTTGTTTATGAAGAAGGTGAGCTCTGAGGAACAGCAATTTCTTTCTGTGTATGTTGCATATAACAGAGGTCCAGAAGTTACAGTGAAAAAGTTGTTTTGAGACAAAAACCACTACTTACAGCAGCCTTTCTGTTACTTTCCCAAAGGAGGTAGGAGCTGTTTAAACAACCCTGCTTTGAAGATTCTTCAAGCATTTCAAGGGATTCTTTTCGTTTTTCTTCATCCTAAGAACAAAAGACATGACAGAATTTTTGCTGTCCAGCCAACTGGGTGCCAGATCTCAATACTTCAGAAGCTACAGAACAGCTCTGTACTGAAAGCTACAGAGCAGAATCAAACAGTTGCAAGTCTCCTTCAAACTATGAGGGGTGCTCCCAGATCCACCCAGTGCTGTCATTTGAAGATCCAGGCTCAGGAAGCAATTAGTGGTTTTCCTCAGTTAGACAAAAGCTTTTTGGCTTGCTTGCCACTGAAGGATTTTTTTTTTTTTTTAGTATATATGCATTATGACTGGAAGACTTCATCTCCCACTGAGACCTGAACACATGGCAAGCCCATGATCAAGCCAAAGTTAATCTCACTGTTTGTAAAATTCAGTAGACTAAGTTGATAATGTTCCTTTAAACAACCACTACATTGAACTCATGAGAACAGAAACTCCTAGGCCACTTGAGGAATATAAGAGCATTTGGCTGATTTTTTTTTTTTTTTTAAATCAAGGTAAACAGCATTAGCATCACTAAAAAAAGTACCCAAACACATCAAATCAGAAACACTGCTCACCTCAAAGAGACTCAAGACCTTAGCCAAGCAGTGGAGAATAGATCCTTTTTGAGCCTGAAGAAAGCATTAAGATAAATCATTGTTAAAGATAAACAAAGAACAATTTTTGCTAGTAATTCCAGACTACAATTTTGTTTGCCTTTCAATCATTCCTCCCCCTTGCTTCTCTCAATATTTTCTTATCTTTGAGACAGTACTGAATGTCTCGGAAAAGGCAGTACAGGCTTGCAGCACTCATGATATACCAAGTGTAGCTTGGCAATACATTCATTAAAATGATTGATCCACAGTCATTAAAGCAACAAGAGCACAGGAGCTCCTTGGGGAAACAAAAAATATTTTTTCCAGAATAACTAGATGCAGCTACTAGCCTATGTTAAAGTCAAGGGTAGAAAGAAATCTTACTTTCTCCAACTGACACTCTGCTTTGAGACTCTCATAGACCACAGCTTTACAACAGCTTCCACTCAAGGACCAGGGAGGACGGATAAAAAGCCAGATAAATGGGGCTGCACACACATTCAAACGCTCCGCCAGACTGAAGAAATGAGATGCCTTTAATCCATTCACTTCTGCACGACCCTCGTCGGAGATGGACACTGAACAACAACAACAAAAAAAAGCCAGAAATAGTTTTGAGTTTATTCACAACACGTGCTTGGCATTTAGTCAGGCCAAGACAGACAATAGGATACAACCAGGAAAAGATTGAACACTGTCTTCCCTTTACAGTCTTAAAAATCATGGAGATGGCAAAAGAAGAAAAATCTTACTACAGTCAGTCTTCAGGAACATAGGGTTATTAAACCTAAGTTGGGGCAGGGGAGTGTTCTGCAAATACCACTCAAAGCAATGTTAATTCCTGTCAGTGTACAAACAAATCAGTATGCAAGTCACCTGCCTTGCCAGTACCCTCTACAAGGAGGCTCCTCCTGTCAGTTGCCAGTCCCTTTTGTTACATTTATCAGACTAGGTAAGTAGCCAGGTTTGATGAGAAGTTTACAAAGGATAACTTCTAAACATTAATTCATAAGCTATGCATTGACTTCTTTTCTAAAAGACCTGTGCACAATACTACCATTTAACACCTAGCAGTTTACTGGCCAGTGCTTAAGCTGCACTGAAAGGTAAACTGAAGAGGCACGATAGTAAATGAGACATAGCCACTCACTGAAGGCAGCAAGCTGGCGCTGCACTTCACTGCTCTAGAACCTGGGTACAAAAGCATCAGTGTTTGAGACACAGGAGAAACAGCTTTGTAAGCAGCCAGTAGAAGTGCCAACTTTGTGATGAGACAAAGTTAGTCTGATCTGTATCTATAAATAGGCCTTTAGCTCATCTATATTTCCTTCAGTCATGCCATCTCCAAAGACCTGAGTATGAGCTTCCACACTTACAGCCTTCATTGTACAGGTACGCTATCCCCAGCTTCACAGCAGCTTCAAAGTTACCCCTTTCAGCAGCCCTAAATGGGAAACAGAGAAGATAATTGAGGTTGGAATCAGTAGGTGCTTCCAGGCCCACATCCTCAAACAAGTTCCTTCAGCAGAGGCCAGGCTGTGAATTTGGTGATCACCAACCACAAGCATATGTGCTTTCACTACAGAAATTAAACATAAGTTATGCTGAGGCTTTTCTTGCTGCAAACCTCTCATATGCCGATGTCCAGGATAATTTGACAATTCATAGGAACCATTTCCCATTCCCATGCAACATCCCCAACACCAGAATGCAACAACACGTTTTGGTACTTGTACCCTCAAGGATATACATCAAGCCCTTGTGCTCCTCCCTTCCAAATTGACGTGCACATAATAGTCATCTTCAGAAAAAAACATAATACATGCATCAAAGCAGCAATAGTTAGAAGCAAAACAATTATCATGACATTTAAACTGACGGATCTCCTTCAAATCAAATGGATAAAAAGATGCTCCCCATCCTTTTTAAGCAGATTTACTGCTACCCTTTCAAACTTCACTCAATACCAAAATTTACCTATTTTTCAATACACTGGTTTGTACAAGAAGTGACCAAACCAACTCAGAAATATGTTACGCTCTTGAGCCTCTGATTTTACTTGCACATTCATATGGAAGCACCAGTAACAGATTTTAGTTAGTGTGCTATGTTCCCATATGGAATATTAATGCCCTTAAAGAGAAATAACTTTGATATATGCAATAGGCCCTGCTCCAGTTAAAGAGACAGCAGATATAAGCTATACCTTAGACATGAAATCAACAATTTTTCATCACCCTAAGCAAAGACTTCTACAAAAAGGGAAAGTCAGATCTCCCACTTACAGTGAGAACTGATTCAAATTGTATATCCACCTTCAAACATCCTCTTCTACAATGTCAGGCAAATTTGATTCTTAAAGCTTACCTTTCAAACATCTTCAGATTGTTTGGAGAGGGCCATATTTCTTGGAAACTTGCACATGCCCAAACACTAGCGTGATTATCCACAAGGTATTTAAGATGTGAGTGCACCTGCAAGGGGG